>NC_041391.1:541653781-541866299 GCF_002162155.2 Triticum dicoccoides
GTGTGCGCACACCCACACCCACACATCATATAAACAAAATGAATCACAAAGTAAATGAATGGGTTGGGACAAAACTATTCACCATCATTCTCAACTCCCCCTTCATTGCTTCGAAGCAGTGACTCACACTTCCATACTGAATCCTAGTATACTTTCGGCGAGTGTAACCCAGCCTCAGCACTAACATACTACAAAAGAGAAGACTGGGCCATGGGCATGAGGTAGAAGGCGTCCACCGTTACATTGGGCCTGGGCAGAGCGTTGAAGCCACAGGTGCAACACTAACAGTGCATCTAGCCCCTTAAGTGTGTTTTAGTGTTGATGACATATGATTGGAGTGACTAACACTTGAACTAAGTGAACCTTTGGTGTTTAGTCTCATATGATGAAAATGATAGAGGTGAGAAACACCTCGATTTAAAGAGGAAAAAAAGTGTCAGCATATTGAAAAAGGTCCAAAGATTTTCGGTTTATTTGAGTCATAGGAAAGCCACACTGTAAGAGAGGTTGAGGTCATGTATAAGTGTGGGGTCATGAGCTATATTTTCCATATAAAACCCACACCCAATAAAACATACACAAAAGGCCTCTTCATTAGCCCCTCCATAAAAATCCCCTTGCATCTTTCTAGAGATATCCAGGAGCTTCGGGGTCCATGGTGCTCCGAGAACCTAACCCCCGGACCTCTAGGGTTCCCCTTGGTTGTGGCTCTAGACTCACTCCGAGTCATCAGGGTCCCTGACCCTCGTGCCTTCGAGGTTCACCCTGGTTTTACCTTTGGATAGGCCAGGCATCCTCGGTCTCGCGGGACATCAACCACTATCTAAGCCGAGGTTCGGGCTTGCTATTTATTACGAACTATGTTTATTATTTTCATGATTGGTGGTTTGTTTTCGTCCTTTCTAAAACACATCACATAAGTAGATTTCAGAGAGCATGACAGTGTAGGTGTTTGCATGTGAAGCAAACAACATTACATACATCTCTGATCCACTCTCCTTTTTACCATACAACCTGATGTGAAGGAATCTGTCGAGGTTTGCACCCCTGCAATGTCTTATGGCAGTTTGAATATTTTCTTTTGACGAACTGTTAGCTGGGAACCATCCAATTCGAACTATGAGATCGTGCAAGTACATACACGAAATTTCTAACTATCTATGAGTGTTTGTGTGGCATATAAATAATAGTCCCTCTGTTCACAAATATAAGTATTTTGAATATTTCAATACAGACTATATACAGACTAAAATAAGTGAACAATCACACTAAACTGTGTCTATTTTTTTAAAAAAATGGAGGAGGACCCCGCCTCTGCATCTAGACGATGCATGCAACCACTTTATTAATTATTCACACAAGACCTTATAAAGTCATACAACAGTAAGACTAAAGCCACCGTCTAGGCAACATCTGTCGCTACTCCTATCCAGTTGATGTAGGGATGTTGATAATCTGGGCCTAATACCAAACAGACCTTGCAACCAAACCTAACATTTAAGACATGAGGTCTCAACCAGGACGCCTGCCGGGTATGGGGCACCCACTAGTCCGACGCACTCCTCAACCAGGACGTCTGCCGTGTATGAGGCCGCCGCAGCCACCTGCCACCAATCCATCTTCAGTGTTGTACTGCTGCATCTACCTTGCCCGATCTAACTGTCATCGACGCCACCACGACGCCAGACAACGCCACCATCCTGCGCTCGTCCATCATCACACGCCCACCGGCGAGACCCGGCTGCTCCATGCCGCTGAGACCCGCCATTGTCGACGTGCCAGATGCCACGCGGCTCCTCCGACGCAAAACACCAACTGCTGCCACTAGTCATCCCCTCCGCCTGCAGTTTCTCAAACCGAGCACCCAAACGGCCCAAGCGGCGTCTCCAAGAAGGATACGACACACGCAGTACCGCCTCCGCCCAATCTAAGAAGATTTAGGGTTTTCACCAGGCATGAGGTCGGGCCTCGATTCATAAAAAAGTTAGAACATCTTATAGTGAACGGAGGGAGTAACTTTTTCTTTATCCGTCCGATGCATCACAACCTCCACAAGTAAAGTCACTAAACAAACAGATGGTACATACAAGGTACAGTCAGAGTGCTCATAAAGCTCATATCACTTTGCTTTTCACTTCTTAGATCTTCTTCTCTCAAAGTCCCTTTCGTTGTGCACCCGAGCAGTATATACCCAGAAGACTTTGTTCAGTGTTTCCGTCGTCCGTGTATATCCCTCTCTCTCCCTTCTTTTTCTCTTTTCTATCTACAAGCATGAACACGACGTAACATGGAGGTGACTACTAACCATCACACACACTTTGCGGCCTTTCCATGCCGCTCACCACTCGATCGATCCACGCAAAAGCCAGCCTCGCACACGTCCCCCCAGTCCCCACCCACCCTTCTTCCCCAGCTTTACTGCACCTGCATGAGACTACCATCCTCTGGTCCTTCGACACATCGCCGCGTTGCAAAGCGGCTGACGCTTTGGCCGACCTCTTATCGCGGTACCGCCTCACATGCCTCGGCTCGTCCTACGTGCGCGCGCACCACGGGCACACACCACACGAGCTGACTAAGCTCAGGTCAGCTCCGGCTCTCCACTGTTCTATCGCGCGCTGCGCTCACCTGGATGCGACAGGGATGGCGGACACCAGCACCTTCGCGGCGCCCCCGCCCCCGTGGATGCCGTCCCCGGCGATGTTCCTCACGCCGCCCGCGCTGCCGGGCTACTACCAGGGCTCCGCCGCGGGCGCCGTGCCGGGGGCGCCTCGGGAGGGCGGGGGCTCCATCGGCACGTTCTTCGGCGTGCTCGCGGCCGTCCTGGTGCTCACCGCGGTGTCCTGCGTCTTCGGCCGCGTGTGCCGGGCGCAGGCCGAGGGGCCCGACGAGGTGTACGACTGCGCGAGGCTGTCGCGGCGATGGCGCTGGTGGAGCGCGCCTCCCCGGATCGTTAGGCGCGGGCCCAAGCCGCCGCCCGTCGAGGAGGTGCCTGCTGTGCTGCCGCTGCCGGAGCCATGAAGTGTTCGTTAAGCTGCCGGTCATCCGGCTCCTGCTGGCGTGTTCTTGTTCAGTGCAGGCTCCGGTTAGCACAGTAAGTAGTGTTCCGTCTTAGTGTATCTACGCCAGTACTACATGGTTGTGCTCTCCGTCCCATTGGAGGATTTTCTTGATAGATTTATGTCCTCGTTCCTTTGTAGTACTCGGATTACTCAAAATAATAATGCACTTCTGACTACCAACATTCCCTTGTTAAACTTATCGCCGGCGGTTCTTTTGCACTTCATGCGTTGCAACGTTTGCGATCGACGAGTCTCCGAGCCAATCGCGCCGGAATGTTAGGTGTGCATGGATTGGTGGTGACAATAAAGAATGTAGTCCACCCACCACATGGATATGGGAGGATTGTCCACGAACTACCACTGCCACTACCACCAACCAAGCCAAATATTACCATATCTTGCCGATCTTCCATGTTGCTGAAAGCCAATTAGAGCAATCATCACGGCGTTCAGTAGTGTCCCTTTCACGGTAGCTTCTTCACGTAGGAAAACCTCCGAAATGGAATGTGTGACTCTCTAGTACTCTAGTCTAGCTAATCTAGCTAAAATAAGAAAAGGATGGTTGGAGGTGACTTGGCAGCAACTAAAGCAGGGACGCACCCAGGCGAGAGTGACATTTTTCTCCTTTGGGAATCACTAAAAAACTCACGTTAGATTTTAAGCACTCTCGAGCGAACGCGCAGTTGCCGTCGGATCTATTGCACTGATCTTGAAGCGGGCGTTGGGTGACGATTTTTCCCTCCTCGTGTTATCCTCTGCGGGAGACTGCGACATATCCTCTTCCCCACTCCCACACCCTCTGTTCCTGGTGGTGATGCAGCAACATTCCCGACTTTGGCGAGTCGCCGTGGGATGAGGAGGCATCGGTGTAGAGGATCCGTGACATGGGGGGTATTTGACGCGCGGAATGCGTTGTGGCTCGGAATAGAGGAGCCATGACGGGGGGAGCTGCGACTAGAGCTTGAGCGTGAGCCCACAATGGCGGCAGAGGAGAGGAGGCGTGGCGGGGGGAGCTGCGACTAGAGCTCGAGCGCGAGCCCAGAGGAGGGGAGCTGCATAAGGAGGGCACACCAGCTCTGCTGAGTATGTAATATTTGCATGTATATTTCTTGTACATCAAGGCTTCCTCCTTCAATGTATAGTTGAGGACATGGTCATACCTTATACTCCCTCCGTCCGAAAATACTTGTCGGAGAAATGGATGAAAATGGATGTATCTAAAACTAAATTACGTCTAGATACATCCATTCCTCTGACAAGTATTTTCGGACAGAGGGAGTACTTATATATACGTGTATATGCACCCGACGAATATATTCAGAGTTGCGCCAAACTACATGGTATCAATTTCCGTCTCCCGATCCTAACCCTAGTCTTCCGCTCCCTGCCACCGCGCCTTCTGGCCGCCGCTACCACCGCAGTTCCTGCCGCCACTACATCCTTCCGCCGCCGCCGCATCCCTACTTCGCACCCGATCGACCGATCTCTCTTCCTCTCCCAACTGCTCTAAACCCTATCACCCCAGCCGTCCCGATCGTCCCAACCCCGTCGCTCGCCACAGCCAGCCCTCCCGATTCCAGCCTCCCACTCGCTTCAACCGATCGCCCCATCATCCACCCCTCACGCTCGCTACAGCCAGCCCTCCCGATTGCCACTTCCACTACAAAAAAATACACTTCCGTGATGATACGTGTTTGTCACAGTAGGTCGCGTTTTTTGTCATGCATGTACATCCATGACAAATTTATGACAGAATCAAGATAGTCATACATGTGCTGTCGTAGAAGTGTTCCATGACATTACCAAAATTATCATCACGGAAGTGTCCACTTCCATGATGATAAATCGCGCGCCACAGAAGTGCTTTCGTCAAGGGTGACCGACATGTGGCATCCACCATAACGGAACGTCGTTAAGCTATCGGGTCGGGTTTTGGATCCGATAACCCATTAACAGCCCCGACCAATGGGGATTTTCCATGTGTAAAATCATCATTGGCTGGAGGAAACACGTGTTGGCTCACCGTTGGGACAGATGTCATCCACTCATTGGACAAAAGGCGCCTATGATACGTCGACACGTGGCACTACCCAACAGAGGCTCATTCCTGTGAAAAGGCCGGACCATTTGACTTTGTCAAAAGGCGACGGGCCGGCCCATGTAAAGCCTGTTAACGGCTTGTTCGCATATAGCCCATTTACAGCCTGCTAACCCAAGGCCCGTTACGCCCTATCCGAATTAGGCCCAGTAGCGTCATCTGGGCCACCCAATATGATTCCAGCCCGTTTTCACTTCTGGCCCATGTATGGCCCAAAACGTCTTTTGGCCCATATGAGGCCCTATGTAACTCTTGGCCTATTAACGGCCCGTGGTGAAACTGACCCGTAATGAACAGTGTATTACTTTACACCCATTAACGGCCCGTGGTGAAACTGTTGGAAATATGCCCTAGAGGCAATAACAAATTAGTTATTATTATATTTACTTGTTCATGATAATCGTTTATTATCCATGCTATAATTGTATTGATAGGAAACTCAAATACATGTGTGGATACATAGACAACACCATGTCCCTAGTAAGCCTCTAGTTGACTAGCTCGTTGATCAATAGATGGTTACGGTTTCCTGACCATGGACATTGGATGTCGTTGATAACGGGATCACATCATTAGGAGAATGATGTGATGGACAAGACCCAATCCTAAGCCTAGCACAAAGATCGTGTAGTTCGTATGCTAAAGCTTTTCTAATGTCAAGTATCATTTCCTTAGACCATGAGATTGTGCAACTCCCAGATACCGTAGGAATGCTTTGGGTGTACCAAACGTCACAACGTAACTGGGTGGCTATAAAGGTACACTATGGGTATCTCCGAAAGTGTCTATTGGTTGGCACGAATCGAGACTGGGATTTGTCACTCCGTGTGACGGAGAGGTATCTCTGGGCCCACTCGATAGGACATCATCATAATGTGCACAATGTGACCAAGGGGTTGATCACGGGATGATGTGTTACAGAACAAGTAAAGAGACTTGCAGGTAACGAGATTGAACAAGGTATCGGGATACCGACGATCGAATCTCGGGCAAGTACTATACCGCTAGACAAAGGGAATTAAATACGGGATTGACTGAATCCTCGACATCGTGGTTCATCCGATGAGATCATCAAGGAACATGTGGGAGACAACATGGGTATCCAGATCCCACTGTTGGTTATTGGCCGGAGAGTTGTCTCGGTCATGTCTACGTGTCTCCCGAACCCGTAGTGTCTACACACTTAAGGTTCGATGATGCTAGGGTTATAGGGAATAAAAGTACATGGTTACCGAATGTTGTTTGGAGTCCCGGATGAGATCCCGGACGTCACAAGGAGTTCCGGAATGGTCCGGAGGTAAATTTATATATATGGGAAGTCCTGTTTTGGTCACCGAAAAAGTTTCGGCTGCTATCGATAACGTACCGGGACCACCGGGAGGGTCTTGGGGGTCCACCAGGTGGGGCCACTCGCCCCAGAGGGCTGCATGGGCAAAGTGTGGGAGGGGACCAGCCCTAGGTGGGCTGGTGCGCCCCCCCCCACCAGGGCCCAAGGCGCCTAGGGTTTGGGGAGGGGGCGCCTCCACCTTGCTTGGGGGGCAAGTTTCCCCTCTCCCCCCCCTTGGCCGCACCCTAGATGGGTTTTGGGGCTGCCGCCACCCCTAGGGAGGGAACCCTAGATGGGGGTGCAGCCCCTCCCCTTCCCCTATATATACTTGAGGTATTGGGGGTTGCAAACACACGAGTTAATCCTCTCCCTGGCGCAACCCTACCTCTCTTCCTCCTCCTTTCCCGCGGTGCTTGGCGAAGCCCTGCAGGATTGCCACGCTCCTCCACCACCACCACGCTGTCGTGCTGCTGCTGGACGGAGTATTCCCCAACCTCTCCCTCTCTCCTTGCTGGATCAAGGCAAGGGAGACGTCACCTGGCTGCATGTGTGTTGAACGCGGAGGTGCCGTCCGTTCGGCACTAGGATCATCGGTGATTTGGATCACGACGAGTACGACTCCATCAACCCCGTTCACTTGAACGCTTCTGCTTAGCGATCTACAAGGGTATGTAGATGCACTCCCCTTTCCCTCGTTGCTAGATTACTCCATAGATTGATCTTGGTGATGCGTAGAAAATTTTGGACGCCATGGATTAGTGGAACTGCCGTAATGTGAATGGACGGGACGACTAGGAGCGAACCGCCGTAGTATTAAAGGACGTGCGGGGACGAGTAGGAGCGAACTACCAGCGTGCGAACGGCAGGGTAGTGGCTTTCCATTCTCCCATGATACGGGCTTCCGAGATCCCTTGGATTGGAGATCGAACGGTTGCATGGCGTGATTCTAGACCTATGGGTGAATATCCTATCCTGGAGGGTTATTCTGCAAATTTTCAGCAACTTAGCATGCGACTGTTTGATCTCAGATCCAAGGGCTGCCAGCAGCCCGTATCATGGTCGCGCCTACAATGACCGTCGCGTCGCTCGCGTGGTCGCGCCCTTGGAGATTTAACACGGTGCGTTAGGCTAACTGATGTTGGCATGGCATACATACTCCTCTATACTACAACAAGGTTGGCTATAAGTGTATTTTTTTACTCCTCTCTATCTCTTTCTTCGTACTCCCTCCATCCCATAATATAAGAACGTTTTTGACACTAGTGTAGTGCCAAAAACGTTCTTATATTATGGGACACAGGGAGTACTAGTATTTATTGCATTTGCCAAGGAGTGACCTCTTCCAATGAAATGGTGTTGCTAAGTTTGCTTCATTTAATTAGCTATAGACTCAAAATTGTCTTTTCACCTAGGTACACGCGCTTAGCACCATTTCTTCCTTGGGTCACCAAACTAGTCTCTCTCTTCTTGATTAACTTGCCACATCAGACTTTATGCCTATGTGGCAAGCTTAAGCACCTGTAGGAGCAAGTAAGGTGCCCGTCCATTGCACGGAAGAGTGAAATGCATTGATCGGGGTGTTGTTTATTTTGACAAAGGATGTGGGGGTCATCTCATGTGTAACAGGTATCGATAGGTTTCCTCGGATATTATTTCATCTCTAGAGCTCAGAAACATCCGGGTGAAATAGATAAAAAGGTATCTTTTGCAAACAAAAGCGTTCAACTATTCAACCTGCATCCAAAACTTGTGAAGAAATAACTCTTATTGTGCTTTGTAGGAAATGGTTCATCATAAGTCTTTCACCGGTACTGTAGTAAAAAATCGTACATGGAAGATTCTAGACTAAACCATAAATGGATACACTTTTTTTCATGCGTGATACTACAATAGAGCAAGATCGTGCATGGAAGTCTCCACATGCTTAGACAATGGATTACATTTAGCGAAGACTAATGATCAACATTTAACTTAGTAATGCATATGTCCAGGTGAACCTCCTTGGAGTCCCCATGCACATTGTTGGGGGTCAAATAATACCATGCGTCTTCCATGTCCACATCGCCGGGAAGGTCCCAGCTCGGCAGAGTCCAAGTCAGCTTGACGTAGCCAGTGTCACCGCCCACAGACCTCCGAGGGGTAGTAATAGTGAGCACACACCCGTACATCGGCCTCATGTCAATGTTAGCGTTAGCGGCGTCGCCCCTGACGCACACTACAGAGATGTGGCGGCGGCTTGCGTGGGCCTCGCCGGTGGCCAAGATCAAGAGGAAGACACTGCCGTCCTCCTCCGAGACTAGCAGGCGGCGCTGATCCTCCAGCGACTCCGGCATGGTGAACGGGTAGCACGTCTCGTACTTGATGTTCTTCGCCAAGGGCCAGTAGTGATCGCCGCACGCCTGCGTCAGATGGTGCACGATGTCCGCCGGTGAGCCCCAAAACGGCACCGGGCACTCATAGCAGTAGACGAAGGGCTCCTTGGAGGCATCGACTAGGCCGTCCATGAAACGGGAGTGACTGTAGGGACATTCCGCCAGTTGAATATATGAGCAAGTTACTACGAGATTTACTACAAAATAAATCATGACGGCTATAACAGAGATTAAACTAATCATGCGGACTAGCATAGTAGATGAACAGATCGAGTCTAGGACACAGACTAGAAACATGAATTCTACCACGATTTTGAACAGGAAGGATAGAAACACATATGGTGCAACGGGAGCAGCACCATTGGTGTTGAGGTTGTCGCCCATGTCGTTGAGGAAGAGGTTGCCGAGGTCGGGGAAGAAGTCGTCGTCGGTGAAGTCGTGGCTGCTAGCAGTTGCGAGAGTGCGCTCCCCAAATGTCAACAGCGCCCGCCGAATGGAGCGCAGGAGGGAGTGGCTGTAGGGGACGTTGCGGCCGCCGAATGGAGCGCAGGAGTAGCCCACAAAGTAGTAGACGGTGCTCCTCCCTAGTCTCTATTCTTATCTCTATCTCTACTACTCTTCTTTGTTTTTTATAATATAGTAGTTGTAGTTGTCAAATCGAATAGTACTGCACCGTCCACTGCACGCCCGGCTGAACACGCCTCCTCGCCTCCATTAAACCCGCATGCAAACCGAGAAACCTACTCCGGCCTGCGGGAGGAAATTTGTCGGTTGCCGCGGGAGGGTTATTCTCCAAATTTTCAGCAACTTAGCATGCGATCGTTTGATCTCAGATCCAAGGACTACCAGCACCCCGTATCATGGTCGCACCTACCACGACCATCGCGTCGCACGTGCGGTCGCGCCCTTGGAGATTTAACATGGTGCATTAGGCTATCTGATGTTGGCATGTCATACATAGTCATCACTTAGTCACTTATACTACAACAAGGTTAGCTATAAGGTTAGTCATCACTTAGGAGAAAATTTTACTACTCCCTCCGTTTACTCCTCGTCCCTACTACGTACGTACTTTGGTTAGTACTCCCTCCATTTACTTATACAAGGCCACTATAAAAAAATACATTTTGCATCTATGCAAGGCCACAAATAGTAATCGAGCCTTTCCAGTTTATGGCTCAATTTCAAAATCTCTCCAACCAAGGTAGACGGTGAGTGGTCGAATTAATTTCGTAGTTTGCATAGTACGCTCGTTTTTCTCAAGAAGTTATGTTTACCGAGGCATTAATTAGAACGAATGCATGAATGACCACTAAATTTCCATGAACTTGTACATGCATTGGTTAGTTTTCTCTTGACACTGCTTGCGTCGGGTGATCTAACGCACCTTGAAATCCAACATGTAATGGTACTACTACTAGTATAGTAGAATTGAGACTTATCAAACGGAAAAATGAATGTTTTTTTAGATGAGCCCTATAAACCCTAGTGGGTACGTATTCCGTAAAAACAGATTTTTCCAAAACTAAGTCGCTCCCTTTCATGAATTCTGTAGTATGCTCCTCCGTCGACGCTCCCTTTCATGAATTATGTACTTCCTGTCGCCGACATGTGGGACATATAGCAACCGGGTCAACGTGTCAAGCACCAAATAACAGTGCAGAACAGCAGGGGGACGCACGCCACTCATACCAGTTCAGTATTAGTAATGAGCAATGAGACGTCAAATCACAATGCCGCACCTTCCCAGATGGACGAAGCAACCATTATTTCACACCTCGGTTCGACATCATCTCAAACCACGTACTAGTATTGCTTCTGCCTCAAGAGGGACACGCGCATTGCCTTGGTACATCATGACACGTGGGACCGCATGACAGGCCATGCTCCCCGCCGATCGCTCGGTAAAATCACCTCATTTTTACTATACTTCCTCCGGATCGGTTACTACATGGCATGCACGTCATTCTAGGTTGAGAATTTGACTGGCTATATATATATATATATATATATATATATATATATATATATATATATATATGTGATGAACAGTACACTAGCCTTTTAAAAAATGTATACTTTTGTACAGTAGTACTATCTATGGATTGCGCCATGGAGCAAAAATTGAAATTTTAAAAAAAGGTGGTACATATAGAGAGCGATTGTCACCAAATATGCATATAGTACTATTAAAAAAGCTAGTACGTGCTTAATTGGGGTGCTAAATTCTATTAAAGAAATACTAGTACTAGTATGTACATACTGAAGAGTTAAAGTAACGAGAAGAAACATAACATAGTTCTGCTGGGGGCTCAGCACAACGCACCCCTCAAATTAAACTAAGCACACATGAAATTAAACTATGCAACTAATCCGGTAGACACTGCATTAGAAGTTTAGAACCTCCATGAGCAACGACACTGCCACCTTACTCGGAGTCCTCGTCCACGTCCTCGACTTCGCCCTTGTCCCTCTTCCTCTTGGCCGATACTTCTTTGCTTGAACCGCCAACTTGGCTGTTGCTCTTCATCCAAATCTTGTAGATATTGAAACAAAGGTAGCCATCCATTGCAGCGTAGTGTATGTGGTCTATATCTAGTATATTCCGCTGCCATGCATGACGATGAAACGTGTAATGAGGTTTCTCCAGTTTGCGGTACAAAGGATGAACCATGGCTCCTGCCAGGGTCAGCATTGAGGGTTGACGAGAGGGCACCAGCTGATTCTTCTGGAGGTCGAAGGGGTTGCCTACAACGAGGCCTATCCGACGCAGGACTTCTTTGTCGTTCTTAAAGTCCACAGTAATGAATTTGACTGTTTTGTCCTCGAGGAAGTTCTTAAAATCCTGGCACTCAACGTCGGCATGGCATATGTGGTAGACCAAGCAAACATTATGTACGCAAACCTGGATCATGGTGGGCTTCTTCCTCTCTTCGTCCTTTAGATCCTTCTCTCGTCCCACGACTATGGTGTACTCAACATCTAGCCCAGCGACCCACTCATCATGTGAGTTTTCGAACATGCGTCTGAAGCGAGAAAGGCATCCCTTCACCGTCGCGGAAGTACGGGTGTAGATGACGTCGAACTCATCGCCGGTGATGGTTCTAACCTTGTACTCACCGCCGATCAGGGAGATTTGGGACGCCATGGATTTGGGAGGAGGGTTAGGATTAGTGGAACTGCCGTAATGTGAATGGACGGGACGACTAGGAGCGAACCGCCGTAGTATTAAAGGACGTGCGGGGACGAGTAGGAGGGAACTGCCAGCGTGCGAATGGCAGGGTAGTGGCTTTCCATTCTCCCATGATACGGGCTTCCGAGAGCCCTTAGATCTGAGATCGAATGGTTGCATGGCATGATTCTAGACCTATGGGTGAATATCCTATCTTGGAGGGTTATTCTGCAAATTTTCAGCAACTTAGCATGCGACTGTTTGATCTCAGATCCAAGGGCTGCCAGCAGCCCGTATCATGGTCGCGCCTACCACGACCGTCGCGTCGCTCGCGTGGTCACGCCCTTGGAGATTTAACACGGTGTGTTAGGCTATCTGATGTTGGCATGTCATACATAGTCATCACTTAGTCACTCATACTACAACAAGGTTGGCTATAAGGTTGGCTATAAGTGTATTTTTTTACTCCTCTCTATCTCTTTCTTCGTACTCCCTCCGTCCCATAATATAAGAACGTTTTTGACACTAGATAGTGTAGTGTCAAAAACGTTCTTATATAATGGGACACAGGGAGTACTAGTATTTATTGCATTTGCCAAGGAGTGACCTCTTCCAATGAAATGGTGTTGCTAAGTTTGCTTCATTTAATTAGCTATAGACTCAAAATTGTCTTTTCACCTAGGTACACGCGCTTAGCACCGTTTCTTACTTGGGTCACCAAACTAGTATCTCTCTTCTTGATTAACTTGCCACATCAGACTTTATGCCTATGTGGCAAGCTTAAGCACCTGTAGGAGCAAGTAAGTACAATAGTGCGCTTTACATGGCATTTTTGCATATGTGGAGGAAAGAGAGGCAAGGAAAAAGTGGAGAAGTGGGCTCTCATGCAAGAGCCGGCCTCTACTACTACATGGTGGAGCATTGGGAGAGGCACCTGTATGGAGGTGGTCAGGAATCGGGAGACTCACGCCAGTCGTAGCGCCGCAGTTAAAATGATAATGGAAAGTCAAATCATGGGGCCCCACCTGTTCAGCAGTAACTCGCTGTCAAATCACACAGCCCTACGTTTGCAGCAGCCTACTCCCTCGTCTTCTCGCGTCTCTGTCGACCCGACTAGGCAGAACTGTCCCGCCGCCTACCGAGTAGGAAAAGCCCCGCCCTCGACTTTTAAATAGTATACAGTATACGTACTAATTTTGTATCCATGGATTGCCCCCGCGCCATGGAGCAAAGCGTCTAGAAAACGGCGGTACAGATGTACAAAGTATACAACATGCCCGTCGCGTTCGCGTCGCACCCCAGACGGTCGGTCGGTCTAGCAGGATGCTCTCCGAATGGAACGCGCATCATATTGCATTCACACACACATGTGGGACGGCAATTGAGAACTGACCATAGGCACACTCCCCGGCCCCGCAAGTTGGGTGACTTAATAGAAGAGGGGGACGAGCGATAGTACTAGAGAAGTGTTGTACTATGTTGGTGCCTGGACGATCCCTGCAAGACACGGAAGATCAGTTCGTCCATGCATGTGACCAGACTCCAGCAGACACGCCTGGATTGGCTATTGTCTACATATCGTGCAGGCTGTGTTGTACATGGTTGTAGTTGTGATGAGAAATCTAAAAAATGTTTCTTGTCATCTCGCAAAATTATGTGTCATGTGCTTCGGATCACTACGAGGGTTAAACGGCGACAACTGAGTTGGGCTAGTCATTGGGGGTACATGCACGAACAGTGACTACTTGGCTGCCATCTAGGTCAAGCCGGCTATGTTAATTAGGACATCTATCGACAGACCCCTTTTCTACGAGTTTATCTTTAATTTGAGCTTTGTTCCTCGTCCAGTTTGTTCGTCGGGATTCATGTTGTCTCCTTTGGGCAGTGAGGTTATGATTTCTTGTCATGTGGCATTTTTTTGTGTTATATGTTATAATCCGGCGCTTCAGATCAAAATGACGACAACTGCGCCTCCGGGCCACGTGCATGAAGACTTCTCGACAGTCATTGACGAGGTCAAGCCGGCTCCGGTAGACAAAAGAAAACTAAGTACTACTCCACTATATAGGCAGGAGCCTCCACGCTTGCTTGCTAGTGTTGCTCTCTTCACACTGTCTCGGCCTCTCTAGATCTAAACACGGCAACGATGGCCACTCTCTCTCTCTCTCTCTCTCTGCTCACCGCTGGTCACAGATCCAGCCGGATCCTCTCCGCCGGGGAAGGTGAGAAGGTGCAATGTTCACGCGGTCGTCCTCGGCGACGGCTCTTACCCACTACTGGGCGCGTCCCGATCAGCCTGCCTTGCCGTTCTCTCCCAAGCACCACTGGCGAGGGAGGGCCTCTGACCCCTTCTTCCTCGCTGCCATAGTGTGGGCAGATCCGGCCTCCCGCCGCCCACCTAGCGACATCCCGGCGACCATCAGGTATAACTTCCTTCGAAACTGGCCTTGCTCTACTTCCCGGGCTCCTGACATTGCTGCATTTGTAACTTTTACTATTTCTCAGGCCCCCTCGTAGATAGGATCGATCGGCTGTTCGAAAACCACCTAATTTTTTTACGTTTAAGAGGTAAAACTAGTTAATGCACTCGAATCTAGTACTACTTGGTTCAAACAAGGAAGAAAGGGGGTGGGGGTGGGGGAGCACTACACCACGACACTCAAATCAACGTCAAACAATCTGTCGGCATAGGTCACCTAAGGCGACACATTTACTGTCGGCAAAGACTTTTGGCGACAGAAATGAGTTGTCGCCTATAGTCCTGCCGGGAAAGGTATTTGCCGACAGATAAATATACACCGACAGACAATTTGATGGGTTGGTGGGATCTATGGCGACAGACATTTCTATACCGACAGACTAAGATATGCCGACAGATCATCTAACACCATGCTATGCCGACACATAGTGCAACGTCCATTGTTACGCCGACAATTTGTCCGTCAATGAGCTATGCCGACACATGGTGCGACGCACAATACTTATGCCGACACTTTTGCTGCCAGGGCTCTACGTTTCAGCAGAAAATGCATTTGCACCATATTTTGAATAAATTGCATTCATAGTATTCAATTCATGTTCAATACATATATAAATAATTGCACTCTTCTATTCATCACAAGATACCAATCACTAATATATTTATTCAACATATATTGAACATTAGTTATCTTCACTCAAGTTTGTTCCAACCATGAAGAAAATACATAAGTCGACATACAAGACGTGTCCTGCTACAAAATATAAGGGCTAAGCCCTAAGAGACCAATTGTTTGATCACTTGACTACTACAAAATATCATGAAAGAGACCAATCCTTCAATCACCAAGTGGCATCAACTTCCATATGAACAAAATGTGTCTACCATGTTATGAACAAATGCGATCACCGGAACATTTTAGATCAACTTGTGGACTTGCTACTTTCTGCCATGTCCCTGCAAAAGAACTTGTATGTTTGAGAAATCATAGAAATGAGAATTTGTTCAAACTTGCGAGTTGCCAATGATCCCAAAGATCTAAAAAAATTCTGAAATAATAGAAGACATTGCAAACAGTTTGGTTACATAAGATATCCTTATCAGAACATCAACCAAAGCCAGGCTAGATGCTATCATATCACATGGCTTACTATAAAAATTATGCCCCCATTGTTAAGCAATCAGATTTGTTCTAAGGCATAGAGATTTGAAGAAGACTAGAAAGAAGAGGGAAGCACAAGGGGAGAGAAGGATTGACTGATGGACAAATACAGTGATAAGAGTACAACAAGGGGGTGAATAAAAAATGAAAATGACAAAAGAAGAGGGGTGTAATCAAGCACCACCAGAATACATTGACAAACGGGTATAAATGTGAACATAGTGTGTTTAAGTACATTTGATACTAAACTTTCTCTGTAAAGTGGATGATAAATTTTGCTCTTATTATTGCACATTCTGTGATGCTAAAGTCGTTCTTTACAACATGAATACAATAGAAATTACATTAATGTAGTGCCAATATTACACACAGAAGACTATAGGAAAAATATAATTAAGAACTGAGTGCAAGATCATCTCACCTATGTTTCCCGAGCGGCACCACACATTCGTCTCAGAACTCTTGGTCATTGGACGACGAGATCAGACGGACGATCCATTGCGTGAGGTCAGGAACATATTCAAGAATCTGGAATTGACATAAACAACATGTTACTACAATGCTTGTTGTCAATTGAGGTAGCAAAAGGAAGAATGGTTGGCCAAATAATGCACGCAATCTGTAAGGCCATGCCCAGCTGATAGTCCTAAGGTGCAGCAAACCATGTAGCATCAATATATAATGCTTACTAAGATTCCTTGCTTTTGCTAAAAGCTGTAACCATAATATTAGTTTGTTCCTCAAAGAATACGAGGTTGGTTTGCATTGTTATTTGCACAGATTAAGACAGTTTGCACCCTAGTCTATCTACTGGCACTATAGCATCATCTCTCATCCAACTAGCAAAAATATGTCTTCAGTTAAATAATTAGCGATAGAAGTAAAGGAAGCATGATCACACACACAACAAGCTACTTCCATTAGGAACTTAGGCCCTGTTTGATAGGAAAGTATTATAAAAACCAAAGTATCAAAAACTACAGTAATTTAGCATGTAGGTACAAAATACCATGGTTTTAATATAACAACGTTTTTTGAAGTATTCACGATACAGAGGACCTGTTTGGCTACGTCACAAAGCGCTGTAAAATTTCCTGGCTAGCTTTTACCGTGCATGCATTTGAAGCTAGATAGCCACTGTAGTACTACAATATAGAGATCGAGTAGACTAATGATGATTAGCGACAACGACGCCGGTGGAGTAATTAGCAGATGACCTCTGAGCAATAGGTACTTGAAAATCTTCATACCAGACATTTGCAACGAGAAGGCACATGAATCGAACATATAGATTTTGGCTCAAACATTCTTCTCTGTAACATAAGCGCCACACACAATTGTTCTATGAAAATCAAACAAAATGTCACCACCTAGTAAAATGTGATGAAAACATCCTCTGAATCACCATATAGACAACAGGGAAGAGTGGAAAAAAATCCCATGTCAGCTTTTTGCCAACGCTGATGAAAGAAGCAGAGTGTTCAAGTACTGCAGCCGCAGGTAATGAAAAACTAAAAGACCTCAGCTCGGACAGTTTGTACTTGCACCCTGCCTACTGCCTAAGCTCCGTCCGACCCTTCTTTTCGGCTACTCAGTTTTTTAAAAAGAGGTATGAGGTTCTTTTTTTATACAGAGAAAATATTGTGGTTTGGCAAAAACTGCAGTATTAAAATCATGGTTTTTAGAGGCAACCAAACAACCCTATGTAAATAAAACTACAGTAATATAAAAAACTATAGTATTTTGAGAATACTTTAAAAATACTTTGTTATCAAACGGGATGATTAATTTGGAGAAAAAAAGTAAAGAACATCAAACAAGTCAAAATTTGTATAGAGAGGAAAACGTAGAGAATCTGCTACTACCTGTTAGCAGAAAAGTAAAGAACATCAAACAATAGAAATGGAAGTCTTCACAAATATAGTACTCTCCTGTTAGCAGAAAACATGCAACACATGTGGGTTGTGAAGAACATATTTCAGTATAATGGAGTGTATTAGATAAAAAGGTAGATGCTAAACTTGGTAATTGAGGAAAATGAGAACACTAAATATGTTCAGTTTATTACTAAGCAACATCACATGCTAAGTAATAATTATCGCTTCAAAAGAAAAAGGCCTGTTCAACAATAAATATCAGTTTATTGAGAATATGGTTTCCGTAGGCAATGTTGATACCCTGTTCAAACTCTTCCTCTCCAGTAGGCAATGTTGATGCCCTGTTTCAACTCTCCACAGCAGCAACCATCCTCTCCAGTAGGCAATGTTGATGCCATGTTCCAACTCCAAGTTTGACAGCCAAAAGAAATGAATTAGACTCTTGTAAAATGAATATGGAGCAGCAAATCATCAGACAATTGTACATCACCTTATAAAGTTTGAAGGGTTTATCTGGGCACTAAGTTCCATCTTGCATGTTTCCATTTGCATCTAGCAAGTAGGATTAGCCGAAAATCAATGAAACAAGTGTAAAACATCCAAAAAAATAGTGCAACACTACAAACCATTTGAAGTTCAATATTACATAACATAGGGGGCAGTTTAGTATCTAGATATAGGTAGCAAATAAATAGCTGCTGCCTGCTAAGTAAAATGTACACTCAGAGTATCAATATTGCTGCAAAAATTGGCATTCACTATGAACATACGTATCAAATAGACATAAACTTAAAATAGGGGCATTGAGCTTCCAAAACAGGCTGGATGCACATAATCATGTTAATGCAAGAGAGATCTATCTGCAACTACTTGATAAAAAAAAGATCACACTAAGTAGGGTTCACACAACCAAATCTGCAACTACTTGAAATACAAAATGAACAACAAAAAACTAAAACTGAAAGAATATCATGCAAGTTATCCAATCAGGTCTATCACGCAAGCATTCTTCAATCATGCCATTAGTTACAATGTGAACTACAGAAAGTACCTCTTGAATTCGGTAGGCGGGGCGGAGGAAAGTAAATCAGCCGGAGCAGAGGTCACCCATGGAGGAAGAACAACGGTGGATCCTCGCAGCTCACCTTGCTGCTTCTCCTTGCCGGTGGTAGGTGTTGCTGCTCCTCTGCACAGCGGACGGCACGGCTGCTCCTCGGCGCAACGGACGGCAAAGCTGCTCCTCGACGCGGCGGACGGCGTAGCTGCTCCTCGGTGCAGCGGACGGCGCTGCTGCTCCTGGGTGGATGATGGGCTGTGGGCCACAGGTGTGTGGTGCGAGGGGCGGGGAGGGGGTGGTCAGGGGACGGGCGGCGGCGTGCAGGTTGGGGAGGAGGCGCACTAGATTAGGTTTAGGTCGGGGCGGGCGGCGCACTCTGTTTCAAGATAGCGAGAGAAAGGGTGGGATTGGGGATCGAGGGGATATTTGGGTATGTCATTTTTTTTCTTTCCTTTTTTTCTCCTGTAGTCCGGCGCCGGTGTTTCACATGGCGCGTGCTGGCTCTCTTTCCGCGCCATTTTTTTGGTGCGGGCCGAAGCAAACAATGCCGACACTTTTTGTGTCCCCACGAATCGGCGACAGACAAAGTATCAGTAAAGTCAGTATATGCCGACAGAAATTGTGTCGGTGATCTGGTGGTGATTTAGCGACAGATAATGTGTCATGAGGCTATATAACAACAACGAATTGTGTGTCGGCATAGTTTGTGACACAAAAAGTGTCGGTGATGCTCACTTCTACCAACAGGCGCATGTCGTCTTTGCAGTTCGTGGTGTAGTGGAGGATTTGTTACCTGAATCTAGGACTTGGTCGAAAGAGGAAATAATGGGGGCGAAAAGTAGCAGAGACTGGCTATCCAACTAGTCTCTAGGTCTAATGGGGAAATAAAGGGAAACGCAGTACAAACTCAATATAAACCCGATCTATTGGTTGAAAAAGGAAATAAAGTGGGGACTGGGGGACAAGTCAACAGAGTAAGTCCAGCACTAGATTTGCTAGCCTCACACAGTATAAGGTGGCTATACCAAACAAAAATGGGACCAACCCAGATATCTTATTCTGATGTTTGTTGCCCCGAGCCACTCTTATGTAATGCCACTGGTAAAATGTAGCAGTCGCACTATTAAAAGTAAGGACACGTTAAACCAATGTTGTTTTCAATGTAATGCCTCCAGTAATATGAATCAATGGCACTTCTTTACATGTCCTGCTAAAATTTCCCATTAAGATAAGTTGGTTCTTTTTGTTAGAAATGCAACTGTCCTAGTCCACCTACTCTCCCGTGCCCAAAGTAATGTCGTATTTAACAGTTGTCAAAGTTAATCCTAATTCCCACTGTCGGTGTCAAAACCGGCGGATCTCGGGTAGGGGGTCCCGAACTATGCGTCTAGGCGGATGGTAACAAGAGACAAGGGACACGATGTTTTACCCAGGTTCGGGCCCTCTTGATGGAGGTAAAACCCTACGTCCTGCTTGATTAATATTGATGATGTGTGTTACAAGAGTGGATCTACCACGAGATCAAGGAGGCTAAACCCTAGAAGCTAGCCTATGGTATGATTATTGTTCGTCCTATGGACTAAAGCCATCCGGTTTATATAGACACCGGAGAGGGCTAGGGTTACACAGAGTCGGTTATAATGGTAGGAAATCTACATGTCCGTATCGCCAAGCTTGCCTTCCATGCCAAGGAAAGTCCCATCCGAACACGGGACGAAGTCTTCAATCTTGTATCTTCATAGTCTTGGAGTTCGGCCGATGATGATAGTTCGGCTATCCGGACACCCCCTAGTCCGGAACTCCCTCAGTAGCCCCTGAACCAGGCTTCAATGACGACGAGTCTGGCGCGCATGTTGTCTTTGGCATTGCAAGGCGGGTTCTTCCTCCGAATAGTTTATAGAAGATTGTGAACACCAGGATAGTGTCCGGCTCTGCAAAAATAAATTCCACGTACCACAGTAGAGAGAATAATTTTACACAAGTTCAATCTGCTGACGTATTTTGTGGCGTGATGTCATGCCATTAACAAGCCTTTACTCGAATTGTTTTTATTGTATCACCTCAGCGCACTTAGCGAGGCGGTTTCCTTGGCACGTCTTGTCGAAGCAGAGATCATGTTCCCCCTATTCCGGGATTCCCATCAATACGGACGTGGGTAACCCAACCGCACCCGTTACCACGCCCCCTCCATCGAAGGCGGGCTCTAAACGGTCACGGGGACGGCTCTTGGTATTCTCCCTCTTTATAATGAGACCAAGGCCCGTTCTTTTCCTTCAATCCTCTATCGAATCCGCCCCTCGCCCCGAGTTCCAACACCCAAGGCTCCATATTCGGCTACCTTCGATCTTTGACAATGTCCGGCCCCGACCTACAAGGCCGGTGGATGCCCTCCTCCGTCACGGAAGAGGACGTGCTAAAGCTAAGAGACGCCAGGTACTTAACCTACGAGATTTCGCATAGGCTGCCTGCCCGAGGGCAAGTTATTCCTACTCCCGAGCGTGGCGAGAGCGTCGTGTTCGTGTCTCACCTCCGTCGGGGTTTAGGCTTCCCGACGGATCCCTTCGTGAGGGGGCTCATGTTTTACTATGGGCTGGAATTCCATGACTTGGCTCCGGAGTCTATCCTCCACATCTCATCATTCATCGTCGTCTGCGAAGCCTTCCTCCGCACTACCCCCCACTTCGGCTTGTGGCTCAAAACCTTCAATGTGGAGCCGAAGGTGCTTGAGGGGCGTCAGGCAGAGTGCGGAGGGGCGGTTATAAGCAAGAGGGCCGATGCTCCATGGCCCGAGGGCTCTTTTCAGGAGGAGCTCGACTTGTGGCAACAGGAGTGGTTCTATATCACCACTCCCAGGGGCAGCAGGCAGAGGCCGCCGCCCGTCTTCCGCTCGGGCCCTCCACAACGGCTGACGTCATGGGTCAACAAGGGGCGTGACTGGGGGCCGTCCAAGGACGTTCCCCTATTACAGGACCGGATTCGAGGCCTCCAAGAAAGGGAGATCAATCTGGCCGTAGTGGTACAGGTTATGTTGATCCGGCGCCTGCTGCCCTGCAAACATCGCCCCCTCCGCTTGTGGGAATTTAATCCGGAGGGGCCACGAGCTTTTCAACACTTCATGGGTTTGACACCCGCGGAGATGTACAAACTGTTCTTCGGATCGCAAGAGATGCGTCCGGAATCGACCAAGGATGCTGGCCTAAGCTGCAATCGCCCGGATACTCAAGTAAGTAGCCTTGTGTCTGGACACATCGTTCATTCATTTAATGTGGGTTTGCCTTTTAACCAGCTATCCCTTGGACAGGAGTGGATAGCGCAAGCAAAACTGATACGATGCCCGCCCCCCCTCCCTGAGACCACGCAAGATCCCGTGCTAATCAAGATGTTAGAGGTTGCACCTTCGGAGGAGGGCGAAGGAGGACACAAGGAATCTACCTCCTCAGCCATGGAGGCTTTCGGTAAGGGAGGAATCGAGAGTCCCTCCTTCCAGGGAGAGAAGAGGACCGCTTCCGAAGACCCGGAGGCCAAGGCCACAAAGCGGGGAAAGAAATCTGTACCGGAAGGTCTCGTGCCGGGAAGAGCCCCAGCCGAACTATCTCCTCGGAGGAATCAGCCCTCTAGCGAGCCGTAAGTAAAAAGGGGGGATTTTGTAATAGTGGACATCCCTGTTTAATTTCTAAGGGTAACCGAAGTTTTCACCTTGTAGTTTGGATCTCAGCCCGTCTCAGCACAGCTCATCTTCGGGAGACCTTCGTCCGGAGATGATGGAGAGTGAAACGCCTCCATCTGCCGCCCCATCGCGCGGGGCGGACGACCCTTAGGTGTCATCATGGAGGGTCTCCCCGAGTCCAGCGGGGCCAGAGAGTTCGGCACCCATTGGAGTATGGCCGGTGGAGCTGCAAGATTTGCTTAAGAGGGCGTCCATCTCAGAAGATCACCGCACATTAATGGGTATGGTGATTGAGAGGATCTCGTCCGCCGAAAGCGGGTTGTGTGAGGCCGTCGGAAGTTTACTGACGGGATTTGAGGTACGCAAAAAATGACATACCTTTTGACAATTTTGCACATGAAGTGCGCCCTGTATAGATAGTAGCCCTGAGACTTGGTATGCTGTTGAAAGCGACAGCGTGCCGAGGATCATAATCTCAGTTATAGATTGTCGCCTTTCCTATGCAGGTGGCGGAACATTCGATGGCCAGCGGGACTGATGGAGTTACCGAATTGAAGAGGCAACTCGACGTTGCGGATGCGGACATCTCGCTGGTTAATAAACGACTTGATGAGTCACAAGGTATGTGGTTGCTCCGCGGTCGCCTAGTAAGGGAGTTGACGCCCATTCCTTACAATTTGTATGCTTAATGCAGATGGTGCTGCTGCTGTGGAAGACCTTCGAGCAGAACTTGATCGGGCCAAGGAGCAAGCCAGAAAAAGCGAGGCGGCTGCCTCGAAGGCAGCGGAAGAGCTAGAAGCCGAGAAGGCTGCTCACTGCCGAAGCAGGGAGGAGGTGGCCGGAATGGCCACGAAATTAAAAGTTGCTACCGATCTCCTAGAGGTTCTTGAAGGAGAACGCCGAGCGGAGCAAGAGGACCTGAAGAAGGCTGACGCCGAAGCCAAGGATGCCCGTAGTGCGATGCGGGCTATGAAGGAGGAACTGCGTCAGGTTGGAGACATTGTGGCTGGAAAGCCCTTTATGCTGCATAGGAAGTTCACGGATCTGAAGTATGCTCAGCTGGGTCGGTTGTACGGTGCGGAGGATCCTTATCTGGACTTGGCGGAGAGTGCGGCGAACGCCGTCATGCACTTTCGAAGCGAGGAGGATCCCGAAATGGAAGAGCTTTTCTGGTCTCAATTCCATAGTCCGGAGCGTCCACTTCCGTTGAGTGATTGGCTTGTTGAGTGGGCTGAGCTGAATAGATTGTCCGGACTTGCCATGACAGATGTGGTTGCTCATCTGTGGCCGAAAAGGCCCAACACGAAGAGTTATTTTGGCTTGTTACAGCAATTCCTTGGGGCGGTGCCGCGTATTGGGGCGATGAAGCGGTCGGCATGCATAGAAGGTGCACGGATGGCTCTCGCCCGTGGTAAGACATACTGGGCGGAGATGGATGCCACCGCTGTTGCATCCCGGGGTTCGGACAAAAGCCGATTCCCCACCGAGCACTATTTTGAGGAAGTCCTGCAGGGCGCTCGTATAATAGAGTCACAGTGCTCGAAAGATGTTATGTTTGAATGACATGTATGATTTCTGAGATCATGTTTATAATGCAATAAAATTTTATACTTGTGTGTTCAAGTATTGAACTATCTCCTGTGCGGCCGTATATGTATGAATAACCTGAAAGTTGCAGTCTTTGGCTTCAGCCCCCACGCACATGGTGTGGGGGTGTTTGCAAAAAGAAAAACGATTTTTCACACTTAATCCAACGTCTTGGTCCTTGTAGGGAGGTGATAGCATAGCAAACTAGGCAACCGGACTATAATGCTTTATTACTTTCACTTAGCCATAGGAGCTCGAATGTGGGGCTACTATATAGCCCCTAGCGGCACCGCTCCTCTCCGAACTTCGGGCGCGTATGTGCCTGGCCGGGAAGCGGTCCTTCGTCAAAGCGGAGGAATTCTAAACATTCCAGTGGTCGATCGAGTGGTTGACCAGTCTCTCGCTATATCATGACAGTCAGTTTTCGGCTTTCTCTACTGAGGTGCTCGCCCGGCCGAACCGGGGCACAATCGCAGTAGTTCTCCTGGTGCCGCGTTAGCCGATGATACGGAACATAAGGTAGCAAAACACAGGAGCCGGGCAAACCCAACATTTGACCAAAGACATGATTTGGAGCTGATGCATATAAGGCCTAACTCGAGACGCCGAACACTCCCTGAGGTGTTCGGTCTTTATGATACCGGGCAGAACGATGCCCTAAGCCCCTAGTGTCCAGGTTCAGGCGGGAACTTCTGACGCGGCCGATGCCAAAACGCCAGCCTCCTCCTCGGTTATGGTTTGAAACTGGGGGATGTGTATCAACAAGAGACAGTAAGAAAGGTTGACGCAGGGTCTTAATCTGAAAAGAATCCTTGCAACGGGTCCCTGCTGCACGTCTGCGCCTGTGTCTCCGTTGTGCTGTATCCTGGACGGGTGTAGCACGTGCTTCATCTGTAAAAGAGAAGGACTTAGTTTCCAAGAAATATCGTGCAGAGGTTGTATAAAAATAGAATAAAAGGAAGAAAATTGAGCTTTATTGGCTCTCATCATTTATACACGCAGCCCCTTATAAAGGGGATATGCGGCTGGGAAGCCCCTTGCCGGACTCGCCTAACCATGACCGAGGTCTCAATGACCTGTTTTTAGGGGCTTTGACCTGCGAGGTCTAATTAGTGTGTGGCTGTCGAGGCAGTCTCACGTTCTCCGTGGTCGAGGAACACTCGGAGTTACTTTTTAATGAAATTATGCCACGTTGACCGGGCATTTTTAAGCGTAAAAAACGCGTAATGTGATATTGTGTTAGGGCTGGCGAAAGCTGCGCGCCCCAGTAGTGCTTAAGGGCTACTGTTTGAATGGGGCGATGGGTAGTGAGCTTTTCGCGACGGAGGTTGTCGGATGAACCGAACACAACCTCTAGTGGTACAGAGCCTGTATAATTGGCTTAAAGGCCTGGCGTCACTCCTTTAAAGGAAGTGCTGCTATGGCGAATTTTGGTATGATCTATCCCCATTCTGCGGCCGGTGTCCTGGTATTGCAGGTGCCGCGCTGTCTTTTCGTGTTATCACATGAAGTGAGTTCACTGTTTTTACTTCTAGTGGGAAAGTCTTCTGTTTTCCGGAGTGCTGCTTTTGGGTTTCGTCACTTTTGCTTGGTGTGTCGAGCCCCTTGTGTTCGGCATTAAGTCGGCCGGACTGTTTGAAGACCCAACAATCTCTCTGGGTATGGTTTGCAGGCTTCCCGGGGGTACCATGTATTTGACATAGTCTGTCCAGAATCTTATTTAGGTTGGATAGCTCATCACTGTTGTCCTTGAGGGGCAGTGTTTTGTTGTTTGGCCGAGAGCTTTTGAATCCGGCGTTGACCGCCGTACTATTCGGGCCTTTTTCCTTATTCCAGCGCTGATCTTTTCTGCGTCTTGATTTCCCATTTCCATCCCTAACTTCGGATGTACTCGGGTCGCTGGTGCTGCACCTAGCCAGCCAGCTGTCTTCCCCCGCGCAAAAGCGGGTCATGAGGCTTGTTAGTGCGGCCATTGTTCTTGGTTTTTCCTGGCCGAGGTGTCTGGCCAGCCATTCGTCTCAGACGTTGTGTTTAAAGGCTGCTAAGGCTTCAGCGTCCAGACAGTCGACTATTTGGTTCTTTTTAGTGAGGAACCTGTTCCAGAATTTGCATGCTGACTCTCCGGGCTGTTGAGTTATGTGACTTAAATCGTCTGCATCCGAAGGATGGACATAGGTCCCCTGAAAATTTGCTCGAAACGCATCCTCAAGCTCTTCCCAACTTCCAATGGTATTTTCTGGGAGGCTTTTAAGCCAATGCCGAGCTGGCCCTTTGAGCTTGAGGGGTAGGTATTTTATGGCATGGAGATCGTCTCCTCTGGCCATATGTATGTGTAGGATGTAATCCTCAATCCAGACTCCGGGGTCTGTTGTTCCATTGTATGCTTCTATGTTTACGGGTTTGAATCCCGCTAGAAATCCATGATCCAGTACCTCATCGGTGAAACATAGTGGGTGTGCGACGCCCCTGTATTTGGGTGTGCCGTTGTCTTCAAATGCTTGGCGGGTTATGTTCCTTCCTGGAGTCTTCTTTTTTGGCCCATAAATAGACCTGACTGGGTCGTCCTTTTTCCGAGGATCTTTATGCTGATCGTGTGCCGGTATGTGTGCGGCACCCCTTGTTGCTCTTGGCCAGTCGTTTGTCCGGCCAGGCGGCTTCTTTCTTTTTTGACTGCGGGGGCTCTAAGGCCTCCTCGTCAAATTCGGGCAACAGCTTGCGCTTCGGGTAGCTCTTTGTCTGGTGACTAGCGCCATGTTTATCTGCGCTATTGAGTACTTTGCTCCATCTCATTCTGAGTGCGTCCTCCGCTGTTTTGAGCTTCCGCTTTTGCTTCTTCAAACTTCTTGCAGTGGCGACGAGCCTTTTATGAAGATTCATATGTTCTGGTGATGTGAGATCATCTTCACCATGGATGGGTTGCTTGTCCAGTTTATGTCCGGCTGGCTGCTTGTTGATATGTGCGTCGTCCACTGCCTCACCCTGCTCTAGGGCCGGGTCCGTATGGGTGCCGTTTTTATCGATGCTGGTCTTCGGGCGGCGCCTGCGTCGCCGCTTTGGTTGTTTGTTGGAGGAGTTGTCCTTCGCCATGTCCCATTTTTCCTCATTATCGCTTCCTTTTGGTGTATCAACCATGTATACGTCATGAGTTGGGGTGGCTTTCCCATGCCCGGTAGGCACTGGTTCTTGGTCGTCTCCGGCATCGTCGTCCATACTGTCGATGTCTTCGGAGTCATAGTTTAGCATGTCGGTTAGATCGTCGACAGCGGCTACCAAGTGGGTGGTAGGTGGGCTTTGAATTTCTTCGTTGTCCGCATCCCAACCGTCCTGACCGCAGTCCGACCAGGGCTCTCCTGACAACGAGAGATATTTTAGCGAACTCAAGATGTCACCAAAAGGTGAGAGTTGAAAGATGTCCGCTGCGGTGAACTCCATGACCGGCGCCCAATCGGATTCGATCGGAGGGGGCGCGGGAGGTTCGAAGTCCGGCAAGGAGTCCGGCACCTCGGAGTCACGAGCTTTATGAGGGACAAGATCAGTGTTCGGCTCTATCGCCGTAGAGGTTGCAGCCCCCGAGGCGGTGTCTAGCCATCCGTCCCCGATCTGCATAGCCGGCTCCGAATTGAAGATCGAAGCGGGTTCGAGTGCGGCCTCCAGGGTACTGTCCGGCTGCAGAGCTAAATCATGCTCGCCGTGACAGTGCGGCATGCTCAGCTGTGGCTCGACTCCATCAAGGATCAAGTCCCCGCGGATGTCAGTCGTGAAGTTCAAACTTCCAAATCTGACCTGACGGCCAGGGGCATAGCTTTCGATCTGCTCTAGATGGCCAAGCGAATTGGCCCGCAGTGCAAAGCCGCCGAATACGAAGACCTGTCCGGGGAGAAAGGTCTCACCCTGGACTACGTCGTTGATGATGGTCGAAGAAGCCATCGAGCCTATCGGTGACGACACAGAGGAACTCTCAATGAAAGCACCAATGTCGGTGTCAAAACCGGCGGATCTCGGGTAGGGGTTCCCGAACTGTGCGTCTAGGCGAATGGTAACAGGAGACAAGGGACACAATGTTTTACCCAGGTTCAGGCCCTCTTGATGGAGGTAAAACCCTACGTCCTGCTTGATTAATATTGATGATGTGTGTTACAAGAGTGGATCTACCACGAGATCAAGGAGGCTAAACCCTAGAAGCTAGCCTATGGTATGATTATTGTTCATCCTATGGACTAAAGCCATCCGGTTTATATAGACACCGGAGAGGGCTAGGGTTACACAGAGTCGGTTACAATGGTAGGAAATCTACACGTCCGTATCGCCAAGCTTGCCTTCCACGCCAAGGAAAGTCCCATCCGGACACGGGACGAAGTCTTCAATCTTGTATCTTCATAGTCTTGGAGTCCGGCCGATGATGATAGTTCGGCTATCCGGACACCCCCTAGTCTGGAACTCCCTCACCGACACTAATATCTAGCAATGCCACTGCTTTAGAAATTTCTACTGACCTTGTAGGATTGCCATTCAGATAAGGAACATGCTTCTTTTCATTTGATGCATGTTTCATCACCTGTTACTCACCCTCCTTTCCACCTTTTTTGTGCAAACAGAGATATACATTTCACGCTCGATCTTAGTTGAATTGCACAAATGATATCCAAATTATAGTTGAGCATTCCAGGAGCTTCACAACCAACCTTGATGTTGCTCAATTTTATTGCAACTAATGAAGAAGACACTCTGTGGGTTTGGTTTTCTGATGGAAATGGAACCGGGGCTGGAGCCCTTTTCTTAAAAAAATGAAGAAGAAGCTGCTAGCTCACGGGACATTGCTTCATTTTAGGTGAACTGCACCAAAAGGTCCCATGAATTGAATCATCCATGTTGGTGACTGAAAGAGCCAGCTTCAGCATCCCAGTCTAAGCACCCCCGGCCTCCATCCTTGCAACGCACGGTACACCTCGTTTGCCACCTGCTCGACCCTAGTGTCACTGATAAAATGAAGTAATAATACAGTTAAAATAGAGCGAGTGTAATCTCTATCATTTCATTTCCAATGTAGATAAAGAAAGTGCTTCTCTTTGTTAAAGTATGTTTCATCAACTAGTCCCATTGTTAATGTTTAAGCGTTTCTGCAAACTAGGGTGCTTAATTTTAGTTGATACGTACAAAAATAGAGATTTGAATGTCTCAAGGCACCTCCTTGTACTACTGCTGTACACTGATGTTCATCACTGGCAGAAGGTGTATCTGGGAGACTTGGGAAGATGTCCAGTATGAGGCGTACCGTATGAGGCGTCGCAGGGCCCATCTCGCCCTCGCAACATGGCATACTATGATACTGTTACAATATTTTCTTCTATTTATTTTGTGTGTTTCTTCAACTAGTGCCACTATAATGTAATCACGCCTTTTCATTATCTGTGCAAACAGGGTTATTCAGCTGCATTTTGGTGGAACTGCACAAATGTACGTATGGAACCGGCATATATGCAGAGTGCGAGGTGTGCCAAGTAAAAATTACCGACACCAACCATGCTGCATGCACGCATTGGCATCCACCACAACCAGTGGGATGTGTGGCACTCTTTGTGGACGGATCTTTCTCGGCAGCAAATCCTCTAACCAAATACTAGTAGCTTATATTGGCAGTTTTCTAGGGAGTACTCTTTTCTGAAAGAAGCACCAATCTATTTTTCTTTATTTGTACACTGTGTCACAACTTTGATCCAAAGGTCCAGAGCTATTTTAGGGTGATTGGCGTAGTACTCGGAGACTGATTGTAAGCATGATTTTCATTAGCTGTCACACTGATTGTAAGCATGAGCAGGTGGAAGATTAGGTTAGTGCAAAGCTTACCTTAAACCCTACCGCCGCTGTTGCAACGAGGCGGGCGTCGAGGGAACCATGGAGAACGGCGGGGAAGCGACGTCGCGCCATCCGGCCTCCTCTTGCGGTGGGAGAACAAATACTCCTGTGGCTCCGGCTGGCTCTGCACCCTCACGAACGGCACACCATACTTGATCGATTCGTTATCCTCTGGGTGCTCGACCTTCGACCTGTACGCCCACCACCTTCGCCTGACAGTCGCCTCGGGCGAATCTGTCTGCTCCATCGCCCATAGGAGATACTCGGTGAACTCGGAGGACTGCGGTGTGACTGCCGCCGAGGAGTACATGTACATCGTCGCCGTCTCGCTCTTTCGCATACATTGCCACATGGCCTGCACCGTCCTCAAAATCTCCCACTCATTGTAAAACCAACTAAGGATCTCCTTCAACCTGGCTAACTTTGCCTGGTCGCCGCCGGCGATCTGCCTGATTCGCTGCTGCATTCTCTCCATAGATGTCGTTCTGAGTGGTCCGGTGCTAGCTTTGGAAGATGGGAGGAGAGATGGTGGTCTTGCAATAGAGAAGAGGGAGAGGAGAGGAGGTGGTTTTGGAATGGAGATGATGGAGAGGAGAGGAGGTGGTTTTGCAATGGAGAGAAGATCAGAAGAGGGAGAGGCGAGACGGTGGTTTTGGAATGGAGATGATGGAGAGGAGAGGAGGTGGTTTTGGAATGGAGATGATGGAGAGGAGAGGAGGTGGTTTTCCAATGGAGAAGATCAGAAGAGGGAGAGGCGAGACGGTGGTTTTGGAATGGAGATGATGGAGAGGAGAGGATGTGGTTTTGCAATGGAGAAGAGGGAGAGGAGCGTGCGGCAGCGATTTAGGATTGGGCGAGAGGGCCGGCGCGTTGTGACTAGATCAAAATCAAAATCAATTTACCCTTCAATTAAGAAAGCGACCCCACATTAACTAGTCTCCCTTTTATTCTGGGTCATAATTGACCATGATTTTCGCACATAAAATATATGTTATACGTTGCAAAAATAATATAATTTGAAAGTACATTCAGATACGAACCAAATGATATAATTTTTGGTGACATGCATTCACATTTTGCTTGTCACATACAGTACGTGGTCAAACTTTGACCCAAAATACGCAAAACAAAATAAAATACTTCCAAGACCAGCGCCGCTCTTCCGCAATTCTCCTCTTAAACCACCGCCGCTCCTCTCCTGTTCCAATCTAAATCCAGCGCCGCTCCTCTCCTCTTCCATTTCAAAACCACCGCCCCTCCTCTCCTGTTCCAGTCCAAAACCAGCTTCGCTCCTCTCCCGTTCCATTCAAAAACCACCGCCGGCGAGTGAAGGTGCTGTGGAGAAGTAGATTTATGGAGGAGTACAACCGATACGTGAGGATCGCAGACGGAGACCCTGTGAAGCTAGCTAGGATGTTGGAGATACAGTCTTGGTTTGACAACAAGGACCAACTAGCGGCGACGGCGACATCCATGGCCAAATATCTGCAACAGAGCGAAAAGGCGGCGATACTCCCGGAGGGAGTCGCGCTGGAGTACATAGAGCTGCTCCTCTGGGCCATGGAGCAAACAGATTCTACGAATCCGATCGTGAGGGAGCGGTGGTGGGAGTATCGATCCCAGATGGAGCATCCACCAGAGATTGAAGGATCGAGCATCTACAGGGTGTCGTTTGTGAGGGTGTCCTGCCAAAGCGAGCCGGTGGAGTCTTCGTCGACCGAACCCAACTGCAATAGGAGAAAAGCAGTTGGTCCGACGACGCTTCCCTGCCATCGTCTCCCTCGCCGTTCACATTGTCTCACGGGGCGGCTGTCTGCCGCCGAGGAATAGGAGGGGGCTGCCCCTCCCCCCCAGCCCAATAGTCGGGCGGGTTGTGAATTGTCAGGAGGAGCTTAGGTTGTCAGTATTTGCAGGTTGTGAATTATGTTTTGTGTTGTGTATTTTGAGAGTACTTTCAGATATGAATGTCTTTTGAATTTCAGATTTGCAGTATTGAGCATATGAAGAATTTTATGAATTCTAGAGATCTATTTTTAGCACTTAATAAATGTAGTTTCATAGGAGTATAAAAGTGCAGACGAGAAGAAACTGCAAGTTTCAGTTTCAGATAAGAAACTGCAAGTTCAGTTTCAGATAAGAAACTGCAACTTTCAGAGGCAGAGCATTTATATTAACATGGCCTTTTCAAACAGGGTTAACATCATGTTGGAAGTTTTATTCATGGTCAAAAATGGAACTACCAGCTAGTTAACATCATGCTGATCAATATTCATGCATAGCACATCTTCATATGATGCACAGTCAAAATGCCCACACAATGTCGAGTGTGCGAAACACAGAGAAAACGAGGGACGAAGTTTTGGCCAGTGTTGGACGTGGTTTTGGACTGCCCTGTCTAGGCTTTCATTTTTAACATGCGCAGCCCACGACCTCGGATGGGAGGGCCTGTTTGTATTTTCTTAGGGTCGTCATGTATCGACCGGCCTATGGACCTCCCATCCGAGGTTTTATTTTTGGCAGGGCAATTTATGTATTTTTTTGAAGAAAACGCAGAGGTCTGTTCTATTTTTCTATATAAGAATAGGAACGCCAGGTACAACTTATGTTTCCCTTCTAACTATATTATATATATCTAAATTATTTTTTATGTTATTATATATTATTTTTATTGTCATCATATATTTAACAGATACTTACACACGTAAGAAAACAATATCCCATATCTTATTAACTTATAAAAATAATTTCTTAACAAATAAAATCATGGATTGTTTTGGCACGAAAATCCTAGTGATTGTGTACAAAAGCTTGGAAAGATTTAAGGACGAATGTAATAATATCACTTATTATCTAAATATACTTATAACAAAATGCTCAGCCCTTTTTAATTTTTTGATAACATTGCTGGCCCAAACCAACATTATAATTAGAATCAGCCCAGCAAAATCGTGTATCTACATAAAGTGCAAATGGCCTGTAATTTTTTAGGAAATAAAATAAATGGGCCGCATGGACGCTACATTAATTGTTCACCCAGCCCAGCTAATGGTTGTAATTCAAAAAAAAGATCAAATTGACTGTAAATTCTACCGCGCAAAAAAAATATAAATTCTGAAAAAATGGGTTGAATACATGCCACATTTTTGGAGGATGAAATGTGGGCCAATAGGTCGAAGCCAACGCAAGTCGTTGTCAATTTAGTCAACAAATGATTCTGACATGTTAGCCATTGGATTTACATCCAACAACCGGCATCCATCTTCAATCTCTCGTCTTCTTCCTCCAGCGCCGCTGGGACTACCTCCCGCCTCCTGCTGCTAGCAGCTATGCTTAGCACGTTTCGCTATGAAGCGCTACTCCAACGTTGGCCAGGCCATCCCTCCACCCCTCCACACCTCCTATTCTTCTCCACCGACTGCCGAACCACACCGCACTAGAACCAGTTAACCCTCGTACACCTCTCCGTCTGCGACTCTACTCCCGCGTCTTTCCATGTCCGGCTCGTTGTTGTCCGGGACCTCGCGGTTGTCCACCACCTTGGATGCGCTCGGCGCGGCGTGGTCAACGTGGTCAATGAACGACACCATCGGAAATAGACTGTGTGTGGAGAGGCTGACAGCTGGGTCCACGGCCGCAAATAAGGAAATGCCTCCTTATTATGCGCAAAATAATGATTCCTCCACCTGACATCTGGGACCCACCAGAAGGGCCTCTGTATTTCGCGAAAAAAACGTGCCACCCGCTGACTTGTCGGACCCACCAGCTATCTTCGCACGCAAGGAAGTGCCTCCTTATTACGCACAAAAAAAATGAATACTCCCCTGCCAGCTGGAACCCAGCATACTAGGAGGCTGACTTGTGGGCCTACCAAGTTGACGGGGACGGAGGGCTTTGTCAACTTAGTCAATATGAACGATTCTAGCTCCTGTTACCGTACGATGTTCATCCAATGGTTGTAGTGCTTCTTCAACCTCTGGTCTTCTTGCTCTAGCCGGCAAAACCAGCACCGGTCGTGCCGCGTGCTCCTGCCTCCCGTGGCCGGCTGTGATGTCGCGGAGGCCTCACCGCCCCTACTACTCCCACCGCTGGCCAAGCCATCCCTCTACTCACCCACACCCCCTGTTATTCTGCGGCGACAGCAGCCTCACACCACAGCCGAACCAGTGAACCCTCGTACTCCTCTTCGTGTTGGCATCCACTGTTGCGTCTTCCCCGGCTTCGAGTCGTCCCCTTCCTAGGCCTCGCCGTCGTCCACCGCCTGGTGCTCTCGGCGCAGCGTGGTCAACGTGGTCAAGGAACGACTTCCATCAGACGTGGACTGTACATGGAGAGGCTGACAGCTGGGTCGACGGCGCAGCAAGGATCTGCCTCCTTCATACACGTAAAATACTGATTCCTCCACCTGACAGCAGGGACCCACTGGACGGGCCACCGTATTTCACGAAAAAAAGTTCCCCCCTGACTGCTGGGACCCACCAGCTACATCTTCGCATGCAAGGAAGTGTGTCCGGGCAAAAAAAACAATTCGCCCCCTGACTGCTGGGACCCACCAGCTACATCTTCGCACGCAAGGAAGTGCGTACGGGCAAAAATCCGATTCGCCCCCCTGACTGCTGGGACCCACCAGCTACAGCTTTGCACGCAAAGGAAGTGCGTCCGGGCAAAAAAAATGATTCCCCCCTCTGACTGCTGGGACCCACCAGCTACATCTTCACATGCAAAGGAAGTGCGTCCGGGCAAAAAAACGATTCGCCCCTCTGACTGCTGGGACCCACCAGCTACATTTTCGCACGCAAGGAACTGCCTGACAGTCGGGACCCGCCTGGTCGAAGCGTACGAAGCGTTGTCATTCTGGTCGCGAACGTGTACGTACATATATACTGGTCAATGTATAGGCGCGCACGTGTGGTAGTAGAGGCGCGTACGTGTCGTAGTAGAGGCGCGCACGTAGCATGTACACGTGCGTACAGCGGCCAAGGTGCAAGAAAGAAAATACGGCCACGTACGTACATACGGGCGGGGTCTCGAACGCCTACTCGCGCATACGTACATGGCTGGGTCGGAACGGAGAAACAGAGTCGTCGTCGTGTTCATGGGGAGGCAACGGAATGCGTCCTGTTCATGGGGAGGCAACGGAATGCGTCATGTTCATCGGGAGGCAACGGAACGCGTGGGAGCCAACCAGCTTGGACGGAACAGGCGATGGAAACGAGGCCTGGCGTACCGCACAACAGAGGAAACGGACCTCATACGGTCGAAACGGGGGTCCTGTTGATCGGGAGGGGTGTGGTGTACCGCAAAACGAAGGAAACGGACCTCCTACGGTCGAAACGGGGGTCCTGTTGATCGGGAGGGGTGTGGCGTACCGCAAAATGGACGAAACGGACCTCCTACGGTCGAAACGGTGGTCCTGTTGATCGGGAGGGGTGTGGCGTACCGCAAAATGGACGAAACGGACCTCCTATGGTCGAAACGGGGGTCCTGTTCATCGGGAGGGGTGTGGCGTACCGCAAAACGGGGCTCCACGGGATACTGTTCCTCTCCACTGTCGACCTCCTCCAGCCTCCATGGGCTCCTGTTCATCCAGCCTCTACTGCGCGCTACTCCACCGGCTACTGTTCAACCACCCCTCCACGGGCACCCCTCCACCGTCTACTGTTCATCCAGCCCTCCACACCATGGGGTCCTGTTCAACCACCCCTCCACGGCCACCCCTCCACCGTCTACTGTTCATCCAGCCCTCCACACCACGAGGTCCTGTTCATCCAGAGGCAACGCCACCGCTCACTGTTCATCCAACCCCCTCCCCCCGCAACACTCACTGTTCATCCAATCGATCGGCTTTAGTTAGCAGCAGTAGCGAAGGAATCGCTCCATCGGGTTCAGTTAACAGCCATCGATCGATCGCTCAGGTTCAGTAACGCGTAGCCTACAGTGCAATCGCTCGGGTTCAGTTAGAGCCCAACGCCTCGCTCGGGTTCAGTTAGAGCCAACGCCTCGCATGTGTACGAGAGAAATGTGCATTGCTCGGCCCCCGACCTCCCATCGTAACCGGCAACTCCCTGAAATTTTCCTCCCCCTCGCTTCTACCATGGTTTTTTCCGTCATGGACGGCCCAAAGAATGTCATGCAGGTGCATCTCCGGCCCGCCCAGGACTAAAAACCCATTTTCTGTCATGATTTTTTGTCATAGAAGTAGGAGCCCACCACATCTATGATGATACCGGGTTTTGTCACAATTATCGTCATAGAAGTGTCATATGTATGACAGAAAAAAATTTCATTCGGCCCAAAATGTCACGGATCTGTCTTTTTTTTGTAGTGTTCAACCAAATGCCCCATCCCTTCATCCCTCACGGTCGCTACTACCAGCCCTCCCAATCGCCACTTCAACCAAACGCCCCATCCCTCCATCCCTCCCGGTCGAAACCTTTCTCTTCAAATCCTAGCCCTATCTCTACTTCTCGCACAGACGTCGCCAAACCCATCCCTTTGTCGCTACCTCTCCTAGCTCCTCTAGCTCCCCTAGCTCCTACCCACCATCATCTCCATGTCCTCCCCTAGCTCCTCCCTCTCCGGCGCCTCCAACCCATCTCTAGTGCCCACACCTCCCTGGTGGCCCTTGGACGGGTCTGGTCCATGCCTACACTATGCCCATCCGGCGTGTGCCTCTTCCCGGGCTTCTCGATCCTCGACCGCCAGTGCATCAGGTCTACCTAGCTGCCTCGCAGCCGCAGTAGGGTGCCTACCCCAAGCTACCGCCTTCACTGATGCAGCCATCTAGCACCTACTGCACCACCAACATGGCGCCTCCGCTGCCTCCGGCGCCTTGGCATCCAATCCTTCTCATGGCTCTCAATTCTGTTCCATCACCGAAAAACTACATCGGTGGCTCTAATTGGTATATGGACACTGACGCCACCGCCCACATGTCAGCCCATCCCAGTAACCTCCACGCTTCTCGTCCTACCGACACTTCTACTCGCATTACCATCGTTGATGGCTTGGCTCTACCTATTTTCCTTCATCATCAATGCCACTTTCCTTATCTCACATACATGCCTTGCCTGCACTCATTAAGAATCTAGTTTTCGTTCGATCTTTTACTTGTGAAAATCATGACACTGTTGAATTTGACGAGCTTGGGTTTTTTGTTAAGGACGTCCATACCTGGATGGTGCTTCACCGGTGCGACAACCCCAAGGAGCTCTGCCCGGTCCACCCATCTTCATCCACTGCCACCACTCCAGTCGCCTCCCCGCCGGTGTGGATCTTTGGCACACTTGCTTGGGTCATCCCAACTCCGCTACGCTTCATCATATTCTCCAGACTTTCAGTTTTTCATGTAATAAGATTGACAATCACACTTGTCATGTTTGTCGTGTAGGCAAACACGTTCTTCTTCCATTTATTGCGCCATCCACCATTGCATCATATCCCTTTGAGTTATTTCATAGAAATGTAGGGAATTTCAATCTAGACCGTACCCCGGTAATCCCTCCAATAATTATGGTAATTCATATTATAATAATAGGATACCTACTGAACTAGAGAACAATATTAAAGAATTTATTGGTTCCCAAAGACTTTCAATGCTATGATAGAAGAAAAATTAAGGAAAATTGATGATATGTCTGGAAACATGGATATAATTTCTCATGATGTGGATACTCTTTGCCACATAAAATGGATGACATATCTGAATCTCTAAAAAGCTATCCAGGTCACCATGGGTGAAAGTAGGAAAAGCCAAAAAGGATGAGAGCTAGACGTGAATTTCTAGAAAAAGCGTTCACATCCTGTTTTCATGATAATAATGATGAAGATATTAAAATGGTTGGTGTGACACCTATTGAATCCATGTTTAGTAATATAAAAAATGATGATAAAGGGACTATAGATGAGTCAACTTTAGCTAGGAGGCACCCCAATTGTCGGAGGGTGATGATATTAATGATAAAAATAATAAAATTGTGTTTGAAGAGGTCAAAACTTTATATAGTGATGTACCCACTACTTTGGATTACAAGGAATTTAATTATGCTAATTACTCTTTGATTGAATGCATTTCCTCATTGCAATCCATGATTAATCCACCTAATGCTTATGAATAAAAGAAAGCTTTTACTAAACACATCGCATAAGCCATCATTAAAAGCTCATGACGAAAAGCTTGAATTAGAAGTGTCTATACCAAGGAAATTACATGATAAATGGGAACCTGCTACTTATGAGCTGCGTTGGGATTTCCTTAAAGAGGGGGTATGAAGCAGTATAGTGGAGATAAGTATTTCACTTAGTTAAGAACCAAGGTTATCAATCGAGTAGGAGAACCACACAGAACCTTGTTAGCAGCACTCACACACACAAAAGCAAATACTTGCACCCAAAGCAAACAAGAGGGTTGCCAATCCTTTCAACGGTTATTTGCAAGGATCAAGTCTCGTAGTGGTAGGCAAATAGATAATTTGCAAAATAAAATAATGGTAATAAAATTGCAGCAAGGTATTTTTTGGATTTTATATATGATAAAGGTAGACCCGGGGGCCATAGTTTTCACTAGAGGCTTCTCTCTCGAGCACATAACATGCGGTGGGTAAACAAATTACTGGTGGGCAATTGATAGAAAAGCGCATAGTTATGACGATATTAAAGGTAGTGATCATGTATATAGGCATCACGTCCAAGAAAAGTAGTCCGGCTCCTGCCTACATCTAATACTAATACTCCACCCATCGATCACTATCCAACATGCATCTAGGGTATTAAGTTAATAAAAATAGAGTAACGCCTTAAGCAAGATGGCATGACGTAGACAAACTAAACCCAATCAATATGAATAAACCCCATATTTTTGTCCTTAATGGCAACAATACAAATACGTGACATGTCCCTTTCTGTTACTAGAATTGAGCACCGCAAGATTGAACCCATCACAAAGAACCTCTCCCATTGCAAGAAAAATCAATCTAGTTGGCCAAACTAAACGGATAAATCGGATAGAAATACAATGTTACAATAGTCATGCATAAAAGAATTCAGAGAAAACTCAATTAATATTCATGAATAATCTGATAATAAACCCATAATTCATCATATCCCAACAAACACACCGTAAAAGAGGATTACATTGAATCAAACTCTAAGAACATTATGTCGAAGATCAAAGAGAGAGAAGAAGCCATCTAGATACTAGCTATGGACCCGTAAATCTGTGTGAACTACTCACGCATAATCGGAAGGGCGGCAAGGATGATGTAGAAGCCCTCCATGATCGATTCCCCTCTCTGGCAGGGTGCCAGAAAAGGCCTCCAGATAGGATTTGATGACCCAAAAGTATAGGGGATCTATCGTAGTCCTTTCGATAAGTAAGAGTGTCGAACCCAACGTGGAGCAGAAGGAAATGACAAGCGGTTTTCAGTAAGGTGTTCTCTACAAGCACTGAAATTATTGGTAATAGATAGTTTTATGATAAGGTAATTTGTAACAGGTAACAAGTAACAAAGGGAAACAAGGTGCAACAAGGTGGCCCAATACTTTTTGTAGCAAAGTACAAGCCTGGACAAACTCTTATATAAAGCAAAGCGCTCCCGAGGACACGTGGGAATTATCGTCAAGCTAGTTTTCATCATGCTCATGCGATTCGCATTCGTTACTTTGATAATTTGATATGTGGGAGGACCGGCGCTTGGGTACTGCCTTTCCTTGGACAAGCATCCCACTTATGATTAACCCCTCTTGCAAGCATCCGTAACTATGAAAGAAGAATTAAGGTAAACCTAACCATAGCATGAAACATATGGATCCAAATGAGCCCCTTACGAAGCAACGCATAAAATAGGGTTTAAGCTTCTATCACACTAGCAACCCATCATCTACTTATTACTTCCCAATGCCTTCCCCTAGGACCAAATCATGGTGAAGTGTCATGTAGTCGACGTTCACATAACACCACTAGAGGATAGACAACATACATATCATCAAAATATCGAACGAATACCAAATTCACATGACTACTTATAACAAGACTTCTCCCATTTCCTCAGGTACAAACGTAACTACTCAAAAATCATATTCAGGTTCATAATCAAAGGGGTATTGAATAGCATTAAGGATCTGAACATATGATCTTCCACTAAATAAACCAACTAGCATCAACTACAAGGAGTAATCAACACTACTAGCAACCCACGGGTACCAATCTGAGGTTGAGACAAAGATCAGATACAAGAGATGAACTAGGGTTTGAGAGGAGATGGTGCTGATGGAGATTGACCCCCTCTCGATGATAGGATCGATGGTGATGACGATGGCGGTGATTAGCCCCTCCCGGAGGGATGTTTCCCCGACAAAATAGCTCTGCCGGAGCCCTAGATTGGTCATGCCCAGGTTCCGCCTCGAGACGGCGGCGCTTCATCCCGAAAGCTTCCTTATGAATTTTTTCAGGGCAAAAGACACCATATAGCATAAGATGAACGTCGTGGGCCTGCCAGGTGGCCCACGAGGCGGGGGCGCGCCCAGGGGGGTAGGGCGTGCCCTCCACCCTCATGGCTGGTGGGTGGCCCCCCTCTGGTGCTTTCTTCGTCCAATATTTTTAATATATTCCAAAACTGACTTTCTGGAGTTTCAGGACTTTTGGAGTTGTGCAGAATAGGTCTCTAATATTTGCTCCTTTTCCAGCCTAGAATTCCAGCTGGCGGCATTCTCCCTCTTCGTGTAAACCTTATAAAATAAGAGAGAAACCGCATAAGTATTGTGACATAATGTGTAGTAACAGCCCATAATGCAATAAATATTGATATAAAATCATGATGCAAAATGGACGTATCAACTCCCCCAAGCTTAGACCTCGCTTGTCCTCAAGCGAAAGCCGATATCCGAAAATATGTCCACATGTTTAGAGATAGAGGTGTCGATAAAATAAAATATGGACATGAGGGCATCATGATCATTCTTAGAACAACAACATATATATTGTCATATGATTTCTTACGCTAAAGTAACAATCTATTCAGAATGTAAAGTATGAATCAGAAACTTCGTTGAAAACTAACAAACTATGATCTCAGTCATTGAAGCAATTGCAATTTAATATAACATCGAAAAGAGTCAATATAAGAGCCTTTCAGCAAGTCCACATACTCAACTATCATTTAGTCTTTCACAATTGCTTACACTCACGCAATACTTATGGGCATAAAGTTTCAATCGGACACAAAGAAAGATAGGGGCTTATAGTTTCGCCTCCCAACCATTTACCCCAAGGGTAATGTCAACAGTAATTATTTATGAAAACCTACATCCAAGTGGATATATGTGTCAGGATCTTTCCAACACGTAGTGCTTGCCAAAGGATAAAGTGTAAAAAGGAAAGGTGAAGATCACCATGACTCTTGTATGATGGTAGAAGGTAAAAATAAAAGATAGGCCCTTCGCAGAGGGAAGCAGAGGTTGTCATGCGCTTTTACGGTTGGATGCATAAAATCTTAATGCAAAAGAACGTCACTTTATATTGCCACTTGTGATAGGGACCTTTATTATGCAGTCTGTCGCTTTTATTTCTTGCATATCACAAGCTCGTATAAAGCTTATTTTCTTCACACTAATAGATCATACATATTTAGAGAGCAATTTTTATTGCTTGCACCGATGACAACTTACTTGAAGGATCTTACTCAATCCATAGGTAGGTATGTTGGACTCTCATGGCAAAACTGGTTTTAGGGATGTTTGGAAGCACAAGTAGTATCTCTACTTGGTGCAAAGAATTTGGCTAGCATGAGGGGGAAAGGCAAGCTCATCATGTTGGATGATCCATGACAATATAGCTTTTCGGATATAAGAAAACATAACCCATTACGTTGTCTTCCTTGTCCAACATCAACTTTTTAGCATGTCATCTTTTAATGAGTGCTCACAATCATAAAAGATGTCCAAGATAGTATATTTATATGTGAAAACCTCTCTTTCTTTATTACTTCCTATTAATTGCAATGATGACTAAAACTATGTTTGTCAACTCTCAACAAGTTTTATTCATCATACTCTTTATATGTGAAGTCCTTACTCTCCATAAGATCAATATGATCTTTTTATTTATTTTTATTCTTTCTTTTATTCCCTCAAGATCATAGCAAGATAGCAAAGCCCTCAACTCAAAACTACTCTTTATTATATAACTCACGGACTCGGTTACATAGATAGAGATCAAAACAAAACTCAAAGCTAGATCATATTAAAACTTTATTTTACTAGATCAAGATATAAATAAAAGGATCGAACTAAGAAAACGGTAAATATAGAAGTGTGATGGTGATATGATACCGGGGCACCTCCCCAAGCTTGGCAGTTGCCAAGGGGAGTGCCCATACCCATGTATTTATGTCTCTTACTTCGGAGGTGGTGATGATGGAGTTGTTGATGATGTAGGCTTGTCATCCATCTTCCAAGGCATAGGCTCACCATCATAAAAGGATGAACGAGTCTCCGGGATCCTCAAATCTGCAGCCAAACTCATCATCTTGAATCTATATTCATACTCAGTTTTGGTTTTGCAGGTCATAGATCTGGGCTTGGAGGTGCTCAATATTCTCGTGAAGCTTGAAGATAGCCTCCCCGATGTTCTTGGCATCTAGCTTGTGGTTGTTGGTGAACTCTGCGATCATCATGTGATTGGCATTGAGTCCAGGTTCCACCATCCCTTGGCACTTGAAAACTTGTTGCTCCATTGCTTCGAGTCTTGTCTTCATGCTTCTGGTCCTCTTCGGTCCCTCAACATCGCGGATGTGCATCACCCCCTGACGCATCTCAATGGTTTGAGGGTGTTGCAGCACCTCTGCGAGGTAAGGGCTGATGACCTTCTCAAAAAACTTGTCCTTGGGGGCGCTTGGAGACGTCATGATGATCTAGATCTGTCAGAAAAACAACTCGAAACAAAAACAGAGGATTTTGTCATGGTACGGTGGTCAAAACCTTCGGGAGATTATATAATGAATTTTTACCGACCAAAAGAAGTATCGTGCAAGAAAACAGAGTCTGGAGGGCACACGAGGTGGCCAGGACACAGGGGGCGGGCCCTCCACTCTCGTTGATGCCTCGTGTCTCTTTCGGACTACTGTTAATTTTCCTAATTTTTTAAATATTCCAAAAGAGAGGAAAATTGCCATTTAAGCAGTCTGGGAGTCGGTTTACTTACCGTACCACATACCTATTCCTTTTCAGAGTCTGAAACGTTCTAGAAAGTGTCCCTTATGTACTCCTCCGGGGTTACGGTGTAGATAACATTGGTTTCAACATTTATGGGATTACCTGATATATAATGTTTGATTCTTTGACTTTTTACCACCTTCAGATTTGTGCCTTCGGCGTTGTTGATTTTGATAGCACCGAAACAATAGACCTCCTCGATAATGTAAGGACCTTCCCATTTAGAGAGGAGTTTTCCTGCAAAAAATCTTAAACGAGAGTTGTATAGCAAAACATAATCTCCTACATTAAACTCACGCTTTTGTATCCTTTTGTAATGCCATCTTTTAACTTTTTCTTTTAAACAATTTGGCGTTCTCATAAGCCTAGGTTCTCCATTCATCAAGTGAGCTAATGTCAAATAGCCTCTTCTCACCGGCAAGTTTGAAATCATAATTGAGCTCTTTAATAACCCAATATGCCGTATGTTCTAGTTCGAGAGGTAAGTGCCATGCTTTTCCATAAACAATTCTATATGGAGACATACCCGTAGGATTTTTATAAGCAGTTTTATAGGCCCATAATGCATCATCAAGTTTCTTGGACCAATTCTTTCTAGATCTATTAACAGTCTTTTGCAAAATCAATTTAATCTCTCTGTTACTCAATTCTACTTGACCACTAGACTGAGGGTGGTATGGAGATGCAATTATATGATTAACATCATACTTAGCAAGCATTTTACGAAAAGCACCATGAATAAAATGTGAACCACTGTCAGTCAGTAAATATCTAGGGACTCCAAACCTCAGAAAAATAACTTCTTTAAGCATCTTAATGGAAGTGTTATGATCAGCACTACTAGTTGGAGTAGCTTCTACCAACTTAGTAACTTAATCAACAGCAACTAAAATATGTGTATACCCATTAGAGGAAGGAAAAGGTCCCATATAATCAAAGCCCCAAACATCAAATGGTTCAATAACAAGTGAATAGTTTTCTTGACATCTACTAATATTACCAATTCTTTGACATTCATCGCAAGACAAGGCAAACTTACGGGCGTCTTTGAAAAGAGTAGGCAAATAAAAAGCGGATTGCAATACCTGATGTGCAATTCTATCTCCAGCGTGATGTCCTCCGTAAGCCTCGGAGTGACACTTGCGTAGGATCTATTCCTGTTCATGCTCAGGTACACAACGTCTAATAAGACCATCTACTCCTTCTTTATAAAGGTGTGGGTCATCCCAAAAGTAATGTCTTAAATCATAGAAAAACTTTTTCTTTTGCTTGTATGTGAAACTAGGTGGTATAAATTTAGCAACAATGTAATTAGCATAATCAGCATACCATGGAGCAGTACGAGAAGCATTTATGACAACTAATTGTTCATCAGGAAAGCTATCATCAATAGGTAGTGGATCATCAAGAACATTTTCTAACCTAGACAAGTTGTCTGCAACGGGGTTCTCAGCTCCCTTTCTATCAATAATATGCAAATCAAATTCTTGTAGCAAGAGAACCCATCTAACTAGTCTAGGTTTAGCATATTTCTTTTCCATAAGATATTTAATAGCAGCATGATCAGTGTGAACAGTTACTTTGGAATCAACAATATAAGGTCTGAACTTATCAAAAGCAAATACAACTGTTGAGAATTCTTTTTTAGTAGTAGCATAGTTTCTCTGGGCATTGTACAGAGTTTTACTAGCATATTGGATAACATTTAATTTCTTATCGACTCTTTGTCCTAGGACAGCACCAACAGCATAATCACTAGCATCACACATAATTTCAAAGGGTAAAATCCAATCAGGTGGCTGAACAATAGGTGCAGAAAAAATCAAGGTTGTCTTAAGTATTTCAAATGCTTCTACACAATCATCATCAAAAACAAAAGCAACATATTTTTTCAAGAGATTAGTGAGAGGCCTAGAAATTTTAGAGAAGTCTTAATAAACCTCCTATAGAAACCAGCATGACCAAGAAAACTTCTTATACCTTTGATATCTTTAGGACACGACATCTTTTCAATAGCATCTACTTTAGCTTTATCAACTTCATACCTCTTTCAGAAATTTTATGCCCCAAGACAATACCTTCATTAACCATAAAGTGGCATTTCTCCCAATTCAAGACAAGATTAGTTTCTTCACATATCTGCAAAACTCGATCAAGGTTGCTTAAGCAATCATCAAAAGACGTTCTGTAAATGGAGAAATCATCCATGAAAACCTCAACAATATTTTCACAAAATTCAGAGAATATTGCAGTCATACATCTTTGAAAGGTAGCAGGTGCATTGCATAAACCAAAAGTCATACGTCTATAAGCAAAGGTACCGGAAGGGCAAGTAAAAGTGGTCTTTTCCTGATCCTATTTTGATACGGGTATTTGAGAGAAACCAGAATAACCATCTAGAAAGCAAAAATGGGTATGTTTGGATAGTCCTTCTAGTATTTGATCAATAAAAGGTAGAGGGTAATGATCTTTTCTAGTAGCTTTATTTAATTTATGGAAATCAATTACCATTCTATAACATGTAACAATTCTTTGTGGGATCAACTCATCCTTATCATTGGCAACAACAGTAATACCTCCCTTCTTAGGGACACAATGGACATGACTTACCCACTGACTATCAACGACAGGATAAATTATACCTGCCTCCAGAAGCTTTAGTATTTCATTTCTTTCCACTTCTTTCATCTTAGGATTCAACCGTCGTTGGTGATCAACAACTGGTTTAGCATCTTTCTCCAATTTTATTTTGTGGTGGAATAGAGTGGGACTAATGCCCTTAAGGTCATCAAGAGTATATCCAATAGCAGCATGGTGCTTCTTCAGAGTTTTCAATAATTTCTCTTCTTCATGCTCTGAAAGGTTAGCACTAATAATAATAAGATATATCTTCTTTTCATCAAGATAAGCATATCTAAGAGTATCGGGTAATTGTTTAAGCTCAAACACGGGATCACCCTTGGGTGGAGGAGGATCCCCTAGGATTTCAACATGCAAGTTGTGTTTCAAAATAGGTCCCTGATTAAAGAATACTTCATTTATTTCCCTTCTTTCATTCATAAACATATCATTTTCATGGTCGAGCAAATATTGTTATAAAGGATCATTAGGAGGCACGACAATAGAAGCAAGACCAATAATTTCATCTTTACTAGGCAATTCTTTATCATGGGGTTGTCTATGAAATTTAGCAAAATTAAAATCATGAGACATATCCCCTAAACCAACAGTAACAATATCCTTTTCGCAGTCTATCTTAGCATTAACAGTATTCAAGAAGGGTCTGCCAAATATAATGGGACAAAAGTCATCTTGTGGGGAACCAAGAACAAGAAAATCTATAGGATATTTAATTTTCCCACGCAAGACTTCAACATCACTAACAATCCCAATTGGTGAAATAGTGTCTTTATTGGCAAGCTTAATAGTAACATCAATACCTTCTATTTCAGCAGGTGCAATATCATGCATAATTTCTTTGTATAAGGAATGAGGTATTGCACTCACACTAGCACCCATATCACATAAACCATGATAACAATGATCTCCTATTTTAACAGAAACAACAGGCATGCCAACAACAGGTTTATGTTTATTTTTAGTATCGGGTCTAGCAATTCTAGCAGCTTCATCGCAGAAATAAATAACATGCCCATCAATATTATCAACCAAGAGATCTTTGACCATAGCAATACTAGGTTCAACTTTAATTTGTTCAGGAGGTGTAGGTGTTCTAGTATTACTCTTACGAACCACAGTTGAAGCTTTAGCATGATCGTTTATTCTAATAGGGAAAGGTGGTTTCTCAATATAAGCAGTGGGAACAATAGGATCAACATTATAAGTAATAGTTTTTTCTTCAACTTTAATAGGTTCTACTACTTTCACTTCAATGGGAGGATGATATTTAAACCACTTCTCCTAAGGGAGATCAACATGAGTAGCAAATTATTCACAGACAGAAGCTACTATCTCAGAGTCAAGTCCATATTTAGTGCTAAATTCTTGAAAAGCATCGGTATCAATAAAAGATTTAACACAATGAAACTTAGGGGTTATACCTGACTCCTTACCTTCGTCGAGTTCCCAATCTTCAGAGTAGCGTTTAATTCTTTCCAATAAATCCCATTTGAATTCATTAGTCTTCATCATAAAAGAAGCAGTACAAGAAGTATCGAGCATGGAGCGATCATTATGAGAAAGCCGAGCATAAATTTTTTGAATAATGATTTCTCTTGAGAGCTCATGATTGGGGCATGAATATCACATTGACTTAGCCTCCCCAAGCTTGAGCGATACATTCTCCTTCACGAGGCCAAAAATTATATATATAATTACCATCACGATGAACCAGATGCATAGGATAAAACTTCTGATGAAATTCCAATTTCAATCGGTTGTAGTTCCATGATCCAATATCATCACATAGCCTATACCATGTAAATGCCTTTCCCTTCAAAGATAAAGGGAAGACCTTCTTATTGACAACATCCTCGGGCATACCTGCAAGCTTAATAATCCACAAACTTCATCCACATAGATAAGGTGCATATCGGGATGTAATGTTCCATCTCCTGTATAAGGATTAGCTAGTAGTTTTTCTATCATACCCGAAGGAATTTCAAAGTAAATATTTTCAGTAGGTTCAGTAGGTTGAGGAGCAACTCTTTGCACTTATGGTCGGGGTGAAGATACCCCGAACAAGCCCCTCAAAGGATTATTTTCTATAGTAACAAGTGACAGTAAATTTCAGCACACTATATAAATGTTTCCTTACCAAATTCCACCTACCAGAGGCGCTTCACTCCCCGGCAACGGCGCTAGAAAAGAGTCTTCATGACTCACAAGTATAGGGAATCTATCGTAGTCCTTTCGATAAGTAAGAGTGTCGAACCCAATGAGGAGCAGAGGGAAATGACAAGCGGTTTTCAGTAAGGTGTTCTCTACAAGCATTGAAATTATTGGTAACAGATAGTTTATGATAAGGTAATTCGTAACGGGTAACAAGTAACAAAGGTAAACAAGGTGCAGCAAGTGACCCAATCCTTTTTGTAGCAAAGGACAAGCCTGGACAAACTATTATATAAAGCAAAGCGCTCCCGAGGACACATGGGAATTATCATCAAGCTAGTTTTCATCATGCTCATGTGATTCGCGTTCGTTACTTTGATAATTTGATATGTGGGAGGACCGGTGCTTGGGTACTGCCCTTCCTTGGACAAGCATCCCACTTATGATTAACCCCTCTCGCAAGCATCCGCAACTATGAAAGAAGAATTAAGGTAAAGCTAACTGTAGCATGAAACATATGGAACCAAATCAGCCCCTTACGAAGCAATGCATAAACTAGGGTTTAAGCTTCTGTCACTCTATCAAACAATCATCTACTTATTACTTCCCAATGCCTTCCCTTAGGCCCAAATCATGGTGAAGTGTCATGTAGTCAACGTTCACATAACACCACTAGAGGATAGACAACATACATCTCATCAAAATATCGAATGAATACCAGATTCACATGACTACTTATAACAAGACTTCCCCCATGTCCTCAAGAACAAACGTAACTACTCACAAATCATATGCATGTTCATAATCAGAGGGGTATTGAATAGCATTAAGGATCTGAACATATGATCTTCCACCGAATAAACCAACTAGCATCAACTACAAGGAGTAACCAACACTACTAGAAACCCACAGGTGCCAATCTGAGGTTTTGAGACAAAGATCGGATATAAGAGATTAACTAGGGTTTGAGAGGAGATGGTGCTGGTGAAGATGTTGATGGATATTGACCCCCTCTCGATGAGAGGATCGATGGTGATGACGATGGCGGTGATTTCCCCCTCCCGGAGGGATGTTTCCCCGGCAGAACAGCTGCGCTGGAGCCCTAGATTGGTCCTGCCCAGGTTCTGCCTCGAGACGGTAGCTCTTCGTCCCGAAAGCTTCCTTATGATATTTTTTCCAGGGCAAAAGACACCATATAGCAGAAGATGGACGTTGGGGGCCTGCCAGGTGGCCCACGAGGCACGGGGGCGCGCCCTACCCCCTGGGCGCGCCCTCCACCCTCGTGACTGGTGGGTGGCCCCCCTCTGGTGCTTTCTTTGCCCAATATTTTTAATATATTCCAAAACTGACTTCCGTGGAGTTTCGGGACCTTTGGAGTTGTGCAGAATAGGTCTCTAATATTTGCTCGTTTTCCAGTGCAGAATTCCAGTTGCCGGCATTTTCCCTCTTCGTGTAAACCTTATAAAATAAGAGAGAAAGGGCATAAGTATTGTGACATAATGTGTAGTAACAGCCCATAATGCAATAAATATTGGTATAAAAGCATGATGCAAAATGGACGTATCAGGATCGCGTTAGAACAGAAACTTGCGGCGGCGGATAAAGTGTTTCGGGTGGCTCTCCGATGTATTTGGGAATATTTGGGAATTTATAGATGTGGAATTAGGTCAAGAGATTCCATGAGGGGCCAACAAGCCTGTAATGCACCCCCCTGGGGCGCGCCTTTTGGGCTTGTCACTTCCTCGTGACTCCCCATGTCTTCTCCCAAACCTTCGTGGGTCCCTTTTGGTCCAAAAAAAATTAATCCAAAGTTTTTTCTTTGTTTGGACTGTGTTTGATATTGATTTTCTGAAAAGTCAAAAACAAGCAAAAAAACAACAACTAGAAATGGGCACTAGGTTAATACGTTAGTCCCAAAAAAGATGTAAAATTGCATACAGAACATCCAAGATTGATACTATAATAGCATGGAACAATAAAAAATTGTATATACATTGGAGATGTACCAGAACTACAATTAAAGTCAAGATTAAAGATTATGAATGCAATGCTTTGTGTGATCTATGAGCTAGTGTCTCTACTATACCACAACATTTATGTAATGTTCTAGGCCTCGCCGATATGGATGATTGTTCCCTCAACTTGCATTTAGTTGATTCAATAATTAAGAGACCATTGTGTAGGATTAATGATGTTCTCATACTTGCCAATAGAAATTATGTAGTTGTGGATTTCATTGTGATTGATGTTGAATGTAATCTATCTTGTCCTATAATACTTGGTAGACCATTTTTTTGAACCATAGATGCAGTTATTGATATGAAAGAAGAAAATATAAGGTTCCAATTTCCATTGAAGAAAGGTGTGGAACACTTCCCAAGTAAGAGAATTAGATCGCCATATGAATCTATTATTAGAGCCACCTATGAAATTACTATGAAGGATGACAATACTTGAAACTATGTATTATGTGTAGCTAACAACATTAAACAACAGTTACCTTTATTTTCATTTTTCTTTTTTGTTTTCATGTGCCAATATGATTATTGCTACTGTAATGATTGTGTTTTAATATTTTAATTGGTGTTTGTGCCAAGTAAAGCCTTTGGGATGATTTAGATGATAGTTGAATTGATTCTATGCAAAAATTTATAACAATGCCTAACTTAATGGTTTACAGATTATACTAATGAATCTCATGAGTTTCTCTTGAGTTTTGTGTGCTGAAGTTTTCAAGTTTTGGGTGAGATCACGATGGATGAAGGAATAGGGAGTGGCAAGACCCTAAGCTTTGGCATGCACCAGGCACCCCAAGGTAATATTCAAGGAAGACCCAAGCGTCAAAGCTTGGGGATGCCCCGGATAACAGCCCCTCTTTCATATCCAATCGTTTGGTATGTTATTTGGAGCTATATTTATATTCATCACATGATATGTGTTTTCTCAGAGCATCTTGTGATATAGTTTATTTTGTTTGCTTGTTTGCCACATCATTGTTTGCTGGACACACCTTCTAATAGAGACACGTGTTCATCATGGTTTGTTAGAATGCTCCTTATGATTCACTTATATCTTTTGAGTTAAGCTAGTTGCTCATGTGCTTCACTTGTATCCTAAGATCACGGTGGTAGTTATATTTAAAAAGTCAATTGCACTCACATGCTTCACTTATACCTTTTTGAAAGTTAAATAGGAAGTGGTAATTTGCACGAGCTATATGTTTAGTCTAAAAATGATAGGTATACAAGAGTGGTATAATAAAAATTTCATGTAGATCACTAAATATGAAGTGTGTGATTTAAATGATATTGATGTTGTAATATGAAAGAGTATTAGTTCATAATTATTGGTTTGTAGAAATATCAATATTAAAGCTTGTTATCTATTACTCATTAAGTGTTAGTCATGGCATAACCAGGATGTTCGAGCATATTTATTTGAAATCCTTTGTGTTCACTACTACATGATGATCCTAATACAACACATATATTAGAGACCCTTCGACCAAACTGTGTGCGTTGCCTGAATCATAAACGGTATCATAATAAAACTGTCACCAATAAAACAAAATGTGTGCGATGGCGGAGACATCAAGAACAATTCAGACTAGACTCACATGTCCGATACATGGCATACAGTTGATCCATATGAACTATTTACGATAAGCCAAAACAACAGAAACAGTCAGCCAAATCAAGGTGTGTGCGATAGATGCCATACAGTTCACTCGGATGAACTATTTGCGATGAGCCAAAACAACATAAAAGGTCGGTCAGATCAAGGTGTGTGTGATAGACGGCATACAGGTCACTCAAATGAACTTTTTGCGATTAGCCAAAACAACAGAAATGGTCGGCCAGATCAAGGCATCTGCGATAGACGACATATAGGTGACATGAATAAACTGTTTGCGATTAGCCAAAACAACAAAAACGGTCAACCAGATCAAGGCACCAGCGATAGACAGGCACACATTCTAAATAAAAGAATCGTGCATGACGGTAATAACGAGGGCTCATGGTTGATGGAACAAGTCGTGCTGATCGTCTCCAACGTAACTATAATTTATGAAGTATTCATGTTGTTATTTTATCATTCTTGGATGTTTTACATTCATTTTATAGCAACTTTATATAATTTTTCGGGACTAACCTATTGACCTAGTGCCAAGTGCCAGTTGCTATTTTTTGCTTGTTTTTTACATCACAGGAAATCAATACCAAACGAAGTCCAAACGCAACGAAACTCCATACAGATTTTTTATGGACCAAAAGGAACACAATGGGCCTGAGCTGCACTTGGGGGGTGCCCCGAGGAGGGCACAACCCACCAGAGTGCGCCAGGGCCCCCTGGCGCGCCCAGGTGGGTTGTGCCCACCTCGGTGGCCTCCCGCACCCCCTCTTTACCCTATAAATTCACAAATAATTCGAAACCCATGCGGGTTAACCTAGATCAGAAGTTCCGCTGCCGCAAGGTCTTTGTATCCGCAAAAACCAATCTAGACCCTGTTCCGGCACCCTATCGGAGGGGGGAATCATCTCCAGTGGCCATATTCATCATCCTGGTGGCCACCATGATGAGGAGGGAGTAGTCCACTGAGGGAGTCCTGGACTAGGGGGTGCCCGGATAGCCGAACTATCATCATCGGCCGGACTCCAAGACTATGAAGATACAAGATTGAAGACTTCGTAACATGTCGGATGGGACTTTCCTTGGCGTGGAAGGCAAGCTTGGCGATACGGATATGTAGATCTCCTACCATTGTAACCGACTCTGTGTAACCCTAGCCCTCTCCAGTGTCTATATAAACCAGAGGGCTTTAGTCCGTAGGACAGAACAATCATACCATAGGCTAGCTTCTAGGGTTTAGCCTCCTTGATCTCGTGGTAGATCCACTCTTGTACTACCCATATCATCAATATCAATCAAGCAGGAGTAGGGTTTTACCTCCATTGAGAGGGCCCGAACCTGGGTAAAAAACATCATGTCCCTTGTCTCCTATTACCATCCGCCTAGACGCACAGTTCGGGACCCCGTACCCAAGATCCGCCGGTTTTGACACCGACATTGGTGCTTTCATTGAGAGTTCCTCTGTGTCGTCACCGATAGGCTCGATGGCTCCTTCGATCATCAACAACAACAACGCAGTCCAGGGTGAGACTTTTCTCCCCGGATAGATCTTCGTATTCGGCGGCTTTGCACTGCGGGCCAATTCGCTTGGCCATCTGGAGCAGATCGAAAGTTACGCCCCTGGCCGTCAGGTCAGATTTGGAAATCTGAACTTCACGGCTGACATCCGCGGAGACTTGATCTTCGATGGATTCGAGCCATAGCCGAGCACGCCGCACTGTCACGATGGGCGTGATTTAGCTCTGCTGCCGGACAGTGCCCTGGAGGCCGCACACGAGTCCGCTCCGACCTTTAATCCGGAGCCGACTGCGCTAATCGAGGATGGGTGGCTAGACACCGCCTCGGGGGCTGCTACCTCTACGGCGATGGAGCCGAATACCAACCTTGTCCCTTGTGAAGCTCGTGACTCCGAGGTGCCGGACTCCTCGCCGGACTCCGAACCTCCCGCGCCCCTTCCAATTGAATCCGGTTGGGCGCCGATCATGGAGTTCACCGCTGCGGACATCTTTGAACACTCACCTTTCGGCGACATCCTGAATTCGCTAAAATATCTCTCGTTATCAGGAGAGCCCTGGCCGGACTGCGGTCAGGACGGTTGGGATGCGAACGACGAAGAAATTCAAAGCCCACCCACCACCCACTTTGTAGCCACTGTCGACGATCTAACTGACATGCTAGACTTCGACTCCGAAGACATCGACGGTATGGACGACGATGCTGGAGACGACCAAGAACCAGCACCCACTGGGCACTGGAAAGCCACCTCATCATACGACATATACATGGTGGACACCCCGAAGGATGGGAATGGCGATGGAACAACGGAGGAGGATCCCTCCAAGAAACAGCCTAAGCACCGGCGTCAGCGGCGCCGCTCCAAATCCCGCCACAGCAAGAATGGAGATTCCGGCACCGGAGATAATAACACCCCAGACAGTGCCGAAGACAACCACCTCCAGCAAGATTCAGCACAGGAGGATGAAGAAGCCAGCCCTCGCGAGAGAGCGGCAGACAAAGAGGTAGAGGACGATAATTACATGCCTCCCTCCAGAGACGAGGCAAGCCTCGACGACGACGAATTCGTCGTGCCTGAGGATCCTGTCAAACAAGAGCATTTTAAACGCAGGCTTATGGCCATGGCAAATAGCCTCAAGAAAAAGCAGCAACAGCTTAGAGCTGATCAAGATCTGCTAGCCCACAGATGGACCGAAGTCCTTGCGGCCGAAGAGCATGAACTCAAACGCCCCTCCAAAAGCTATCCCAAACGCAAGCTGCTCCCCCGATTAGAGGAGGAGGCATATAAACCTGCATCACCAGCACACAATACGGCCGACCGGCCACCTCGTGGCCGCGACAGAGAGGCCTCCAGGCCCTCCACTAAAGCTGTACCCCGGCACCGCTCGAAAAGCACAAAGCCACGGGGGAATGCGCCGGACTTGTGAGACATATTGGAGGATAAGGCAAGACAATCAAGATCAATCTACGGATCGCGTGGGCGCCCCACGATTCGCGACGACGACCGTCGTGCCGGATACAGCAACCCCGGCAAGGCCGAACACAGTAGACAAAGCTCGCTTGAGCTACGTCGTGATATAGCCCAATACAGAGGCGCCGCACACCCACTATGCTTCACAGATGAAGTAATGGATCATCAAATCCCCGAAGGGTTCAAACCCATGAACATTGAATCATACGATGGCACAACAGACCCCGCGGTTTGGATCGAAGACTATCTCCTTCATATCCACATGGCCCGCGGCGATGATCTTCACGCCATCAAATACCTCCCACTCAAGCTTAAAGGCCCAGCTCGGCATTGGCTTAATAGCTTGCCAGCATAATCAATTGGGTGCTGGATATGCGCAGAGCGCGTTGCTATGCTCCTTTGTGAGTGGAAGAGCTCAGGAGCACGGGCCTGCCGGCCATGGCGGACGGCGGTGCGGGAGCTCGCGGAGTACTGCGCTTCGACACGCAGACGACGAGGGAAGAAGGGGGAAAGGGACCAGGGCTCACGGCGAGGTGAAGGGTGCAGACGGAGGGCTGGGGACGACCCGGTTGGCGCGAATCAGCGCCGGCGATCTCGGTGGCCTGAGGTAGAAGACGACGACGTCGAGGGTGTTGTGGTGCTTCCCAGCTCACGTAGCTCGATGGAGTTGACGGGGATGGCGTGGCGGATCTCTCGAGCACGTTGGATGGGTGAGGGAGGGCCGGTGGCCGTGGCAACAGCGAGCGGCGGCGACGGCTGCGCTCGGGTGAGCTCGGGGGGAGAGAGCCACGGGAGGGGAGAGAGAGCAGCGAGTGAGGGAGAGGGGACAGGGTCTTCGGGCGTCTCCGTGGTGCTGGTAGAAGGCCCGGGGCTCCCAGGTGGAAGCAGGAGGTGGCCGAGGGCTCTCGGGCGCGTGCCACGCCTCACCTCTGCCTGCCTGGCGAGACGAAGCAGGTGGCTGGCACGGGCCAGCACAGTGCTGGGCCGGCCAGCGGGCTGCCAGGTGGGCTGCGCCAGGTAAGTCCTTCTCTCTCTCTCTTTTATTTGTTTTAGTTTTCTATTTCTTCTGTAGCTGTTTGGGCTTTATTAAAAATACCAGGGCACTTCTAAAAATCCTGAAAATAATTGTGGGCACCTTCTGAAATATATGCAACAGCCCACATTTAGTTTCAGAATTATTTGAGCATTTAAATTATTTATAGCATTCGAATGCCCAAATTCAAATACTTTATGAGTTAATTCAAAAATCCATAAATGGCCAAGAAATATGCTCATCATTTTTGGCAGAGGTTTTCACCTTTATCAAAAATCATGAACATTTCCAAAGGCATTTTGGGTTCATTGAAAATATTTTTATTGAACCTAGTTGAATTCAATTGGTGCTAGGGTTTCAACAATCCCCATTTCAGGTTTAAAAGAAATTTAAACATGATGCAACACATGACTAACTAGCCCAGAGCAAACCAGAACTAGGGATGTGACATACCTTTTCTGCATGGGTTATCCAGAAGAAATATGTTGAACTCATTCGACATACTAATCCATGCACCCACAACTCAGAAAATCATATGTTCCGTTGAGTTGTCCCTCTTTAGTTGTCTTCTGACCTTCGTCTATCAACTGATAGTCAAGAGTATGCGTGCATTCGTTCATCGATGCCTATTACTCTCATGGTCTGTCAAGCCATTCTATTCTGGAATGACCAGGAGAATCAAACTCCAGTATCTCATCCATTTTCAAGGTTGTATCAAAGTAGTTGTACTTCGTAGATCAAAATGCCAATCCAGCTTTTGTTCTGTCCTACCCTGGAGTGTTGCCCTCTTTATGTCAGGATTGTCATGAGAATTGCGCTACCCCTTATGAACTCTTGATACAGTGATACTTCTCGCCTCATTATTCATTTCTCGGTTTTCTGTGTTGTTGCAACCGGAATGCCGACAGGTGAACTATGATGTGTGAAATCAATACTTCTAGCAACCCCGTTGCTTGATAGTTAAAGGACAATAATCTCATTCTTAGCGTGTTCGTCTGAATCACCATTCTAAGATTGATCGTGCTACCTAGTCCACTTTCCTGGTGCACTTTTTGATTTATGAGTTAGGATTATTTCAAATCATCGCTCTTTTGGATCATATCATCTTGCCCTGAAAAGCAAGATTGTTCTCGAGCTTATAACATATCAGTGGTTCGTGATATTCCGGATATCTTCCCGAAAGTATCACCAGGTTGTCCCTGACCGTTATGTTGAGCTCGTGATCAAGTTGGTTTCTTGTAAACCACCCTTCTCCAAGAATCTGTGTTGGATACCCTAAACTAGTTGGCTAAGCTAAACAACAACTTGGAGAGTTGGAAGATAAAAGCTTGTCCGACTCAGCTCATTCCAAAGGGGTATCCTTGTGCGTGAGTGTTGAAGAAAGCTGATATCTTCATTGATTGATCCTCGTGGTCAATTGTTGGATCTATTGTCTTACCCAAACCTTTGATTTGCATATGGGCTATCGTCAAATCAAGTCAGAACCAACAATATTCGTAATGTTGTCTTACTCGTTGTTGTTTCCTCGAGCATACACCATTATATCTTCTGGGTCTGACCAATGCTAACACCTTGTTCACATAGTTGTGGAATTCCATCTCCATGGGAATCTTGATGACTTGTTGTGCTCATCAGCAGCATTTTATCCTCTCCATGATTCATGTTGAGCATCTAAGTTAGTATTGGAAACTTTTATAAGCATTATCTTCATGTTCCGTTGAAAGTGCTAGTATCAACTAGAGGGGGGTGAATAGGCGATTTTTATGAAAGTCTTCAAAACTTGGAAGTTTCGAAGACAAACAAGTGAAATGCCCTAATTGATATGCAGCGGAAGATAAACTACTGTAAGCAAACCATAGTCAAGTATGCAATGATGTGAAAGCACAGGACTAACAGCAGCTAAGAGTAAGGATCAAGATGGAAGATAGTATGAAGCCAATCAACGAAAGTAGTCAAGCAATGAAGTCAAACAGGTACGACAGATAGGCAATGACTTCACGAAGACAAACTCTAAGTAAAGGATGGGAAGGGATAGAACCAGTCGCTTGTTGAAAACACAGGATTTGTTGGACCAGTTCCAGTTGCTGTGACAACTGTACGTCTGGTTAGGGAGGCTGAGATTTAACTTAGAAGACCGTGTCTTCACCTTATTCCCCTTGAGCTAAGGACACCCAGTCCTCGCCCAATCACTCTGGTAAGTCTTCAAGGTAGACTTCCAAACCTTCACAGACTTCGTTCACCGGCAATCCACAATGACTCTTGGATGCTCAGAACGCGATGCCTAACCGGCTGGAGGATTCACAGTCCTCAAGTGTAATAAGTCTTCAGGTCACACAGATAGAAAGACTTCAGTGATGCCTAACACTCTTTGGCTCTGGGTGTTTGGGCTTGGTCCTCGCAAGGATTTCTCTCTCTCAAAGGCTTCGAGGTGGGTTGCTCTCAAACGACAAAAGCCGTGCACTAACTCTGAGCAGCCACCAATTTATGGTGTAGGGGGTGGGCTATTTATAGCCACTGGCCAACCCGACCTGATATGTCCGAAATGACCCTGGGTCACTAAGGAACTGACACGTGTTCCAACGGTCAGATTTCAAACACACATGGCAACTTTACTTGGGCTATAAGCAAAGCTGACTCATCCAGCTCTGGATAAGATTTGCTCTCATTGTCTTCGCTCGAAGACATAGGATTTGGGTTGAGCATCACTTCAGTCATTCTGACTTAGTTCACTTGGACCCCACTTAACAGTACGGTGGTTCCTATGACTCAACAAAGAAGAAAAGGAAGCAACGAAATCACACAGTCTTCACGCTCCATATCTTCACTCAATGTCTTGTCATGTCATAGTCTTCAATATGAATATCTTCACATACCACCTTTGTCTTTAATGTCTTCATACATTTTTAGGGGTCATCTCCGGTAGGTAAACCGAATCAATGAGGGACACTACCTGCGTTATCCTGCAATTCTCACAAATGCATTAGTCCCTCAACCAACTTTGTCGTCAATACTCCAAAACCAACTAGGGGTGGCACTAGATGCACTTACAATCTCCCCCTTTTTGGTGATTGATGACAAACTGGTTGAAGTTTTCAACTGGGATAAAATATGTGAAATTGTAAAGGATAGGGTATTGTCTTCATAAGTAGCAAGGGCTCCCCCTGAAGATGTGCATATAAGTAATTTGCTTTTGGAATGCAAATGCACATGGCAGGTTGTACTTGTGGAGATCCTCTTCAACTTATGAAGATAGTTCATTATGCATGAAATGATATAGCATATAGAATGACATGCATAATGAAAAATGGACGTCTGCAGAATGATCTAAGTGCGGAAGTTATCATCGCACATGCGGAATTTATCATCGCATCACAGTAAAGCAAATAAGTAGCAGACGACCATCAAGTTTGAGTGTTACAACTCAAAGAACCAAATGTTTCAAAAGCAAGAGTTGTAAGCACGAGGCAAAATATAAAGCAACCGCCCATATGAACCCGCTTGAAGACTATCAAACTCATATGCTTCTCCCCCTTTTGTCAGTAATGACCAAAAAGGTTTGAAGACATAGAGCATCTACTCGTCCTCATGAGTAGGTGAAGCAGCAGGGTTGTCATTGTTGTTTGGTGGTGCAGACGTACTTGGTGCAGTGTCGATGCATGTAGAGGTAGGAGGCGGTGAAGTAGCATCATCTTCATCATCGATCACTCTGGCATTCACAGTTGCCGCGGAGGAAGAATAGTCAGAGTCTTCAAGGGATGGAGTTCGACGTAGGATTGCAGTCCGTGGAGGAGTGGAGTCGAACTTGAATCTTTCAGTGAAGCCATCGTCTTGAAGATCTGCTTCAGCACTGAGTAGCGTCAAACTCTTCCATGATCGCCGACAAGTCTCGTGAGCAACAAATGCATTCTTGGTGGCAAGATTTTGAATGCGATTGACGTCCACCAAGAGGCTTTGCATCTGTCTCTTGAGCCAATAGTGATGCTTATCTTGTTTCTGACGAAGGGCCACAAGAAGTTCTCGGTCATTGAGAACGCGAGAGCGCTTCTGAGGCCTTTGGGCAATGGTGCTTTCAGTGGCTTCTGTTTGTGCATGATGAGGCAGACGAGAATTTCCAGCCATTGGGTAGATGCGTGTTACTGCTTGGACGCCTTCAATAGGTTGAGTGAAGCTTTGGTGCTCGACATTCTGAAGACAAAGAGGCTTCTTGGCAGGGTCAGAGTATATGGCTTCAACTGACATATCAACTTCTGGTAAAAAGATCAGATGATTGCGAGCAGAAGGCTGATAGTTGACAGAGGAGTGTCGCTTGATGAGGCGCATGACCCATGGAGCATAGAACTTCAGACCAAAAAGGTCGGATCCAGACACAGCAAGTTGCCTGATGAAGAATTCTTGGGAATTGAAGCTGATGTCATTGAGGATGTAAAAGACCAAAGTCTTCATGGCTCCTTCAAGCTTGGCCGCTAATGAATGTCCTTTGATAGGCCGTAGAGTTCGCCTGATGATATGATATATTGTGCGAGGCAGATACTCAAGGTCATCAACAAAGAACTCCGTTGGATATTCAGCATCGGATGACAAAGGCTTCATCATGCTTAACATCTGGCTCATGTTGGGTTCTGGCTTGTGGAAGATGCTCTCCAGTGCATTGCGGTGTAGTTGACAATCAGGTTCATATAGCTCTCCGGGAGTGGGTAGGCCTGTAAGCTCAATAATATCCAGAGCTTTGGCTTCATGATGAACATTTCCGGTCATCCACTCGAGAACCCATGTCGTGATATCTCTGTTGTAGCCGCGAATGTGGAGGGTAGCATAGAATTGAAGCAACAGTTCTTCATTCCAGTGTTCTTTGTCTATCACAAAGCTGAGCAGACTGGCATCACGAAAACAGTCAAATGCTTCTTCTAAGCACGGCAGTCCAGCAATGGCTTCAGTGTCGAGGCGCATATGAGGGAAAATGCGCCCTTGATCATACAGAACGCAGGAGTAATAGCTTCTCTGGTGATAGCTCCAGAACCGATCAGATGATATTCTTGGCTTTGAGTAGGGGTTCTTGGCGCTGTCAAAGAAGGTGTTGTGGCTTTTGAAGCCATTGGCATTGAAGGACCCTATAGAATTAGCAGTGCCTGGGAACCTTGGTAGTCTTGGCTTTGGCTTCTGGACCTGAGGCCTATGCCCAACATGATAATCAAATTGAGGACCAGAGGCAGTAGGCGGAGGAACCAGAATGGGCCATCGGACAGTGGTTAGCTGACCATGACTGTATGCTTGCTCAATTGTATGAGGCCTTGGTGGCGGAACAGGAGCAGTGGCAACAGTTGAGGCTTCAGGCTGCACAACAGGTGCTTCAGGAACAGTGGCCTCATTAGCTTCAGGCACACTGGTTGGTGCAAGCTCCACATTAGCTTCAGCCATGACTACGTCATTGGCTTCATTGGCGTTGGAGGTGGCAGCTTCAACATTTTCAACCTCCACTTGACGAGCTGGAGGGTCGGGCACTAGCACGTTCACATCAGGAACAGCTTCTTCAGTATTGGGGGGGGGTAGGAACACGTACGTCTTCTTGTCTTTCATCGGCTGATGTAGCCGGATTGTCTTCAGCAGCTTGGGCTTCAGACACGGAGACATTCATAGTTGGAGTGGGTTCAGAAAACACTTGACGGGCAACAGGTTGGTGTTGCACTTCTCCTTCTGGAACGCTCGAAAGAGGGACTTGAGGCCTTTGTCCTTTGCGAAGCCTGCGAAATACTGGCAACGCCTTTGGAGATGGAGTTGGCTGGGCCTCAAAGTCTTCATCTTCTTCTTGCACAGGTGGTGTGACTTGTTGTTGTTGTGGGGGAGTACTTGGGGAGTCTTGTTGCTGTGGGTGATCAGCCCACGATGCATCCTAAGCAATTGGCGTCAGAGGACGACCAATGCTGATGAGTTCGTTGTTCGTAAGAACAGGCGATGATACCAGGTTGTGTTCGATCTGAGGAAGAACTTCATCATCTTCAACATTGTCATCTTGACCAATGTCTTCAGCAGCGTTGGGTTCAGCTGCTGGAATATCTACAGCTTCATGAACCTCTGTGGAAGCAGGCTCATTAACTATCATCCGTCTTTCTTGATGATCAGACGCAGGGCGAACCACTGAAATGGGTTCAACAACTAAGGGCTCTGTGGGAGCAGCCCTAGTCTTCTTGGTTTTGCGCTTCTTCTTGGAGGGAGCTGCATTAGAGGCTTCAGGATTCTTCTTTTTTCTAGCTTCAGCCTCAGCAGCCCTCGTCTTCTTCTGTTCTGAAGCGGTTGACAGGACCTTTGGCTTCAAGCCAGTCATGCTGCTTGGGAAGATAATGCGAGGTGCTTCTTGACTTGAAGGCGCAGGTGGAGCGGTTGATGGCTTCTTCTTCTTTGCAGCCATCCTGGGGTCAATGCCAGGACGGCCAAGAGACTTGCGCTTCTCAGCCTCATTGTAGGCAAGCACACATTTGTCAGCCAAACTCTTCATGCGCTCACGAGAGCCCTGAGCTTCTTCGCGCTTCTTAAGAAAAGCTTCCTTAAGCTCATGCAGCATGACCTTGAAGTTTCTGACATCTTGCACACTGAGCTTCGCCACATGCTTCTTGAACTGAGCCTTTTCATAGTCAATCTTGTTCTTCAGCTCAACAATGCGCTGAGCAAGAGCTAGCTCAGAAGCAATGGCGCCATTGAAGGCGACGCTGAGGCCAATGGGAAGCTGCAGATCTTCAAAGCTGAGATTTGGGGTGTCGAACCACTCATCAATGAAGTTATGGAAGATTGCCACATCAAAGAGAGGCAAGTAGTTGAAGATCTCTGCTTCTTCCTTGCTCTTGATCAGTTGCTCAAGGGCATCATCTGCAAGATCTTCATCGCTGGACAGATCGATGGGTTCTTCATGCAGAATGGCAGCTGGAGTCAGGATCTGATCAGTATGCCTAACAATTTGCTTTTTCTTCTCCGTCCTCTTGGAGATGCGTGATTGATCCTCAGACTGCACATTGTCTTCAAGAGGGGCAGTGGCCAGTGGCTTCGCACGTGAAGCTTTTGGTGGTGCAGCTGATCTTGAAGCCTTAGGCTTCTTTAGCTTCTGCGGCTTCGGAGGAGGAGCTGGGGCTTCATCAGTGTCAGCATCATTGTCAGAATGATCTACTCTGGCACCTTGGACCAAGATGTAAGTAATGAGGCCATCAAGGTTGGAGAAGGGGCCGATGATATTGGGATCAGCATCACGTGAGCCATCAGCACGGGGAGCAGAGGGACTAGGGTTGAAGTCTAATCCCAATGACTTCTTGTTTTCCTTGGCCGAAGCCTTTGCGTGCTGGAAATTGCGCTTGAAGAGAGTATCGTCACGACACCAGAGTAATGATGATGGGTCGGCATTTGCAGGCTGAGGTCCTCGGACCATGCAGGGATAGAAACCCTGTGCAATAGCTTCAGCTCTGTTCTTGGGTTGAAGGCCTCGATAGAGAATATCACCCCAAGGACTTTTGATAGCATTCTTCTCTGCATATTCCTTGGTCACGAACTTGTACTTGAACCATTCTTCAACCCAATAGCATCGAATCCATTGGATTCGTGTCTTGCGCTGATGATAATTCTCCTCAGGATCTGTCTTGTAGAGTTCTGCGAGGTCATCAGGCAGATCTTTTGATGTACCCCCTCGATGTTGTCTGCCACCCTTCCTTACTGATTTTTCTGTAGCCATGAACTTCAAACTGAATGGCTTCAATACGTTCAAAGGCTTCAAAGACTTACGCTTGCTGGTCAAATAGGAACTGGCTTCGGGAGAATTAATGTGATGCTGTAAGTATTCTACAAACGAATGCAGACTATGAGAACCAAGGGATTCTCCCACGGACATGTACCTGTGACAGCATTAGAGATGCGAGGGAAGGAGAAGAGGTCATATGCATTCTCAGAAGATTTTGAAGATAAATCAGTTTGAAGACATTGACCTCATGATGCGAAGACATTCACTTATGTGATGTGAGTTGGTTCCAGATTTGTACGAATCCGTGAATAAGTACAAGTGAGGAATCAAACTAGACATGAAATTCAAGTGAATAGACTAGGCAGTATGAGATGCAAACAGAATAGATCTAACATTGTGTAGGCAGAAACCACTTTTGGTAGATAGGATGAATCTATGAAGATCAAAAAGGCAGTAAAAATAGAGTTATATTTACCACACGAAGAACTGCTAGATGGATGAACAGGAGACCGAGTAGTTCAATCCACCGTGCCCTAACTTGGCGACGGAGGACACCTACGGCGACGGCGGAGAGGACGATGTTCGCGGCTAGCGTGAGGACGGCGTCGGAGAAGTTGCGGCAGCTAAGCGCTTCGTCGCCGGCATCGTCGAGAGCTAGCGGTGGCGCTAGGGTTTTGACGAGGTGGAGAGGTGGAAGAAGGATTTCTTTACCGCAGGGGACAAGTATTTATAAGGAGGTGTGCGGCACAACGCAATTACGCAGGTGCCCCTGGCGGTTCACATCTGAGGGACACGTGGCAAGCATGCAACATACTCAGAGTTGTCCGACGTTCCCACGCCCGCCAGGCATGTCGGATGGTTGTTCCGGCTTCTCTAGATTTCAACAATAAAGATGAGTTATTTAAAACAGACTTAATGTTTGTCTCTGTGCCTTCTGCTGACTAGGACGCGGAGAAGACATTCGATAGTTTCAACAGAATGCACATGATTTGGACAGATAGAGTTTCAGATAGAAAGCATAGAGAGATTAGGGTCCGATCACATTCACTTAGTTCAAAAGATTCAAATAGGAAAACATAGCTATAAGTGAATGTTGTAGAGGACAGAACACTAACATACATATATATATATATATATATATATATATATATATATATATATATATATATATATATCAGAAAGCAATCAAATCATGAAGATAAATTGAAACTGAAGACAAACCAAATGCGAAGTCATTGCAAAAATAACACCATGATTGAAACACTTCAAACAAAGAAATTTGGTGGTGGCGTTACCCACCGTATAGGAAGTATTGGACCCAGACACGGCGCACAATTATCATGGCGCTCCAAAGTCATATTCCATGTTAATGTGTTCACACTCAGAGTGTAAGTCTTCATTGATTGAAGATACATATTACTTTGTGTGTTGCTCATCTAAGTCGTCAATATGCATAAGTGTTAGGATGTGTGCCTGATCACAGGACATTTGAGGATTCCAAGATATTTAGCTCACACCATAACTTGCAAAACCTTTTCTCATCCAAGGGCTTTGTGAAGATATCTGCTAGTTGCTCTTCAGTGTTGATGTGAATGATGTCAATATCTTTCTTCATGACATGATCTCTGAGAAAGTGATGACGAATTTCAATGTGCTTTGTCTTCGAGTGTTGGACTGGATTGTTGGCTATCTTGATGGCACTTTCGTTGTCGCAGAAGAGAGGTACTTGTTTCAGATTGATGCCATAGTCCTTGAGAGTTTGCTTCATCCATAGAAGCTGAGCGCAACAAGATCCAGCAGCAATGTATTCAGATTCAGCAGTTGAGAGTGATACACAGTTCTGCTTCTTTGAAGACCAACATACAAGTGATCGACCGAGAAAGTGACATGTGCCTGATGTAGACTTGCGATCCACTTTGTCACCAGCATAATCAACATCCGAGAATCCAACCAAATCAAATTTTGAGCCCTTTGGATACCATAATCCGAGTGTTGGGGTGTAAGCCAAATATCGAAGAATTCGCTTCACAGCTAAGTGATGTGATTCCTTTGGTGCCGCTTGAAATCGAGCACACATGCAAACACTAAGCATAATATCTGGCCTAGATGCACATAGATAAAGTAAAGAACCAATCATGGAGCGGTATACCTTTTGATCGAACTCTTTACCATTGTCGTCGGGACCAAGATGGTGTTTGGCTGGCATTGGCGTCGTGTAACCTTTGCAGTCTTCCATTCCAAACTTCTTCAGGCAATCTTTGAGGTATTTTTCTTGAGATATGAAGATGCCATTTCTTTGCTGACGGATTTGAAGACCAAGGAAGAACTTCAGCTCACCCATCATGGACATCTGATATTGCTCTTGCGTCATGTATCCAAACTCATCACTATACTTCTGGTTGGTGCAGCCGAAGATAATGTCATCCACATATATTTGGCACACAAACAGTTCACCATCATATGTCTTCGTGAAGAGTGTGGGATCGAGGGATCCAGGTTTGAAGCCTTTGCTCTTCAAGAAGTCTTTGATCGTGTCATACCAAGCGCGGGGTGCTTGTTTGAGGCCATAGAGTGCTTTGTTTAGCTTGTACACGATATCAGGATGTTTTGGATCTTCAAAGCCCGGTGGTTGAGCGACATATACTTCTTCTTCAATCTTGCCGTTGAGAAATGCTCTCTTCACATCCATTTGATATAGCAAGATGTTGTGATGGTTAGCATAGGCCAGCAGTATGCGAATAGCTTCAAGCCTAGCAACAGGAGCGAATGTTTCATCGAAGTCAATTCCTTCAACTTGAGTATATCCTTGAGCCACAAGACGTGCTTTGTTTCTGACGACTTGACCATACTCATCTTGCTTGTTACGATATATCCATTTTGTTCCAATAATGTTATGCTTGCGAGGGTCAGGTCTCTTGATAAGTTCCCAAACATTGTTCAACTTGAACTGTTGAAGTTCTTCTTGCATAGCTTGAATCCATTCAGGTTCCATAAAGGCTTCAGCAACTTTCTTGGGTTCTGATATTGATACAAATGAAAAGTGCCCACAGAAATTTGCTAGCTGTGTTGCTCTTGAGCGAGTAAGTGGACCAGGTGCATTGATGCTATCAATTATCTTCTCAATTTGAACTTCATTTGTAACTCGAGGATGAACTGGACGAAGATTTTTCTCTTGCTGATCATTCTCATCATTGGGAGGATTGTCTTCGGTCTGAGCATTGTCTTCAGGTTGGTTAGGTGCAGAAATGATAAGTTCCTCTTCAGGCTGTGCTTCAGAGGGCATGATTTCACTAGTTCCCATCAGCTTGATTGATTCGCTTGGCGGAGCTTCATCTAGTGTACTTATCAGAAGTTCTCTTTGTGAACCATTTGTTTCATCAAATCGCACATCCACAGTTTCGACGATTTTGTAGAGATAGAGATTGAAGACTTTGTAGGAGTGCGAGTCCTTTCCATAGCCAAGCATGAAGCCTTCGTGAGCCTTAGGTGCAAATTTTGACTTGTGATGGGGATCCTTGATCCAGCACCTAGCTCCAAATACTCTGAAGTAGCTGACATTTGGCTTCTTGCCAGTAGGGAGCTCATAGGATGTTTTGTTCAGAAGCTTATGGATATATACACGATTGATGATGTGACATGCTCTATCAATAGCTTCAGGCCAGAACTTTCTTGGTGTCTTGTATTCATCGAGCATTGTTCGAGCCATCTCAATGAGGGTTCTTTTCTTGCGCTCAACGATGCCATTTTGCTGAGGTGTGTATGGAGCAAAGAACTCATGAGTGATTCCCATTGTATCTAGATAAAGATCAAGTCCGGTGTTCTTGAATTCAGTGCCATTGTCACTTCTGATACGCTTGATCTTCACGCCATAATTGTTCATTGCTCGATTGGCGAAGCATCTGAAGACATCTTGCACTTCAGTCTTGTAGAGAATTATATGCACCCATGTGTATCTTGAGTAGTCATCAATAATGACAAAGCCATAGAGACAAGTAGTTGTTGTGAGGGTGGAGTAGTGAGTAGGTCCAAATAAGTCCATGTGTAACAGCTCGAAGGGTTGAGATGTTGTCATGATTGTCTTCGAGGGGTGCTTTGCCCTAGTCATCCTTCCAGCTTCGCAGGCACCACACAAATGATCCTTCTTGAACTTGACATCCTTGATGCCTATGACATGCTTCTTCTTAACGAGTGAGTGTAAGTTTCTCATGCCAGCATGCCCCAGCCTTCGATGCCAGAGCCAGCATTCTGAAGCTTTTGTGAGAAGACATACGGCAAGCTGTGGACCTGCTGAGAAATCTACCATGTATAGATCATCTTTCCGATACCCTTCAAAGACTAGAGACTTGTCAGATTCCATTAGTACAAGGCAACGATATTTTCCGAATAGCACAATCATGTTCAAGTCACAAAGCATTGAGACAGACATTAAGTTGAAACCAAGGGATTCAACAAGCATCACTTTATCCATGTGTTGATCCTTTGAGATTGCAACTCTACCTAGACCGAATACCTTGCTTTTACCAGTATTAGCAAATGTGATGTGACTCTTGTCGGATGGACGTAAGGTTGAGTCCATGAGAAGACTTCGATCAAGTCATATGATTTGTGCATCCGCTGTCCATAATCCATTCTAAAGCTTTTGGTGGCATACCCTACAATGCAGTTAGGAGGATAGGCTTCACAAAGAGTGTTGTGAAGCATAGGCATTTGACACATACAAGGATTGTCATAGCTTAGATCAAAGTTAGGACTCATAGTATGACTGATAAGCGATTCAGGTGTGAAATATATAGTATGACTTTTTATCATGCGTCCATAATGTGTTTTAGGTCCCCAGCAATAGCATCGGACGCCATTGATTGCAGGCTGGAGACCTTTCTCTGCAAAAGAAAGTTAGTTCTTCTTCACCACCCACATTTTCAGGGGTGGCTTAGAAGCAATGAGTCTAAGTGCAGCATCTGAGAATTTTGGCTTTGGAGCCCTAGCAAATAGCCTTGCAGGAGATGAATGATACTCATATGAATAAGCAGAAAAGTTCTTAGTTCTATGAACATAGCGGTTTGAAGATACACACTCATATTCATGAGTCTGAGTATGATTTCCCTGCAAAACATTGGCGTTAGGGTGACTCGGGTGAGTCATGTATCTGTATGAAGCCTTTGGGCCATATGAAGCAATAGGTCTGGGGTTTGTCTTCTTCCTTGGTGGTGTCATGACGACATTCACAGGAAGATTCTCAATGTACTGCTTAGGTACCCAGATCTTCTTCATAGGTGGTCCATTCCTGCAGTTAGTACCAATATACCTAGGAAACACTTCACCATTCTGATTCTTGAACAACTTATAGTTTGCATCAAAGGATTCATCAATGATAATAGGATTAGCACAGGTAAAGCCAGATAAAGTGGATGGATCTACTGAAGGTTCCTTTGCAGCAACCCATGTGGTTTTGGGGTACTGCTCAGGCTTCTAGTACGAGCCATCAACATTCATTTTCCTCTCGAACCCAACACCCTCTTTCCTAGGGTTTCGGTTCAGAATCTGCTTTTTGAGGACATCGCAGAGTGTCTGATGTCCTTTCAGACTTTTATACATCCCTGTTTCAAGCAATGTCTTCAACCTAGCATTTTCATCAGCAATAGTAGTGGTATCCTCCGCAGAGGGGTTAGCAACCACATCAGTAGGTGAAGACAATGAAACAGTAGCAGCAGTGGAACATTCAGCAACAGATGTAGCGTTATCACGCTCAATGCATTTTAGACATGGTGGTTCAAATTCTTTCTGTGTAACGCTGATTTGTTGAGCAAGTAATGAATCGCGCTCCTTCTGAAGATCTTCATAATCCACTCTTATCTTTTCAAGGTCTAGCTTCCTTTGAAGACATTCAAAAGAAAGCTTCTCATGATCAGACAAGAGAGCATTATGTTGATCTTGAAGGGCGTCAAACTTGGAATGAAGTCTCTGAAGACTCTCAGCCAATGCTTTTGACTGATCCATTTCTTCACCCAACATATCATCGCTCTTACTAAGCATGTCTTGAACCCTTTCCAAGACTCTTTGTTGTTTAGTGGCAAGGGAAGCAAGCTTGACATAATTGGGGCCAAATTCATCATCACTAGATTCAGAGAGGTAGCATTCAGTTACCTTATCACCCCTTGCCATGAGGCATGGTGAGGATGATGGCGATTCAGGTGCAAAAGTCATCTCTTTAAGAGACTCCTTGTAGTCCTCAAACCAGGGATCATGACGAGTATGATGACCTTCATAGACCTCAGAAAGCCGGTCCCAGATTAGCTTCGCGTGATTGAGGTGCATAACATTCCTGAACTGATTTCGGGACAGATGGGAGCAGATGACATCCTTCGCCGTAAGGTTCAGTAGAGTGTACTTGCGAATGTCGTCGGCCTCAACCATCTTGCATAGATCAGTAAGGCCAATCTCAGTGATGGTCCAGAGTTCGCTATCCATAGCCATGAGTCGCTTCTTCATCATGGCCTTCCACCGGGGATACTCATGACCGTCAAAGGTGGGGCAAGATATGTTCCTTATACTGTAGTCGACATAGCTAAAACTCCAGGTTGTTAAACCGAATCACACAGAACAAGGGAGTACCTTGCTCTGATACCAATTGAAAGTGCTAGTATCGACTAGAGGGGGGGTGAATAGGCGATTTTTATGAAAGTCTTCAAAACTTGGAAGTTTCGAAGACAAACAAGCGAAATGCCCTAATTGATATGCAGCGGAAGATAAACTACTGTAAGCAAACCATAGTCAAGTATGCAATGATGTGAAAGCACAGGACTAACAGCAGCTAAGAGTAAGGATTAGGATGGAAGATAGTATGAAGCCAATCAACGAAAGTAGTCAAGCAATGAAGTCAAACATGTACGACAGATAGGCAATGACTTCACGAAGACAAATTCTAAGTAAAGGATGGGAAGGGATAGAACCAGTCGCTTGTTGAAAACACAGGATTTGTTGGACCAGTTCCAGTTGCTGTGACAACTGTACGTCTGGTTAGGGAGGCTGAGATTTAACTCAGAAGACCGTGTCTTCACCTTATTCCCCTTGAGCTAAGGACACCCAGTCCTCGCCCAATCACTCTGGTAAGTCTTCAAGGTAGACTTCCAAACCTTCACAGACTTCGTTCACCGGCAATCCACAATGACTCTTGGATGCCCAGAACGTGACGCCTAACCGGCTGGAGGATTCACAGTCCTCAAGTGTAATAAGTCTTCAGGTCACACAGATAGAAAGACTTCAGTGATGCCTAACACTCTTTGGCTCTGGGTGTTTGGGCTTGGTCCTCGCAAGGATTTCTCTCTCTCAAAGGCTTCGAGGTGGGTTGCTCTCAAACGACAAAAGCCGTGCACTAACTCTGAGCAGCCACCAATTTATGGTGTAGGGGGTGGGCTATTTATAGCCACTGGGCAACTCGACCTGATATGTCCGAAATGACCCTGGGTCACTAAGGAACTGACACGTGTTCCAACGGTCAGATTTCAAACACACACGGCAACTTTACTTGGGCTACAAGCAAAGCTGGCTCATCCAGCTCTGGATAAGATTTGCTCTCATTGTCTTCGCTCGAAGACATAGGATTTGGGTTGAGCATCACTTCAGTCATTCTGACTTAGTTCACTTGGACTCCACTTAACAGTACGGTGGTTCTTATGACTCAACAAAGAAGAAAAGGAAGCAACGAAATCACACAGTCTTCCGCTCCATAGTCTTCACTCAATGTCTTCTCATGTCATAGTCTTCAATATGAATATCTTCACATACCACCTTTGTCTTCAATGTCTTCATACATTTTTAGGGGTCATCTCCGGTAGGTAAACCGAATCAATGAGGGACACTACCTGCGTTATCCTGCAATTCTCACAAAGGCATTAGTCCCTCAACCAACTTTGTCGTCAATACTCCAAAACCAACTAGGGGTGGCACTAGATGCACTTACATCCGTTCATGAAGCATATGGCTGGATGAAAGAAGTGACTTCCTCTAGCTCATGTGCATTTGATGCAAGTTGCCGCCGTGAATTCGAGAAAGTTAGTTTTGCTTACTCCAGAATCATCCTAAGTCATTCATGCACATGCGAAGTATTCTGTGGTCTGTTAGACTGATCATCTTCATTCCATATGAATTCCGTAGCACACCTAGCCACTGACTGATTTGTTCAAGGAAAAGGAGTTGCTGTGCAAATACTAGTTCATGCACAAGATTCCGATATCCTCAATGATGGTTCCCTACCAGAAGTCGGTAGTGTTATATTGTAAGACTACCATGTGATCATGTTTGTCTGGGACAGCGTGTTCACATGTGTATAGCAGAACCCGCTCATGTTTTGGAGCTTACTACCATAGTCCATTTCCTGAGAATCTCGCAATGCCATCTCGTCGATTTGTGTTGCAAACTTTCATTTTTCTTTCTAGACTTGATGAGTCTGGAATATCCTAACACCAACCAAATCTGAATTTCAGGCAGATATGATGGTTGGAACGTTTCCCAAGAACTATAATATTGGTCTCTCTGTAACCCGGTAACGTCGATGTCGTTGCCAACACACCCAGCCAGAAGAACCATTATTGTAGTATCATGATTGAGGAAGTTGGCCACCTCCCCATAAGGATTTCGTAGGATTTACTCCCTAGTTGTCCCTTATGGATTTTTGTGTTCCCGAAGTTCGACCTTTTACTTGATGTTCTAGATATCAAACCATATCTATAAATGGGATACACTAGTACATCAAGGAGAACATTAGAAGCGGAGTGCTAAATGTCTCTCGGTCGATCATCCAAATTTTGTTTCCTTGGCCTCGCTAAGGTGAAACCTGAGAAGGAGTTATCTTCCTTTGCATCTGCATCATCCATCACCATTCATCATGGTTGTATGTTGTGTTGCCAGGATCCTTGTCACGGATATTGGTAAAACCTTGATGAATATGGAAATGATCAAGTTCTTGAGAGCACGCGTAAGCATTAGGTTTTATCGTCGGCATTAAATTGCATAGTGCTCTCAGTTTCCCCGGTTATGCTATAACCTTTCTAACAGTGGACTCACTCTCTACTATTGGGTTTCTTCCCAGTTACTAGAATCATTCCCAGCATTTGCATCTTGTTCCCAGCTTGCACCGCTGTGCCATTCTTCTATGGACAACCCTTCTCAGTAATTACTGATCGGGATCATCCTCAAAGTGGTCCTACCATGGGTTCCATCCATTTCCGATGATAAGCAAAATCATCCATTGCATTGTCTCCAACAAGGTAATCCACATCATCCATTCTAGTCAAAGAATGCCATTCTTCTCAACTTCTTTAAGCGATCGTTTGTGAATTGCCTAAGGCTGGTATAGAGAATTTCAATGATCTTTGAATCAAAAGTAATTCCTTTTGCCACTTAAGGGAATATATATCTATGAGTCACCTTCCCTAAGGTGCCCCGTTACGGAATCGTGGCAATAAACTTCTCGCTACTTGAAAACCCTTGTCAAATTGTTTCTTCCGTTCTTTCCAAGGTGTGTTTTGCCTCTCAACTCAAGAGATGTTTCTACGTCTCATTCCGTGAGTTGATCTTGTGATCATTAAGATGATCCATCATTGTAGAGTTGTCTCTGTCCTTGTGTTTGATGAAGATCTCGAAAGCAAGAACCTCAAGATCAGTTTGAGGCAATGATTCGACATCTTCGAGAAGGGAAGTTGGACCATGAAGGTCGTGTTAGCTTTGTGTCCCTTCTGTCTTCTTACCTCACATCTTGAATCTTGGGACAAGATTCTTGTTTAGTGGGGGTGAGTTGTCACAACCCTAGCTCAGTCCCTGTTGTCTTGTTTGATCCTCATGCTGCATCATGTTTAAATTCAAAAGAATTTGAAATGGGGATGACAAACCCTAGCACCAAAATTAAATTAAATAGGGTCAACCATAAATACTTTCAATGAACCTAGAATGCTTTTCAGAAAAGTTCATCATTTTCGACTTGGTTTAGAACCACTGCCAAAAATGGTGCACATTTTCTAGGTCACTCTGGATTTTTGAATTAATCCATTAAGTATTTGCATTTGGGCATTTAATTCCTATACATATTTTAATTGCCCAAATAATACTAATAATGGTTGAGGGCCGTTGGAAATAATTTCATAAGTGCCCATAATTGATTTTAGCATTTTATCAAATGGTTTAGTATTTTTACGAAATCAAAACAAAATAGAAAAAAATTGAAAATTGAAAAAAAGGGATAATTAATTTGGTGCCCTTAGTTGTGTCCAACTCGGCAGGTTTACCCCTAGTTTCCGAAAACACTTGTTCCTGCCCAAACCACTTTGCTCCTCTTATGCTATTGCCCTTTGACCGTTTGACCATCACTTTGAAAACTTCATAAAAATTTCATACTAACTCAGAAAAATTTAAATAAGATATCAAAATGTTTAGAAAAGCATCACCTATATGTGTATGCCATTTGCATTCACGAAAAAAATGTTGGGCAGTCCGCATCTCAGTTTTAGCTCATATGATCTTAGCATGAATAGTAAAATCTAAAAAAATCTAAAACAATTTGGTGGAAAACTTTGACCAATGTTTTGAGTGCTTGCCAAGTTTCATAAGGGAATGCCATTCGTGGAAGTCGCGGCAAAAAAACAAAAATCAATGCTCCAAAATTTCATTTTTTGCCACGACTTGCACGAATGTCATTCCCTTATGAAACTTGGCAAGTACTCAAAACAATGGTCAAAGTTTGCCACCATTTTTTTAGAATATTTAGATTTTTTTCAGATTTTACTGTTCATGCTAAGATCATATGAGCTAAAACTGAGATGGGACTGGCCAACACTTTTTTCAGGAATGCAAATGACATGCACATATAGTGTCGGAGTAATGGGCCACGGGTAGGCTAACCCGAGTCCCAGGATCTTTCAAGACATCGGGGCAGATTGCGCCCCTCAAGTACCTGCGGCGACTCCACGATAAGCCGAGTCCCCAAAAGCGACTCCAAGATGAGCCAAGTCCAAGAGGCGACTCCCATTCAAGCCGAGTCCCGGAGGCGACTCCCTTTCAAGCCGAGTCCCAGAGGCGACTCCGAAGAAGCCGACTATGGGGAGTCGGCCCGCGACTTCCAACCGCCCGATAATTAAAAGCAAGCATGGCCATAGTGCACCGTACTCGCGGAGATCTCCGCCCGGCGCAGCACTGTTGCCATGCCAGCCCTGACATCAGCCCTTGGGGCGGCGCCCTGTACCCACGACCTCCTGTCTGTACGGCCCGAAGACGGCGGGGCCTACCAGTCAGCGGGAGTATTGAAGACGACAAGAGCACCGAGAGTCGGACCCATTGGGAGTCGACCCCCTGGAGCCGGCCGGCCCCTCCCACGGGTCCCACGCGCCATTAACCAGACGCGACAGGGGAATGGCAACAGTGATCGCCCGTCAGGCGGCGACACTGTTTCCATGACCCCATGACCAAGCCCGCGTCATTAGAAGCACGGCTACAGTGATCTGCAACCGGCAAGACCCGCCCGCGATGGACACGGGCTGACGCCCTCGTACCAGGCCAGTCGGCGGGCCCCAGGAGTTGGCGGAGAAGACGGCGCCTCAGAGACAAACGGCTGGGACCCGCACCCAGCCGGTTTTACCATTGTAACCCTGGGGGGTAGGCCTATATAAACCCCCCAGGGCACCCATGCAAAGGGTTCGCATCCATTAGCATTAGATAGATCATATAGGAAGGAGAGAGCTATCCTTGCCCTCTCCTGCCTCCAGAAACAGCTCTAGGAGCAAGCTTGTATTCACTTTGCCTTAGTGATCATGCGGAGACCCCGCAGAGCAGCAGTAGGGGTGTTATCTCCTCGGAGAGCCCTGGAGCTGGGTAAGATCCCCCAGCGTGCATGTCTTCGCCTCATCCCGTTTCTAGGCACCGGCGACGTTCTACTCGCCCCCACCATGATAAGCCATCCTTTGGCATATGTCGCACCCAACCCCCGACATTTGGCGCCCACCGTGGGGCATGGTGCACCGTCATCCGGAGATCTGTTCTGGACGGGAACTCTCTTCCTCCCTGGCGAGCGCAGCCAGCCAGGCTCACCAGACGGAGTCTGCATCGACACGCTGCGCGGCGCTGAGGCCGCCTGTGCAACGAGCTGCCTCGCCGAACTTATCGGCGAGGTTCGCCTCTCCGACGAGCCTGCATCCGATGCAGGCACGGGTGGCCCCGAGAGCCTCCTCGCGGGCCACCTCGACCAACTCCACGTCACCGGCGACCCTGCCGTGGACTTGGAGTCCGTAGGCTCCACCGACCCGATGCTGGTCTACTCCGACGCCGTGTCGCTCGACACTTTCCCCACCAACGTGGTGGTCTACGACGAGCCACTTCCTCACGACGAGAGCGGCGGAAGCGCCGTCACAGAGGTGCTCGTCATCAGTCACCATGAGCACTCCGGTGAGGGAGCTCAGGACCCGCTCGTCGCGGCCCTGCAAGACCTAACTGCGCCCATCCCAGAGGACGCAGACGCCGAGACGCTGGAGACACGCCGCCTTAAGATCATCAAAGGCGCCAAGAAGCTGGCGAGCATGAGGCGCTTGTCAGAAGCCTACCAGCGTGAAATGGATCGCGCCGTGGGCGGCTCGCCGGCTCCGACTGGGCCTAGCTGCCTAGGCACGGTCCGGCAACGCGGCGCGACCATCGCCGACTTGTTTGGGGCCAATCGCCCCGTATACGCCACCCCTGCGGAGAACATCCGCGCCGCCCAAGCGGCAACTGACGAGCTAAAGAATTTCGAAGGCGAAGAACGCCGCATGATGACAGAGCGACTCCAGCAGCTCCTCGATGCGGTTGCTGCGCAGAACGTGGCCGGCGGCCGCACCAATGCGCCGCAGCAACCCAACGACGACTTGCCTCCCCGCCGAGATCAGGGCGCGACGTCTCGGACGCTGACTGGTGGAGTCCGCGGAAGAAAAGACAAAGAGCCGGCTGTCAGTCGCAGTCGGACTCGCATCACCATCGAGCGCGATCAAGACGGCCGTCCGAGAGCAGTAGAGCGGCAGGACGACTACCTGCCTCCCCCGCCAAGAAGAGAACGATGAGTTTCCCCGCCGCCTGTTGAGCATTTGACTCTCGGTGGTCGCCTTGGTCGCCGAGAGGGAGTTGGAGAGAATGACGCCCGCCACCGGATCGACCGACTCCATCGATCCCTGGCGCTGGAAGAAGAAGATGAGCTGGGCCCACCTTGCTTCGGACCCCGCATCCGAGACGAGCCTTTCCCCAAAGGGTTCACGCTCCCCCGAGACACGCCCAAGTACACCGGCTCAGTGAAACCAGAAGACTGGCTAATTGATTACTCCATGGCCGTCAGCATAGCGAACGGCAACAAGCGAGTTGCCATGAAGTATGTTCCACTCATGCTCCAGGGCACGGCCCGGACATGGTTGAACAGTCTGAAGCCCCGCAGCATCAACAGCTGGGTCGACTTCACCGAAGCCTTCATCCGCAACTTCACGAGCACGTACAAGCGACCTCCCAAGCCGCGCCAGCTTTCCTTGTGCGTGCAAGGCCCTGACGAGTTAACATGCGACTACCTCACGCACTGGGGCGAGCTTTGGAACTCCTGCGAGGGCGTGCACGAGGTGCAGGCTATCGAGTACTTCACCGCCGGGTGCCGAGAAGGCACCCTCCTCAAGCATAAGCTCCTCTGCGATGAGCCGGAAACCCTCGACGAACTGCTGGTCATAGCAGACAAGTACGCCACCGCCGACTCCTCCATGAAGACGGAAATTCAAGTTAATGCGGCTGGCAAAGTGGCCCCTCAGGCTCCCAGAACTCTGGCTGGAGACACCAGCCGGCGACAACAACAGAACGACAACAAACGCAAGGCCCAACGGCCGACTTCCAATAGTCGGCAGGTTGCGACAGTCGAAGATCAACAGCCGGAGGGGCAGCCTCCGGCCAAGCGACAAAAAGGCGGCAAGTCCAACTAGTTGCCGGCCTTCTCTTACGAGCAGACTCTGGATGGTCCCTGCAAGTTCCATAGTGGCGCGAAGCCGTCAAACCATACCACCCAAAAGTGCCACTGGCTCACCAGGATCGCCAAGGGAGACGGCCTCCTCCCTCCGCCGCCTGCTGGGCCACCGCCTCCACCGCCGCCCCAGCAGCCGGCCACTTGGCCAGTCGGTGCAGTGCAAGACGAGTACCCAGAAGAGCATGAAGCCTATGTGGTGTTCACCAGTGTGGCTGATGATCGACGCAGCAGACGGTTGCAGCAGCAAGAAGTAAATGTAGTGGCAACAGATACTCCAGAATGTATGCATTGGTCCGAGAAGCCTATCAGTTGGAACAGAACGGATCACCCAGAGGTGATGCCGAATCCGGGCTCCTATGCCCTGGTCTTAGGCGCTACCTTGGCCACTGATAGGCGGGCAGCCCGCTTTTCGAGAGTGCTGATAGACGGAGGCAGTAGCATCAACATCCTATACAAAGATACTATGGAGAAGCTAGGAATCAAGCAAAGACAGCTGCAGAGCAGCCGGACTGTGTTCCATGGTATTGTACCCGGCCTTTCCTGCTCACCAATCGGCAAGATCCTGATAGACGTTCTCTTCGGAGACAAAGATCATTTCCGCCGAGAGCCAGTCTGGTTTGAAGTAGTAGACCTTGAAAGCCCATACCATGCACTTCTTGGCCGACCTACACTGGCCAAGTTCATGGCGGTTCCTCACTACGCCTACCTCAAGATGAAGATGCCGAGTTCCAAGGGAATTCTGACCGTAGCCAGCGACTACAGGAAGTCATCCGCTTGCGCGGCCGAGAGCAGACGGCTGGCCGAGTCCCTGGTGATCGCAGCTGAGAAGCGGCTCCTTGATCGGGTCGTGGCGATGGCCGGAAAGCAGCCAGAGATGTCGCCTGACCCCAAGGAGCCGGAAGTTGAGGGTTCGTTCAAGCCGGCCAAAGAAACCAAGAAGATACCCTTGGACCCGGAGCACCCAGAGAGGTACGCTGTCATGGGTGCAAACCTTGACAGCCAATAGGAAGGCGAGCTTGTCGATTTCCTTCGTGAGAATCGAGACATCTTTGCATGGTCCCCTAAAGACATGACAGGTGTACCGACGGAATTCGTCGAGCACAAGTTACATGTCAGACCAGATGTGAAGCCCGTCAGGCAGCCCTTGCGCCGCCTGTCAGAAGAGAAAAGAAGAGTTGTTGGAGAAGAGATAGCCGGCTCCTGGCGGCCGGCTTCATTATGGAGGTGTTTTTTCCAGAGTGGTTGGCAAACCCGGTCTTGGTACTGAAGAAAAACAAGCAGTGGCGGATGTGCATCGATTACACAAGCCTCAACAAAGCCTGCCCGAAGGACCCCTTTGCTTTGCCAAGGATCGATCAGGTGATAGACTCCGCAGCCGGATGCGAGCTATTGAGTTTCTTAGATGCATATTCAGGATATCACCAGATCAAGCTGAACCCGGCAGACAGACTGAAGACCGCCTTCATCATGCCGTTCGGAGCCTTCTGCTACCTGACCATGACGTTCGGCTTGAGGAATGCCGGCGCCACCTTTCAGCGTTGCATGCAGAAGTGCCTCCTCAAGCAACTCGGCAGGAATGCCCACGTCTACGTGGATGATGTAGTGGTGAAGACGGAGAAGCGTGGGACGCTGCAGGAAGACCTCAAGGAAACCTTTGAAAACCTACGCCGATTCCAGATCAAGCTCAACCCTGAGAAGTGCATTTTCGGAGTACCAGCTGGCCAGCTCCTTGGCTTCCTGGTCTCTGAACGCGGCATAGAGTGCAACCCTGTGAAGATCAAGGCCATCGAGAGGATGGAGGTACCCAGCCGACTGTTAGACGTGCAGAAGTTCATCGGTTGCTTGGCATCCATCAGCCGATTCAACAGTCGGCTGGGCAAGAAAGCTCTCCCTTTGTATCAATTGATGAAGAAGACCACCTTTTTGAGTGGAACCACAAGGCGGATGAAGCATTTCTCCAGCTGAAGAAGATGTTGACTACTCCCCCTGTGTTGGCGGCTCCGACTCCCAAAGAGACCATGCTCCTGTACATCACCGCCACCAGCCGAGTAGTCAGCACAGTCATTGTAGTCGAATGCAAAGAGGAAGGCAATGCGCTCCCTGTCCAGAGACCGGTATATTACCTGAGCGAGGTACTGTCGATCTCCAAGCAGAACTACCCCCACTACCAAAGATGTGCTACGGTGTGCATTTTGCCGCCAAGAAGTTGAAGCCTTACTTTCAAGAGCACCCAATCACGATGGTTTGCACAGCCCCGCTGGCTGAGATCATCGGGAGCCGAGATGCTTCTGGCCGAGTAGCCAAATGGGCCATAGATTTGGCTCCCTACACCATCTACTACCAGCCCCGCACCGCTATCAAGTCGCAAGCGCTGGCCGACTTCCTCGTCGACTGGGCCGAGACCCAGTACCTGCCGCCAGCGCCCGACTCCACCCATTGGCGGATGCATTTCGACGGCTCCAAGATGCGCACCGGCCTGGGAGCCGGCGTCGTCCTCACCTCCCCTAAAGGCGACAAGCTCAAATACGTGTTGCAAATCCAGTTCGCCGCCTCCAACAACGTCGCCGAATACGAGGCGCTCATTCATGGGCTCCAGCTTGCCAAAGAACTCGGCATTCGCCGGATCCTGTGCTATGGCGACTCCGATTTGGTGGTCCAACAGTCGTCTGGCTACTGGGACGCCAAAGATGCAAACATGGCGAGCTACCGCTTCCTGGTGCAGCAACTCAGCGGATACTTCGAGGGGTGCGAGTTCCTTCACGTGCCAAGAAACGACAACGATCAAGCAGACGCCTTGGCACGAGTCGGCTCCACCCACCAAGCAATACCATCTGGCGTCACTCTTCAGTGCCTCCTTAAGCCGTCTATCAAGCCTTCACCAGAATCAGACTCCATCTTTGTGCCGGCTCCTCCCGAAAAAGTCGGATCCGACTCAAGAGCCCCAGCAGACGGCCCCAAGAAAATCACAGTCGAAGCCAGCCCGGGGACTTCAGAACTCGGCCCGGGGACTGCGCCAGTCGGCCCGGGGACTGCGCCAGTCGGCCCGAGGACTGCGCCAGTCGGCCCAAGGACTTCGTCAACCCAGCAAGCGACCGCCGACTCCAGCCCGCCGCCTCCCAGCCCGGCCGCCCTTGTCCAAGTCGCGGTGGTGGCAATCGAAGAAATAGCAGCACCTTCATGGGCGTAGCCCATCCTCAAGTTTCTAGTAAATAGAGAGCTGCCAACTGATGAAATCTTGGCTCGGCAAGTGCAACGCCGAGCAGCAGCCTACACCATAATTAACAGAGAGCTGGTCAGGCGCAGCATTACTGGTGTCTACCAGCGCTGCATGGAGCCAGAGCAAGGCCAAGCAATTGTCAGAGACATCCACCAAGGCGAGTGCGGCCACCATGCAGCCTCAAGAGCGCTCGTCGCCAAAGCCTTTCGGCACGGTTTCTTCTGGCCGACTGCCCTGGAAGAGGCCAAGGAATTAGTCCAAAACTGCAAGGGGTGCCAGAAGTTCCGCTCCAAGCCGCTTCAGCCGGCTTCCGCGCTGAAGACAATCCCCATCGCCTGGCCCTTTGCAGTATGGGGCCCGGACATGGTGGGACCATTCAAGACGGCCCGAGGCGGCCTAACTCATCTGCTTGTCGCGGTGGACAAGTTCACCAAGTGGATAGAAGCAAAGCCCATCAAGAAGTTGAATGGTCCGACTGCAGTGACTTTCATTGCCGACATCACGGTGCGGTACGACATACCGCACAACATCATCACCGATAATGGCACCAATTTTGCCAAGGGCACCTTGGCCCGTTTCTGCGCGACGCAGGGCATCCGGCTGGACTTAGCGTCCGTTGCCCATCCGCAGTCAAACGGCCAGGTGGAGCGAGCAAATGGCCTCATCCTGTCCGGCATCAAGCCTCGATTGGTCGAACCGCTCGAGCATTCGGCCGGCTATTGGCTTGACGAGCTGCCAGCCGTCCTCTGGAGTCTGCGCACGACTCCAAACAAGTCAACCGGCTTTACGCCTTTCTTCCTCGTCTACGGTGCCGAGGCCGTCATCCCAACAGACATAGAGTTCGACTCTCCACGAGTCACCATGTACACTGAAGAGGAAGCTCAAGAAGCACGTCAAGACGGTGTCGACCTGCTGGAAGAGGGCCGACTGTTGGCACTCAGCCGGTCCGGCATCTACCAGCAGAGTCTGCGCCGATACTACAACCGGAAGGTCAGGCCGAGATCGTTTCAAGAGGGCGACCTTGTGCTCCGGCAGATTCAGCGAACAGCCGGCCAGCACAAGCTGTCGGCGCCTTGGGAAGGCCCCTTCATCATCAGCAAAGTGCTGGGCAACGGCTCCTACTACCTAATCGACGCTCAGAAGCCTCGAGCGCCCAAGAGGGACGACTCCGGCAAGGAGTCAGAACGACCATGGAACGCAAATCTTCTCTAAAGATTTTACAGTTGATGCAGTATGTACCACGCTATCCTTTGTATTAAAGTACCGAGACTTTGGGCCCCCCGAGATGAGCTCGGGGACTGCCCCTTTTTGTTATCTATATGATAAGAATTATGCCTCCAAGTATGTTACTCTTTGCTATGCCGCTTGGCACCGGGTTCGACTAGTCGGCCCGGGGACTTGTTGTCTTGCGCTATGAAATGCTTCCTGCAGTCGGACAAGTAGTGTGCTGCGCTTAAGCCGTCTCCTGTCGAAAGCGACAACTTGCAGAGCGACTGTTGGTAGGCAGAGAGTAAGCAAGAACGAGCGCACACACGAAAAAATGGCTAAGGACTCAAAGCATATGCATAGCCCAAGCCGGCTTCCAGCCTCTCTCTGCAGAGCCGACTCTCGAATAGTTGGCTCACCACCTTCTATCCAACTTGTTAAAAAACTCTAAAAGGCCAAGTACTTGCCTTCCCTAAAGTAGCCAAGCATTTGACCTACGGCAGTCCGCGGAGCGGCTGTTCGTCTGGCAAAGCGGCGACTATGGAAAGGCAGCAAAGGAAAAAGTCAAAAAGAGCAATAAGCAAGGAACGATAGAAGGCAGATAGATATTTACATAACAAAGGCCTCTGGCCAAATTCAAGATACACCCCGCGGGTGGAATTGTGCAAATTGACAAGTTCTTTCAAAGACTATTGAGACAGGAAAAGTAAAGGCAAGACGGCAGCCTAAGGAGCAGCAGACGGGTTCGAAGGGTCGGCGGAGATGGCGGTGTCAGGCGCCGGAGCAGCCGGCTGGGCGGTCTCGGCTTGATCATCTCCGGTGGCAGTCGGCCCGGTCGGACGCGGCTCGTTGCTGGAGGCGCGATCAAGCTGAGGCTGGTCGTCCGCTCTGTCTTCTGGCGCCTCCGTCTCGTCTTCGTCCCCCGCCTCGTCTTCCTCCTCGGTGCTGGAGCCAATCACCTCCGCCGAGTCCTCGTCGTAGTCCGGGTTCATCCCGAACCACTCCAGCGGCACCTATTCGCCGTTCGCGGCCCGTTCAGGAATGAAGACGCTGGTGTCGGTGTAGTCGGCGATCGCCGCCGCACGCTCGATGAGGGCGCCTTACACAGCCGCCAGTTCTGCCTGGGCCTCTGATCGGAACGCGGCCACCCGGTCCAGGTCCAGTCCTGGGTACCAAGCCTTGACGAATTCCAAGGCCCAGTGCGCTCCGGCCCGGGCCGAGGAACCCTTCCAAGCCTCAAGACGGCCGGCCGCGACCTCCAGCCAGTCAGCAGTCCGACTGGCAGTGCGCAGAGCCGGCATGCCCGGCCACAAGGCGGAGATCGCTTGGGCCCCGGCGCGTTGAAGCCGGCGCAGCAGCTGATGGGCCACCACAGACAGGTCTCGATGCTCAGGAGCTGCTCATCGACGGTCAGGGGGGCGTTGGCGGTGATCTCCTCGCCATTCGCCCTCCGCGCCTCGCGATCAGCCTCAATAGCTTGGGTGACCGCTTGCGAGTGGCCAGGGAAGAAGTCTACCCAAAACAGAAAGAAGCAAAGAGAAAATCAGCAGCGGGCCTGACTTACAGTCGGCAACTCGAAAAAAGAAAGCAAAGAAACTCACCGTCGACAATGTCCTCGATCTCGTGGAAGCCAGAAGTCAACATCGCCTCCCTGTTAGTCCAGGAGGAGCGCTCCATCTCGAACTCGGCCAGGAGAGCGGTCTCTTTCTTCCCCGCCTCGTCCTGAGCCGCCTTCAGCAGCTTCTTCTGCTCCGCCAACTGCTCGGCTAGCAAGTCGCGCTCTTTGGCGAGCTTGCCACACTCCTCCTCCTTGGCGCGAAGGGCCGTGCTGACTTCGCCCAACCGCTCCTGAAGAGCGGCATTGGCTTCTGAAAAACAAAGAGAAAAGACGTTAAGTCGTCAACAACAAAGGTCGCCGGGAAGATCCGGCCCGACTGCTCAGCAGTCGGCCCGAATCTCGGGGACTACAGCCCGCGGGTGCGCTAGCGCGCCCCCGCGAAAAAGAAGAAGAACTTACTCCGGCTCTCCGACAAGTCGGCAGTCCGCTTCTCCAGCCGCTCAACGTTACGGTTGAAGGCGGTGACACAGAGGTTGTGATACTCCTGTGATAAAAAATCGGATAAAGATAAAAATGAGGAACTCGCCAGATTGAGTTCCGGGCCGCCTGCGCAGCAGCCGGCCCGAAACTCGGGGACTACACCCAGTGGGTGCGCTGGCGCGCCCCCACAGAGAAGAATGAGAAAAGGCAAAGTCAAAAAAGAAAAACGTACCCGGATAGACGCTCGCGACGCCAGATGCGCCCTGGTGCAGCCCTGGATGGCTTCGCCTTCAGCTCGCAGCTTCGCCTGCACATCTAGGAGCGCCTGGTTCAGCGGACCATCGCCGCCTCCTCGCACCCATCTAGCAGGTGCAGCACTTGATGCCTCAGCATCTGGAATGGCCGAGCTAGCGGCGCAGGCTTCCAAGGGGCGTGGCGCCGAGACCGCCTTCGCAAGGCGGCAGTGCGCTGGTGAGGCGACTTGAAGAAGCAGCCTCACCACCGCCTCGTCCTCAGCTGGCGGCACTGGCGGACCCGCCGGTTGCTTGCCATGCGGCGGAGGCGGCGGTGGCGGCGTGGCAGTTCCCGATGCGGAGGCCTCGCCACCGTCCCTCTCCATGATGGAGTGCTCCCTGTCGACTTCTCTAGTCTGCCCCATGAACTCCGGGGGCGGCGGCGCGGAGTTCAGTGGGACGACAAGCAGCGCCGACTGGCGGCGCGCGGTCTCCTCCGCCCGCTGTTTTGCAGCGGCGGCGGTTTCGGCCTCCTCCAGCTTCTTCTGGCGGAGGCCGCCGCCTTCTCGGCCTCCGCCTTCTCCAGACGGTCGGCCTCTTCCTCGTCGCGCTTCTCCCGCGTGTTGCGCTCCGTCGCCTCTTGGAGGTAGGCGGCGGGGTCAATCCGCCGAGTATTGGCGGACGTCTCGGCCTACCCCATGACAGAGGGGACGACAACCCTCTCAAGAGAAAGAGGGGCCCTGAAGCAAAAAACGAAGTATAAAGACTCGGAAAAGATTTGTTGAAGAAAACAAGATAAAGGCGGTGAACACTTACGTGGAGACCAGCGGCGGCTTCTTCACCTCCTTGCGGAAGCGGTTGGCCTTCGCGATCGCCTCCTCCCACTTGGTAGCGGCGGCCGCCCCCTTGAACTTCTTCGGCCGACCGCCGAGCGAACTCGGCGCGGCCCGGCGCTTCTTCGCGCCGACTTGACCAGCCAAGCCAGCGGAGGAGCTCGCGCCTAGATGGCCGGCTTTCGGTTGGCGGCGCAGGACAACTTCACCGTCAGCCTCGTCCTCTGGCCAGTCGGCGAAGGCCGGAAGCCGCCTTCCGCTCCTCCCCCTCCGCCTTCGGTGTCGGCCTCCATCGCCGCCGCCCCCAAGTCGGGGTCGTCGATGTCGCTCTTCGCTCGATCTAGAGCGAACTCGTGGGGCGCCCCCGTGGCGCCGGCTGCAGGCTGGATGAGGGGGTTCTGACTCGAAGAACCAAGAAGATCAGAAGTCGGATTCGGCTACAAGGAAAAACAGAAGACAAAAGATTTGACTTACCACAGGCGGAGGGTTGGCACGTGAGTACGGCTCCTTGCCGAACCGCCAGTCTTCCGTGAGCTCGCAATTCGCGATGTGATTCACCATGTTCGCGACCTCCGTGTGGGGCATCTCCCAGGTGCTCATCCGGCTCGGGTCTTGACGGTCGCTCATCTGACAGATCAGATGAGGTCGGCCTTGGAGTGGGAGGACTCGGCGCGCCACGAAGGCGGCCAGCAAGTCAGCTCCGACCAGGCCCTCCGACTGCGTCAACACTCGGAGTCGCGCGACGGCTGCGGCGCCGGCGGGAGTCAGCGTCTTGGCCCGATTGGACCAGCTGGGAAGCCTCCCAGCCGGCGCGCCGGCTTCATAGTGCGGGAGGTTGACCCAGCCGCCTTCCGTAGCGACATTCTTCACGTAGAAGTACGACCGCTACCACATCTTCACCGACTTGATCAGCGCGATGGAGGGGAATGGATTGTCGGCGGTCGACCTTTGCATTGCGATGAAGGTGCCGCATTGAGCCGGTATGTCGGCGACGTGTGTGCCGAGCTTCGATTGGAAGAATTCTCCCCACAGCTCGAGGGTGGGGAGAACGCCGAGAAAACCCTCGCACAGGGTGGCGAAGGCGGCCAGCAGCACCACCGTGTTCGGGGTGAGGTGGTGCGGCTGGAGTCCGTTGAACTCCAAGAAAGAGCTGAGGAAGCCGCTCGCCGGCAGGCCCATGCCGCGCATGAGGTGCGAGCGGAATATGACCCGCTCGCCCTCCTCTAGCGTCGGCCTTATCTCCCCCTCCGGCGCGGCGCGGGCTCGCACCAGGTGCGCGCCGGGGAGCCGGCGCGTCCTGCGGAGGTGCTCGATGGCATCATCATCCACCGTAGAGCCGTCCCACACGCCGGAGCAAACGGCAAGGGCCGCGGCAGAGGAGGAGCTCATCGCTGCGGAGCGGTGCGGCGTGGTGCGGCGAAGGCAGGAAGAAGAAGAAGCAGGAGGAAGCGGGGGAAGCAGGGAAGAACGAGTGCGCGCTTCGCCGTCCCGCTCCCCCCACCTATTTATAGGCCTGAAGGCTGAGAAGCCGATGGGGCGGTGTGGGATTAACTGCGCGCGAGACCCCACGCCCCCCACGATTAAAACCCATGAAGTTACTGCACGCAGTAATGACGTGGGGAACCCAACCGCCCGCACGGCCGCGGCGGATCCGTTCGTGTGCCGAGGCGCGGTAGTGGTGGGCCCCGCCTGACGGCCCGTCCTGTCGCGCGCGTGGGTAGGCAGACTGCCCCTGCCACGTGGCGCCGCGCGACGGGGCCGCGGTGGGTGGCCGCGGGAAGCGTATCAGACACGCCGCCTGGTTCCCGCCGCGACGTTCGAAACTCCTCAAGAGGCAAGACGGCCCTCGATGGAATCTGACTCCAATCAGTCGGCCCGAAGGAAGACGGCCATCAAGGCCTGCGTTCCCTCTTCGGAAGAATGAAACTGTTGAGGCGCACGACGTATCACCCTCGAAGCCTCACCAGTTTCGGGGACTACTGTCGGAGTAATGGGCCACGGGTAGGCTAACCCGAGTCCCAGGACCTTTCAAGACATCGGGGCAGACTGCGCCCCTCAAGTACCTGCGGCGACTCCACGATAAGCCGAGTCCCCAGAAGCGACTCCAAGATGAGCCGAGTCCAGGAGGCGACTCCCATTCAAGCCGAGTCCCGGTGGCGACTCCCTTCCAAGCCGAGTCCCAGAGGCGACTCCGAAGAAGCCAACTATGGGGAGTAGGCCCGCGACTTCCAACCGCCCGATAATTAAAAGCAAGCATGGCCACAGTGCGCCGTACTCGCGGAGATCTCCGCCCGGCGCAGCATTGTTGCCATGCCAGCCCTGACATCAGCCCTTGGGGCGGGGCCCTGTACCCACGACCTCCTATCTATACGGCCCGAAGACGGCGGGGCCTACCAGTCAGCGGGAGTATTGAAGACGGCAAGAGCACCAAGAGTCGGACCCGTTGGGAGTCGACCCCCTAGAGCCGGCCGGCCCCTCCCACGGGTCCCACGCGCCATTAACCAGACGCGACAGGGGAATGGCAACAGTGATCGCCCGTCAGGCGGCGGCACTGTTGCCATGACCCCATGACCAAGCCCGCGTCATTAGAAGCACGGCTACAGTGATCTGCAGCCGGCAAGACCCGCCCGCGGCGGACACGGGCTGACGCCCTCGTACCAGGCCAGTCGGCGGGACCCACCAGTCGGCGGGCCCCAGGAGTCGGCGGAGAAGACGGCGCCTGAGAGACAGACGGCTGGGACCCGCACCCAGCCGGTTTTACCATTGTAACCCTGGGGGGTAGGCCTATATAAACCCCCCAGGGCACCCATGCAAAGGGTTCGCATCCATTAGCATTAGACAGATCATATAGGAAGGAGAGAGCTATCCTTGCCCTCTCCTGCCTCCAGAAACAGCTCTAGGAGCAAGCTTGTATTCACTTTGCCTTAGTGATCATGCGGAGACCCCGCAGAGCAGCAGTAGGGGTGTTATCTCCTCGGAGAGCCCTGAAGCTGGGTAAGATCCGCCGGCGTGCATGTCTTCGCCTCATCCCGTTTCCAGGCACCGGCGACGTTCTACTCGCCCCCACCATGATAAGCCATCCTTTAGCATATGTCGCACCCAACCCCCAACATATAGGTGATGCTTTTCTGAACATTTTGATATCTTATTTGAATTTTTCTGAGTTAGTATGAATTTTTTATGAAGTTTTCAAAGTGATGGTCAAACGGTCAAAGGGCAAAAGCATAAGAGGAGCAAAGTGGTTTGGGCAGGAACAAGTGTTTTTGGATACTAGGGGTAAACCTGCCGAGTGTGACCCAACTAGGGGCATAAAATCAACTATCCCAAAAAAGAAAGAGAAAGAGAGAGGAAGCCCACCTGGGCCATGATACGTCTCCAACGTATATATAATTTTTGATTGCTCCATGCTACTTTATCTACTGTTTTGGACTATATTGGGCTTTATTTTCCACTTTTATATTACTTTTGGGACTAACCTATTAACCGGAGGCCCAGCCCAGAATTGCTGTTTTTTTGCCTATTTCAGTGTTTCGAAGAAACGGAATATCAAACGGAGTCCAAACGGAATGAAACCTTCGGGAACGTGATTTTCCAACCGAACGTGATCCAGGAGACTTGAACCCTACTCCAAGCAGTGCCATAGGCGGTCACGAGGGTGGAGGGCGCCCCCCCTGGGCGCCCCCCTACCTCGTGGGGCCCTTGACGCTCCACCGACGTACTCCTTCCTCCTATATATACCTACGTATCCCCGTACGATCAGAACAGGAGCCAAAAACCTAATTCCACCGCCGCAACCTTCTGTATCCATGAGATCCCATCTTGGGGCCTGTTCCAGAGCTCCGCCAGAGGGGGCATCCACCACAGAGGGCTTCTACATCATCACCATAGCCCCTCCGATGAAGTGTGAGTAGTTTACTTCAGACCTTCGGGTCCATAGCTAGTAGCTAGATGGCTTCTTCTCTCTTTTTGGATCTCAATACAATGTTATCCCCCTCTCTCGTGGAGATCTATTCGATGTAATCTTCTTTTGCGGTGTGTTTGTTGAGACCGATGAATTGTGGGTTTATGATCCAGTATTATCTATGGAAAATATTTGATTCTTCTCTGAAATCTTTTATGTATGATTGAGTTATCTTTGCAAGTCTCTTCGAATTATCCTTTTTGGTTTGGCCAACTAGATTGGTAGTTCTCGCAATGGGAGAAGTGCTTAGCTTTGGGTTCAATCTTGCGGTGTCCTTACCCAGTGACAGAAAGGGTTGCAAGGCACGTATTATATTGTTGCCATCGAGGATAACAAGATGGGTTTTTTATCATATTGCATGAATTTATCCCTCTACATCATGTCATCTCGCTTAAGGCATTACTCTGTTTTTAACTTAATACTCTAGATGCATGCTGGATAGCGGTCGATGAGTGGAGTAATAGTAGTAGATGCAGAATCGTTTCGATCTACTTGTTTTGGACGTGATGCCTATATACATGATCATTGCCTAGATATACTCATAACTATGCTCAATTTTGTCAATTGCTCAACAGTAATTTGTTCACCCACCATAGAAAATCTATGCTCTTGAGAGAAGCCACTAGTGAAACCTATGGTCCCGGGGTCTATTCTCATCATATCAATCCCTATCATTTTATTTACTTGCTTTGTTTTACTTTGCCTTTTACTTTTTACTTTGCATCTATCTATCAAAAATACCAAAAACATTATTTATCATCTCTATCAGATCTCACTATCGTAAGTGACCGTGAAGGGATTGACAACCCCTAATCGCGTTGGTTGTGAGTTGCTATCGTTTTGTGTAGGTACGAGGGACTTGTGCGTGGTCTCCTACTTGATTGATACCTTGGTTCTCAAAAACTGAGGGAAATATTTACGCTACTTTGCTGCATCATCCTCTCCTCTTCAGGGAAAACCAATGCAATGCTCAAGAGGTAGCAAGAAGAATTTCTTGCGCCGTTGCCGGGGAGACTCACGCAAGCAAGTCAACCATACCAAGTACCCATCGCAATCCCTATCTCTCGCATTACATTATTTGCCATTTGCCTCTTGCTTTCCTCTCCCCCACTTCACCCTTGCTGTTTTATTTGCCCTCTCTTTCCTGTTTGCCTTTTTCTCGTTGCCTTTCTGTTTGCTTGTGTGTTGGATTACTTGTTGCCATGGCGCAAGATAATACCAAATTGTGTGATTTCTCGAATACCAATAATAATGATTTCCTTAGTACTCCAATTGCTCCTCTTAATAATAATGAGTCTTGTGAAATCAATACCACTTTGTTGAATCTTTTTATGAAAGATCTATTCGCCGGCCTTCCTAGTGAAGATGCCGCTACTCATCTAAAAATTTTTGTTGATTTGTGTGATATGCAAAAGAAGAAAGATACGGATAACAATATTGTCAAATTGAAGTTATTTCCGTTTTCACTTAGAGATCGTGCTAAAGTTTGGTTTTCATCTTTGCCTAAAAATAGTATTGATTCTTGGAACTAGTGCAAAGATGCTTTTATCTCTAAGTATTTTCCTCCCGCTAAGATTACCACTCTTAGGAACGATATCATGAATTTTAAACAACTTGATCATGAGCATGTTGCCCAATCTTGGGAAAGAATGAAATTAATGCTTCACAATTGCCCTACTCATGGTTTGAATTTATGGATGATCATACAAAAAATTTATGCCGGATTGAATTTTGCTTCTAGAAATCTTTTAGATTCGCCGCGGGAGGCACTTTTATGGAAATCACGTTAGGAGATGCTACCAAATTGCTTGATAATATTATGGCTAATTATTCTCAATGGCACACCGAAAGATCTTCTAGTAAAAAAGTGCATGCTATAGAAGAAATCAATGTTTTGAGTGAAAAGATGGATGAACTTATGAAGATGTTTTCTCCTAAAAATACTCCTCTTGATCCCATTGATATGCCTTTATCTACTTTGCTTGAGAATAATAATGAATCTATGGATGTGAATTTTGTTGGTAGGAATAGTTTTGGAAACAACGCTTATAGAGGGAATTTTAATCCTAGGCCTTACCCTAGTAATCCTTCTAATAATTATGGAAATTCCTACAACAACTCCTATGGAAATTTTAATAAGATGCCCTTTGAATTTGAGAGTAGTGTTAAAGAGTTTATGAATTCACAAAAGAATTTTAATGCTTTGCTTGAAGAGAAATTGCTTAAAGTTGATGATTTGGCTAGGAACATTGATATAATTTCTCTTGAAATTGATTCTTTAAAGCTTAGATCTATTCCTCCTAAGCATGATATCCATGAGTCTCTCAAAGCCATAAGAATTTCCATTGATGAATGCAAGGAAAGAACCGCTAGGATGTGTGCTTCCAAAGATGCCTTTATTAAAGCATGTTCTTCCAATTCCTATGAAAATCAAGATGAAGATCTAAAAGTTATTGATGTGTCCCCCATTAAATCTTTGTTTTGCAATATGAATCTTGATGAATCTGAATATGATCTTCCTTTACCTAGAAGGCATTCTAAGAATTCGGAATTTCTAGATCTTGATGATGAATTTGATGATAGTGAGATTGAAATAAATAAAAACCGTGATGTTGCTAAACCCACTATTTTGGATCTCAAGGAATTTAATTATGAAAATTGCTCTTTGATTGGTTGTATTTCCTTGTTGCAATCCGTGCTAGATTCTCCTCATGCTTATAGTCAAAATAAGGCCTTTACCGAACACATTGTTGATGCTTTGATGCAATCTTATGAAGAAAAACTTGAGTTGAAAGTTTCTATCCCTAGAAAACTCTATGATGAGTGGGAACCTACTATAAAAATTAAAATTAAAGATTTTGAGTTTCATGCTTTGTGTGATTTGGTTACTAGTGTCTCTACTATTCCCAAAACTTTATGTGATTTGCTAGATTTCCGTGATTTTGATGATTGCTCTCTAAACTTGCATCTTGCGGATTCCACTATTAAAAAGCCTATGGGAAGAATTAATGATGTTCTTATTGTTGCAAATAGTAATTATGTGCCCGTAGATTTTATCGTTCTTGATATAGATTGCAATCCTTCATGTCCTATTATTCTTGGTAGACCTTTCCTTAGAACGATTGGTGCAATTATTGATATGAAGGAAGGGAATATTCGATTTCAATTTCCCTTAAAGAAGGGCATGGAACACTTCCCTAGGAAGAAAATAAAATTACCATATGAATCTATCATGAGAGCCACTTATGGATTGCCTACCAAAGATGGCAATACCTAGATCTATCATTGCTTTTATGCCTAGCTAGGGGCGTTAAACGATAGCGCTTGTTGGGAGGCAACCCAATTTTATTTTGTGTTTTTTGTTTTTGCTTCTGTTTAGGAATAAATAATCCATCTACCTTATGTTTAGATGTGGTTTTATCTTTTAATTAGTGTTTGTGCCAAGTAGAACCTATAGGATAACCTACGATGATAGTTGATTTGATTCTGCTGAAAAACAGAAACTTTGCGCGCACGAATATAATTTTGTTAAATCACAGGAACGTGCTTTTGCATTGATTCTTTTTGCTGCTGTTCAATAAACAAAATTTCCAGGACTTCCTATTTTGGTAGAATTTTTAGAGTTCCAGAAGTTTGCGTTAGTTCCAGATTGCTACATACTGTTCTGTTTTTGACAGATTCTGTTTTTCGTGTGTTGTTTGCTTATTTTGATGAATCTATGGCTAGTAAAATAGTTTATAAACCACAGAGAAGTTGGAATACAGTAGGTTTAACACCAATATAAATAAAGAATGAGTTCATTATAGTACCTTGAAGTAGTCTTTTGTTTTCTTTCTCTAACGGAGCTCACGAGATTTCTGTTGAGTTTTGTGTTGTGAAGTTTTCAAGTTTTGGGTGAATTCTTTTGATGGATTATGGAACAAGGAGTGGCAAGAGACTAAGCTTGGGGATGCATATGGCACCCCCAAGATAATCCAAGGACACCAAAAAGTTAAAGCTTGGGGATGCCCTGGAAGGCATCCCCTCTTTCGTCCACTTCCATCGGTAATTTACTTGGAGCTATATTTTTATTCACCAACATGATATGTGTTTTGCTTGGAGCGTCTTGTATTATTTGTGTCTTTGCTTGTTAGTTTACCACAATCATCCTTGTTGTACACACCTTTTGAGAGAGCCATATATGAATTGGAATTTGTTAGAATACTCTATGTGCTTCACTTATATCTTTTGAGCTTGATAGTTTTGCTCATAGTGCTTCACTTAGATTATTTTGAGAGTCATTAATAGCATGGTAATTTGCTTAATGTTAATATACTTGGTGTTCAAGATATGTGAAACTTTTTTTTGAGTGAGTTGAATACTAAGAAAAGTTTGATGCTTGATAATTGTTTTGAGATATGGAGGTGATAATATCAAAGTCGTGCTAGTTGGGTGATTATGAATTTGAGAAATACTTGTGTTGAAGTTTGCAAGTCCCGTAGCATGCACGTATGGTTAAAGTTGTGTAACAAATTTGAAACATGAAGTGTACCTGGCTTGTGCATCCTTATGAGTGGCGGTCGGGGACGAGCGATGGTCTTTTCCTACCAATCTATCCCCCTAGGAGCATGCACGTAGTACTTGATTTTTGATGACTTCTAAATTTTTGCAATAAGTATATGAGGTCTTTTGACTAATGTTGAGTCCATGGATTATACACACTCTCACCTTTCCACCTTTGCTAGCCGCTTTGGTACCGTGCATTGCCCTTTCTCACCTTGAGAGTTGGTGCAAACTTCGTCGGTGCATCCAAACCTCGGGATACGATACGCTCTATCACACATAAACCTCCTTATATCTTCCTCAAAACAGCCACCATACCTACCTATCATGGCATTTCCATAGCCATTCCGAGATATATTGCCATGCAACTTCCACCATCATCATCATCATGACATACATTACTTTTGTCATATTGCCATGGCATGATCATGTAGTTGACATCGTATTTGTGGCAAAGCCACCATGCATTATTTTCCATACATGTCACTCTTGATTCATTGCACCATACAGGTACACTGCCGGAGGCATTCATATAGAGTCATATCTTGTTCTAAGTTTCAAGTTGTAATCCTTATGTTGTAATCAATAGAAGTGTGATGATCATCATTATTAGAGCATTGCCCAAATAAAAAAAGAGAAAGGCCAAAAGAAAAAAAGAAGAAAGTCCAAAAAAAAGGGGGCAATGCTACTATCTCTTTTTCCACACTTGTGCTTCAAAGTAGCACCTTGTTCTTCATGTAGTGAGTCTCATATATTGTGCTTCAAAGTAGCACTTTGTTCTTCATGTAGTGAGTCTCATAAGTTGTCCTTTTCATACTAGTGGGAATTTTTCATTATAGAACTTGGCTTGTACATTCCTACGATGGGTTTCCTCAAATGCCCTAGGTCTTCATGAGCAAGCAAGTTGGGTGCACACCCACTAGTTTTCTTTTGTTGAGCACTCATAGCTCTAGTGCATCCGTTGCATGGCAATCCCTACTCCTCATGTTGACATAAATTGATGGGCATCTCCATAGCCCGTTGATTAGCCTCGTCAATGTGAGACTTTCTCCTTTTTTGTCTTCTCCACACAATCCCCATCATCATATTCTATTCCACCCATAGTGCTATATCCATGGCTCACGCTCATGTATTGCGTGAAGGTTGAAAAAGTTTGAGATTATTTAAGTATGAAACAATTGCTTGGCTTGTCATCGGGGGTATAGAAGTTGGGAACATCTTTGTGTGACGAAAATGAAGCATATCCTAACTATATGATTTTGTAGGGATGAACTTTCTTTTGCCATGTTATTTTGAGAAGACATGATTGCTTTGATTAGTATGCTTGAAGTATTATTATTTTTGTGTCAATATGAACTTTGTCTTGAATCTTTAGGATCTGAATATTCATATCACAATTAAGAAGATTTACATTGAAATTATGCCAAAGTATCACTCCGCATCAAAAATTCTTTTTTATCATTTACCTACTCGAGGACGAGCAGGAATTAAGCTTGGGGATGCCTGATACGTCTCCAACGTATCTATAATAATTGATTGCTCCATGCTACTTTATCTACTGTTTTGGACTATATTGGGCTTTATTTTCCACTTTTATATTACTTTCGGGACAAACCTATTAACCGGAGGCCCAACCCAGAATTGCTGTTTTTTTGCCTATTTCAGTGTTTCGAAGAAACGGAATATCAAACGGAGTACAAACGGAATGAAACCTTCGGGAACGTGATTTTCCAACCGAACGTGATCCAGGAGACTTGGACCCTACTCTAAGCAGTGCCAGAGGCGGTCACGAGGGTGGAGGGCGTCCCCCCCCTGGGCGTGCCCCCTACCTCGTGGGCCCCCTGACGCTCCACCGACGTACTCCTTCCTCCTATATATACCTATGTATCCCCGTACGATCAGAACAGGAGCCAAAAACCTAATTCCACCGCCGCAACCTTCTGTATCCACAAGATCCCATCTTGGGGCCTGTTCCGGAGCTCCGCCGAAGGGGGCATCCACCATGGAGGGCTTCTACATCATCACCATAGCCCCTCCGATGAAGTGTGAGTAATTTACTTCAGACCTTCGTGTCCATAGCTAGTAGCTAGATGGCTTCTTCTCTCTTTTTGGATCTCAATACAATGTTCTCCCCCTCTCTCGTGGAGATCTATTCGATGTAATCTTCTTTTTGCAGTGTGTTTGTTGAGACCGATGAATTGTGGGTTTATTATCCAGTATTATCTATGGAAAATATTTGATTCTTCTCTGAAATCTTTTATGTATGATTGAGTTATCTTTGCAAGTCTCTTCGAATTATCCTTTTTGATTTGGCCAACTAGATTGGTAGTTCTTGCAATGGGAGAAGTGCTTAGCTTTGGGTTCAATCTTGCGGTGTCCTTACCCAGTGACAGAAAGGGTTGCAAGGCACGTATTATATTGTTGCCATCGAGGATAAAAAGATGGGGTTTTTATCATATTGCATGAATTTATCCCTCTACATCATGTCATCTTGCTTAAGGTGTTACTCTGTTTTTAACTTAATACTCTAGATGCATGCTGGATAGCGGTCGATGAGTGGAGTAATAGTAGTAGATGCAGAATCATTTCGATCTACTTGTTTTGGACGTGATGCCTATATACATGATCATTGCCTAGATATACTCATAACTATGCTCAATTTTGTCAATTGCTCAACAGTAATTTGTTCACCCACCGTAGAAAATCTATGCTCTTGAGAGAAGCCACTAGTGAAACCTATGGTCCCCGGGTCTATTCTCATCATATCAATCTCTATCATTTTATTTACTTGCTTTGTTTTACTTTGCCTTTTACTTTTTACTTTGCATCTATCTATCAAAAATACCAAAAACATTATTTATCATCTCTATCAGATCTCACTATCGTAAGTGACCGTGAAGGGATTGACAACCCCTAATCGTGTTGGTTGCGAGTTGCTATCGTTTTGTGTAGGTACGAGGGACTTGTGCGTGGTATCCTACTGGATTGATACCTTGGTTCTCAAAAACTAAGGGAAATACTTACGCTACTTTGCTGCATCATCCTCTCCTCTTCGGGGAAAACCAACGCAGTGCTCAAGAGGTAGCAGGCCACTTACCTGGCCGGCCCAACTGGCAGCCCAGCCCACCAGGGGCAGCGTTGTCTTCTTCCTCCTGCCCGGAGGAGAAGTAGTTGTGTGCCCGACGCTCGCCGCGCCACCTCCAGGCTGCCTGTTTGTGCCCCGACTCCTCTGAAGACGCCACACAGCCGCCCGGAGCCGTCCAGCCCTTCCTCTCTTCCCCTGGAGCTCTTCCCCCTGGCTCTCTCTCCCTCGTTGTTCCCCACCTCACTAAACCGCATCGACGCCACTGACGAGCACCACCACGGCCATCGCCTCTCCCTCATCCTCTCGAGCGGTCCAGTAGCTCCGTCGTGTCGTCCTCTACCTCCCCGCTTAGCTACGCAACACCAGGAGCAGCAGAGCGCTGGCCCCATCATCTCCATCACCGCCCTGTTTCGTCACCGTCGTCGTCGATTCGCCGGCCATAGCACTTCCCCGACCTCGCCGTTGCCTTTGCTGGACTCGCTGTGAGCCCCCGCATCTCTCACCCCTCTCCCCGTCGACGTGTTCTTACTCTAGCCGCCGTCTGTGAGCAACCGAGCGCCGCCGTCCGCCATGGCCGGTGAGCCCGTGCTCTCGAGCCTCTCCTGCTCGCTCCAAGGGCACTCACACACTCCTGGCGCCTCCAGGAGCCTACCTAGCCACTCCGTTTGCTCGCTCAGGCGCTGCAGCCGCATCCCCCACCTGCCCGAACTCCGGCCACCGCACAAGTCGCCGCCGCCGCCAACCTAGGCCATCCCAGCTGCTGTCGTTGCCACCATTAGATGCGCGAGAGCGCCAGCAAGCTGTAGCAACAAACCGCGCTCAAAACCGTGGCATACAACTCGATTCCGAGCGTCGCCGCCGTGTTCTATGGTCGCCGCCGTCTGAACTCCGGTGAGGTCGACGTGGCCCATCATTAGCAACTAATGACATTGCTAATTAACCCTACAGCCACTTACAGACGGGCCCCACTACCTAACCCTGGCTTAGTTTTGTTTAGATTAAACTAACCCCACAGGGCCCACATGTCAGTTTGACCTGGCCACGTCACCTGTTGACCGACCCCACAGGTCAGCGTTGACTTGCTGACGTGGCTGTTGACCTGACCCCACTTGTCTGTGACTCAGACAGCACTGTGTGACTGACTAGTGGACCCCACTAGTTAGGTTTGACCTGGACCGGCCCCGTTGACCAGCTGACGACACAGTGACGCAGTGCTCACACAATAAATCATTTTTTGGATTAAACTTAATTCAGAAAATTCAAGAAAATGCCCAAAACTTCTAAAATTCATAGAAAATTGTCTGTAACTCCAAAAAAGATAAATTATATATGAAAAATGATCAGAAAAATCCAATCTATCCATCTGCACTGGTTTCATGCATGTTTAAGCAACTTAAACCTGCTTTTTATGTCAAAACATGATAATGCACTTTATAAAGTCATAGTTTGAGTTTGAACTTGAACCTTGGGTTCAAAATGACTCAAACCACCCTTCTTGTAGTTGCATTAGCCCAACACACTCATTTTGCCATGTCATGATCATGCATCATATTGTGCATTGCATTGATTGTGTTTCCTTCTGTGTTGCCGGTATTTTTCCCCTCTTAGTAGATGGTGTTCCGGCGATGAGTTTGATGACACCGATGAAGAACTATACTATCTTCAGAAGTGCCAGGCAAGCAAAACCCGCTTGTTCATTCCGATACAATCCCACTCTCTCGCTCGTGCTCTCTTTTACTACATTAGGACAACAACGATTCAACTGCTACATGTTGCGGTAGTTGAACCCCTTTCCTCTGCATGACCTATCATTGCCACAGTAAATAGATGAAACCCACTAGCATGAGTAGGAGTTGTTTGAGCCCTGATGTGCCTACTCATTCATGCTTGTTTGTCATGCCTACTATTGCTTAGAGTTGTGTAAGGTTTGATTCATCGGGGATGAATTGGAGGTGTGTGAACATGTCCTACTGTGTGTGAGCTAAGTGTGTGAACACGATTTGGTAAAGGTAGCAGTGAAAGGCCATGTAGGAGTACATGGTGGGTTGTCTCGTTGAAGCCATCCTCAGGAACCGAGTTCTGTGTTTGTGATCCATGAACAGCTACTACCACACATTGGAATGCTTAAGTGCCCCTCTCGACTTATTAATCAACTCGATCTTTGTCCAGGAGTTGCAACTAGTTTCTGGTGTTTGTAGGTAGTGCTAGTAGTCTACCAAGTGGCACCCGGTACAAGTGGGCTTGGGACAGACTAGGTGCAGTGGCACGGTGTACCAAGTGGCACCCGGATGGTGGGCTTGGGAACCCTGCTCACATTGTTTGGGGTCATGAGCGACACCCCGACCGGATCTCCTTGCGGATGGAACCCGAATAGGCAATAAACCTGGACTAGAGACTTGTGTGGTTAGTCAGGTCGTGGCCGACACCCTTGCTAGGCTTCCGCTTGAAGGTTGCCGAGATACATGACATGTACATGGCGATAAGTGGCCAACGTGTGTGAAGAAGTACACCCCTGCAGGGTTAATATGATCTATTCGAATAGTCGCGCTTGCGATAAAGGACCTCTGGGTTGCCCATACAGTTCATAGACAAGTGAAAGTGGATACTCTAAAATATGCAAGATAAGCGTGAGTGCTATGGATGGCATTCTCATAGGGAGACGGGAGCGGATCCATAGTGGTGTATTGATATGGTTAATATGTGGACTCGTGGGCCACCTCAAAGAGTTACTTGCAGTTGTAGTTCAGGATAGCCACCGAGTCAAAGCTGGCTTGCTGCAGTTAAACCCTACCGCCACCTTTGTTGATAATGATGCATATGTAGCTAGTTCTAATGTAAGTCTTGCTGGGTACATTTGTACTCATGTTTGCTTATTTTATGTTTTTTGCAGAGAGACCCCAGTCTCACTAGTAGTTCCGCGTGGACTTCGACGTTTAGCTTGTTACCTCAGCTACGATCTTGTGCCCTCGGCAGGATCTGGTAGATAGTCAGGCTTCTCAGCCTTTTTCATTTGTAGATGTCTATACTCAAACATGTTAAGCTTCCGCATGTGTTTTGACTTGTATGCTCTGAATGTTGGGTCATGCGACCCATGTTTGTATATCTCGCTCTTCAGAGCCTATTGAAAAAAAAACTTGAGTTGTAGAGTCATGTTGTGATTCCATGTAGTATTTGCACATATCGAGCATATTGTGTGTATGATATTGAAATGCTTGGTATGTGTGGGATATGACTATCTAGTTGTTTATCCTTGGTAGCCCCTCTTACCAGGAAATGTCTCCTAGTGCTTCCACTGAGCCTTGGTAGCTTGCTACTGCTCCGGAACACTTAGGCTGGCCGGCATGTGTCCTTCTTCGTTCCTGTGTCTGTCCCTATGGGGAAATGTCACGCGATGACTACCGGAGTCCTGTTAGCCTGCTACAGCCCGATTTACTGGAGTCTTGCTAGCCTAGTTGCTACAGCCCGGATTCACTCGCTGATGACCGACACGTTCGTTGCTGGGTCATGTATGTCTGTCCCTGTAAGTTAGTGCCACATTGGGTTCACGACTAGCCATGTCAGCTGATACGTCTCCAACGTATCTATAATTTTTGATTGTTCCATGCTATTATATTACCCCTTTTGGATGTTTATGGGCTTTATTTTACACATCTATATCATTTTTGGGACTAACCTACTAACCGGAGGCCCAGCCCGTATTGTTGTTTTTTTGCCTATTTCAGTATTTCGAAGAAAAGGAATATCAAACGGAGTCCAAACGGAATGAAACCTTCGGGGGCGTGATTTTTGGAACGAACGTGATCCAGAGGACTTGGAGTGCAAGTCAAGAAGCAGTCGAGGCCTCTGAGGGAGTCCTGGATTAGGGGGTATCCGGACAGCCGGACTATATACATCGTCTGGACTATTGAAGCGTGAAGATACAAGACTCAAGACTTCGTCCCGTGTCCGGATGGAACCCTCCTTTGCGTGGAAGGCAAGCTTGGCGATCCGGATATTGTATTTCCATCCTTATAACCGACTCCATGTAAACCCTAGCCCTCTCTGGTGTCTATATAAACCGGAGAGGTTGGTCCTTAGAAGGCCGATCACAATCACAATCATAATCATCATAGGCTAGCTTCTAGGGTTTAGCCTATAAGGATAGTATCTGCAAAGGGGTTCATCCATTCATTTTACTAAAAACCTCTGAGTCATGTGCCTTGATCACAATGTCCGTGAGCACATCCATGGCAATGACAAAAAGCAGTGGGGAAATTGAGTCTCCTTGTCTTAACCCCTTTGCATGCATGAACTTAGCTCCCGCTGATCCATTCACAATCACTCTGGAGCTGGCCGAAGTAAGAAGAGTGGCCACCCAAGAAATCCATCACTTCGAGAACCCTTTTGCTCTCAACACTTCAAAAAGGAAAGGCCACGAGAGTGAGTCAAACGCTCTAGAGATGTTCAGTTTGAGTAACACACCCTTGGCCTTCCTCTTGTGCAGCCTACGTGCCATCTGACGAACCAGCAAGAAGTTGTCATGTATGTTTCTGCCCTTTATGAATGCTGACTGGTTAAATTGCACGAGCTCTCCCATCCTCGGTCTCAACCTAGTTGCCATGAGCTTGGAAGCCAACTTTGGCATACTATGAACCAAGCTGATCGGGCGGAAGTGATTAATGTTGCATGTCTCCGGAGACTTTGGAATGAGGGTTATAAGCGCTTGGTTTAACCTCCCAAAACCCACCCCATTGCCAATGAACAGTATATGCAAAGCAGCAATCAGATATCCCTTCACAATCTCCCAGGCTTTTTGAAAAAATAGTCCAATGAACCCGTTCGGTCCCAGTGCCTTATCCGAAGGCATCTCTTTAACTACCGCACAAATTTCCTCCTCTGAAAAGACCAGATATTGCTCAGACAGGTCCACCGCGATGATACCTAGAGATTGTAGGTCCAAAGTATGCTCCCGTGACTCGTCCCTTCCAAGGATGGCCTTATAAGCATTAAGGAAAGCATCCTCCTTGCCGGCTTGATTTGTGATAACCTGCCCATCCACGTGTATAGCTGGGATGTAGTTCTTCATCCTCCTACCATTGGCCACTAGATGGAATAGATTTGAATTAGCATCTCCTTCGTGCAACCAAGAGATCCTAGACCTCTGGCGGGATATAGTTCGTTCCAACGAGGCAAGCCCGAGCACCAGCGCTTAAGCATTCCTCGCATCCCTCGTTCCTCTCTGGTCAGCAGCCGATTCTCTTGTGCATAATCAAACTGCAATATGACAAGATTTGCAACGGCAATCTATAACTTGATGTTTCCAACTCTTTTTTCTGACCCCATATCACGAGGATTCTGGCCGTGTTCCTAAGCAACACGTCAAGCCGGTAAAAAGGATCCGAAATCGCTGGGTCACAAACCCAAGCCTCCCTCACCACATCCAGGAATCCATCTAGCTTGACCCAAAACTTCTCGAATCTAAATCTCTTCGTATAGTGTAAATGTTCTTCCAAAGATAGGAATAGAGGGCAATGATCGGAGGTTGAAGTAGAGAGAGCCTGCAATAAACACTCCGGGTGGTCCAGCTCCCAATCAATGGACACAAAAGCTCTGTCAATCTTAGTGAGCGTCGGCACTTCTCACTCACTACTCCACGTAAATCTCCTCCCATGCAAGAAAAGCTCCTTGAGGGCATTATCCTCCACAAACCTTCTAAACTTGCTCATCATCCTCCGATCCAGCAAAGCATTATTCTTGTCTGCCGCATACAGAATCATGTTAAAGTCTCCCCAAACTAGCCAGGGTCCAGGACAGAGTTGTCACCTTGCCGCTAGTTCCTCTAGAAACCTGATCGTATGAGCATCTTATTGCGGTCCATAAACCACCGTGAGCCACCAGGACGGCCCCTCCAATGGGGACACATAGCCAGTAGTGAAGTTTGTGTCATTGACGAAGTTAGTCAACTGCACCTTCGTGGAATCCCACGCCACAAAAATTCCACCACGCGTGTCCGAGGCCGGCAGGTAAAAAAGCCATCATAGGTTGGCCCAACACATTGCATAATTACAAATTGATCCACCGATTCTAGCTTAGTTTCTAAGATACAAATGATAGCAACCCGAACGGACTCGACAAATTCTCTAAGGGCTTTCTTCCTAGCAGGGCTATTCAGTCCCCTCACATTCCAACATACCATATCCTGTGGATTGTACGACATGGGAAAAGGGGCGCTCCATGTCCGCACACACCGCCCCTCGAGAGACCTAGGCGGCCACCAACTCATTGCTCTCCAGCTCAGCCCCCAAGTTGAGAGGTATTGCCTTGCCAAAAATGGCCGCGATCGCCCTTAATTGTTGTTCTTGGAGGGGTGAGTCAAACACCTCACGAAGCTGACCTAGCGCATCTTCCGAGACCGCCAAATCCTCGCAGTCGAACCCTAGAGTCTTGAGCAGCACCGTCCCTGCAGCCGAGGCCTTAGTTTTGCGTGGCCCTCCCACACCTAGCAAGCTGGTAGTGCGTCGAGGTGTGAACGGATCCTGCCCTGGTCGCACGCCTTGCAACCCCTCAAACTCCTTGAGTAGAGGAGGTGCCAGTTTCTTCAGCAATCCCGCGTAGAAAGTCTTGATATTTCTAAGGGCAACTTGCTCTTTGGTGGAAAGACTGGATTCCGGGCAAACCAAATGTCCAAGGCTAAAAAATACATCCCTAGTGTCGCTACATGGGATCGACGTGGTCACATCCTGACTAGCAGTCTCCCCACCCCCTATTGGGTGCATGGGAACGGGCACCGATGTGGCTGCCCCCTCCACCAGCGCACCACCCTTCCTAGATGTGTTGGTCCGCAGAATATTGGTCCGCAGAATATCCTCCATTGGGGCCCAACCATCAGTCAAAGGCATATCTGCGTCCTTGTCTCCACTCGCCCTGGCACCAAGGGGATTTTTTGCGGCTCCAATGATTGATTTTCCATCGGTGTGCTGGGAGGCACTGAGACGATCGTCCGCGATGGATCCCCCGACGAGTCCTGCTCCAATCCCAGCACGGCCACCTGGTCCTCATGCTGTGGTATCACCAAGGCTGTCGCAGTCGGCTCCACCACCTGCTCCAATCCCAGCTCGACCTCACGGGACCCCAGCTATGGCCCGACCAAATTAGTCATGGCCGACTGCACATCCTGCACCTCAGCCTGATTGGTGCCCTTCTCCATCCCGGTGCCAGGTCCTGGCACGGAAGGCTCGGGAATCTGGACCGCTGTCTTGATCTCATTGGCCGGGGGACTGGTCACCCCTCTCACCTTTGGCAGCGGATCCGATGCGACGAGCCCAACAACTGTCTGCAACGGGCCCCCGCCTCTTCCTGTAGACCTGATAGGACGGTTTGAAATGATTGACTGCCCAACGACCCTGGTCTTGTGGCCCACCGCCTATGGGGCCCCAACAGCGCCCATTGGTGGAAATCTCCAGTCCGATGGGCCCACACGCCCCTCCAGCGCCTGCCGGTACGAGCGATCGGCGCCTCCGGCTCAGCTCCGGCCTGCCCCTCTGACCGCCTGCCCGCACCCCGTGCGTCGCAGACGCCGCGCTTCCAGGGCTGAACTTGCCAATGGCCACCAGGTCCCGAATCCCGAGAGCTGCCCAGCAAACCGCTCTGGCCGCTGTCCCCGTCCTCACTGTCAGCTCTACCCCAGAGCTCCGGTGGTGTGTAATCCCGCACTCTGCCGACATGGATGATGGTGGGGTACTCAAGCAACTGTCGAAATGTTGTGCGTCTCTCCGCAGGATTTGAGCTCGTCGGCAGCGGCTCCAGCACTCAGAGACGGCGGGACACAGGCACCTCTGATACGTCTCTGTCGTATCTATAATTTTTGATTGTTCCATGCCAATATTATTCATTTTCATATACTTTTTGGTAACTTTTTATATTATTTTTGGGACTAACTTATTGATCCAGTGCCCAGTGCCAGTTCCTGTCTGTTGCATGTTTTATGTTTCGTAGAATATCTATATCAAACGGAGTCCAAACGGGATAAAAAGGGACGGAGCTTATTTTTGGAAAATATGGAAAAATACGGAAGAAAAATCCACGCGAGACGGTGCCCGAGGTGGTCACAAGGTAGGGGGGCGCACCCCCTACCCTCGTGAGCCCATCGTAAGGCGGTTGATGCTATTCTTTTGCCGCAAGAAAGCTAATATTCGAAAAAAAATCACGGCAAAGGTTTCAGGCCAATCGGAGTTATGGATCTCCATATATACATGAAACGGTGAAACAGAGCCAGAAAGGAGAACGCGGAAACAGAGAGATAGATCCAATCTCGGAGGGGCTCTCGCCCCTCCCAAGCCATGGGAGCCAAGGACCAGAGGGGAAACCCTTCTCCCATCTAGGGAGGAGGTCAAGGAAGAAGAAGAAGAAGGGGGCTCTCTCCCCCTTGCTTCCGGTGGCGCCGGAACGCCACCGGGGGCCATCATCATCACCGCGATCTTCACCAACACCGTCGTCATCTTCACCAACATCTCCATCACCTTCCCCCATCTATGTAGCGGTGTAACCTCTCTCTTACCTGCTGTAATCTCTACTTAAACATGGTGCTCAACGCTATATATTATTTCCCAATGATGTATGGCTATCCTATGATGTTTGGGTAGATTTGTTTTGTCCTAATGGCTATTTGATGATCGTGATTGGTTTGAGTTGTATGTCTTATTATTGGTGTTGTCCTATGGTGCCCTCCGTGTCGCGCAAGCGTGAGGGATTCCCGCTGTAGGGTGTTGCAATACGTTCACGATTCGCTTATAGTGGGTTGGTGAGTGACTGAAACACAAACCCGAGTAAGAGGGATTGTTGCGTATGGGATAAAGGGGACTTGATGCTTTAATGATATGGTTGGGTTTTACCTTAATGAATCTTTAGTAGTTGCGGATGCTTGCTAGAGTTCCAATCATAAGTGCATATGATCCAAGTAGAGAAAGTATGTTAGCTTATGCCTCTCCCTCAAATAAAATTGCAATAATGATTACCGGTCTAGTTATCGATTGCCTAGGGACAAATAACTTTCTCGTGACAACAAGCTCTTTACTTTTACTAATTTAGTTGTGTCTTTATCTAAACATCCCCTAGTCTTTATTTACGTGCTCTTTATTATCTTGCAAACTTATCCTTTCACACCTACAAAGTACTTCTAGTTTCATACTTGTTCTAGGTAAAGCAAACGTCAAGCGTGCGTAGTGTTGTATCGGTGGTCGATAGAACTTGAGGGAATATTTATTCTACCTTTAGCTCCTCGTTGGGTTCGACACTCTTACTTATCGAAAACTGTTGCGATCCCCTATACTTGTGGGTTATCAAGACCTTTTTCTGGCGTCGGGGAGTCATAGCGTGGGGTGAATATTCTCGTGTGTGCTTGTTTGCTTTATCACTAAGTAATTTTTATTTGCTGTTCTTAGTTGTTTTCTATCTTTAGTCATGGGTAGGAAACGCAAAATACCAAAAAAAATAGTTGTACCTATTGCTCCAATGGTTGAAGTACCACTCAAAATCTATCACACTACTGAAGCTTTTTACTTGGATCATCTTCGATCCCTATGCGCTCGTGCTGAAACCCCAACTAGCTTAGTTGAGGGTAAATCTTTAGATGAGTATGCTTGTTATGTGCGACACCATATATCTGAAAAAGGGAAACTATTATGGGGTCAAATTCAACGTTTACAATGCTATGCTTGGAATTTATGTTGGGAATATGATTTTACTTGTTGTTTTGAAAACCCTAAAAAACACCTTCCCTACCAATGTGAGTTTATTGATAATGGGATCTTATCTTCGTATGCTAAGGGTGTTTTATAGTTACTATGATGTTCAGCAAATTGAAGAATTTGTTGCTTTTAAGGGAGCTTTGAAATTGCTTCTTTGATTGAAAAGTATGATGCTACTCTTTACAAATCTGAAAACTTTGCCATACTTCAATGTTGTTATGAGAATTATGCTTCTAATGCCTATGTTAAACTATATATTGAGAAATTCTCCGCTGTCCAAGAAGAGACTAATATTTTTCAGGAAGCTATGGAAGAAGAAATTGATGAAACTGTGAGCTCATTGGATGAAAAAGATGAGGAGGAGAGCGAAGAACAAGAGGATGAAGAGCGGATTGATCACCCATGCCCACCTTCTAATGAGAGTAACCCTCCAACTCATATATTGTTTAATTTCCCTTCGTGCTTACCGAAGGATGATTGTTATGATGATTGTTATGATCCCGTTGATTCTCTTGAAATATCCCCTTTTGATGATGCTTGCTATGCTTGTGGCCAAGATGCCAATATGAATTATGCTTATGGAGATGAACTTGCTATAGTTCCTTATGTTAAACATGAAATTGTTGCTATTGCACCCACGCATTATAGTCCTATTATCTTTTTGAATTCTCCCGATTATACTATAAGAAGCTTGCCCTCATTAAGGATTATATTGATGGGTTGCCTTTTACTACTACACATGATGATTTTGATGAATATAATATGCATGTGCTTGCTGCTCCTACTTGCAATTATTATGAGAGAGTAACTATGTCTCCACCTCTCTATGTTTCCGACACGATAGAATTGCAAGAAACTGTTTATACTATGCATTGGCCTTTACTATGTGTGCATGAATTGTTCTTTTATGACATGCCGATGTATAGGAAGAGAGTTAGACTTCGTCATTACATGATTTATGTTACTTTGTGCTCACTGCTAAATTACAAATCATTGTTAATTAAAATTGGCTTTGATGTACCTTGGGATCCGGGTGGATTCATTACTTGAGCACTTTATGCCTAGCTTAATGGCTTTAAAGAAAGCGCTACCAGGGAGACAACCCGGAAGTTTTAGAGAGTCATTTATTTCTGTTGAGTGCTTTGATATAGTTTAAAAACAACAAAAATAAAGAGGGGAACCCAAAACCTTTCAAAAAGAGAAGTGAAAGTGAGAGAGGCGAGCATTGTGAAAGTGGGGGACGTCCTTAAACTTTGTTCATGCCCATGGGAACTTTGTGAATCTTAATTATAGAAACTTTTCAATAAAAATAATTATCCCCTTGTACAATTCCATTGTATTATAAAAATAATGTGCCAAGGTTTGCCTTTAGGATGTTTACAATGCTTGTTGGTTTGTACGGTGCAGGACAGAAACTTTGGCTGTAGTGCGCGGTTTTACATTTTTAATTGGAACGTCAATTGTTTCTGATTCCTTTTGCACTGTCTTTCTGTACAACTTGTTTATTTTTCCTATTTTTTGTAGAATTTTTGGGGTACCAGAAGTATGGTGGATGTTCAGATTGCTACAGACTATTCTGTTTTGACAGATTCTGTTTTTGATGCATAGTTTGCTTGTTTTGATGAATCTATCAATTTATATCAGTGGATTAAGCCATGAAAAAGTTATATTACAGTAGACACAATGCAAAATCAAAATATGAATTGGTTTGCAACAGTACTTAGAGTGGTGATTTGCTTTATTATACTAACGGATCTTACCGAGTTTTCTGTTGAAGTTTTGTGTGGATGTAGTGTCTAATCGAGGATGTTTCGATGTGAGAAGAAGGAAGAGAGGCAAGCTTAAGCTTGGGGATGCCCGAGGCACCCCAAGTAAATATTCAAGGAGACTCAGGGGTCTAAGCTTGGGGATGCTGGGGAGGCATCCCCTCTTTCTTCAACAAGTATCAGTATGTTTCAGATTCGTTTCGTTCATGCATTATGTGCAAGTCTTGGAGCGTCTTTTGCAATTGGGTTTTTATTTTTCTTTTATGCACCATGCTGGTATGAGATAGTCCTTGGTTGATTTATAGAATGCTCATTGCACTTCACTTAAATCTTTTGAGTATGGCTTTATAGAATGCTTCATGTGCTTCACTTATATCATTTGAAGTTTGGATTGCTTGTTTCTCTTCACATAGAAAACCACCATTTGTAGAATGCTCTTTTGCTTCACTTATATTTGTTAGAGCGCGGGCATATCTTTTGTAGAAAGAATTAAACTCTCTTGCTTCACTATATCTATTTAGAGAGATGACAGGAATTGGTCAATCCCATGGTTAGTCATAAAATCCTACATAAACTTGTAGATCGCTGAATATGATATGTTTGATTCCTTGCAATAGTTTTGCGATATAAAGTTGGTGATATTAGAGTCATGCTAGTGGGTGGTTGTGGATTGTAGAGACACTTGTGTTGAGGTTCGTGATTCCCGTAGCATGCACGTATGGTGAACCGCTTTGTGATGAAGTTGGAGCATAATTTTATTTATTTATTGTCTTCCTTATGAGTGGCGGTCGGGGACGAGCGATGGTCTTTTCCTACCAATCTATCCCCCTAGGAGCATGTGCGTAGTACTTTGTTTTCAATGGCTTGTAGATTTTTGCAATAAGTATATGAGTTCTTTATGACTAATGTTGAGTCCATGGATTATACGCACTCTCACCCTTCCATCATTGCTAGCCTCTTCGGTACCGTGCATTGCCCTTTCTCACCTCGAGAGTCGGTGCAAACTTCGCCGGTGCATCCAAACCCCATGATATGATACGCTCTGTCACACATAAGCCTCCTTATATCTTCCTCAAAACAGCCACCTTACCTACCTATCATGGCATTTCCGTAGCCATTCCGAGATATATTGCCATGCAACTTCCATCATATCATATACATGACTTGAGCATCCATTGTCATATTGCCTTGCATGATCATAAGATAGCTAGCATGATGTTTTCATGGCTTGTCCATTTTTTGATGTCATTGCTACGCTAGATCATTGCACATCCCGGTACACCGCCGGAGGCATTCATATAGAGTCATATCTTTGTTCTAGATATCGAGTTGTAATGTTGAGTTTTAAGTAAATAGAAGTGTGATGATCATCATTATTAGAGCATTGCCCCAGTGAGGAAAGGATGATGGAGACAACGATTCCCCCACAAGTCGGGATGAGACTCCGGACTTTACAAAAAAGAGAGGCCAAAGAAGCCCAAATAAAAAAAAAGAGGCCAAATAAGCCCACCAAATAAATAAATAAATAAAGAAAGAAAGAAAATAAAAAAATGAGAGAAAAAGAGAGAAGGGGCAATGTTACTATCCTTTTACCACACTTGTGCTTCAGAGTAGCACCATGTTCTTCATAGAGAGAGCCTCCTATGCTTTCACTTTCATATACTAGTGGGAATTTTCATTATAGAACTTGGCTTGTATATTCCGATGATGGGCTTCCTCGAATGCCCGAGGTCTTCATGAGCAAGCAAGTTGGATGCACACCCACTTAGTTTCATTTTGAGCTTTCATACACTTATAGCTCTAGTGCATCCATTGCATGGCAATCCCTACTCACTCACATTGATATCTATTGATGGGCATCTCCATAGCCCCTTGATACGCCTAGTTGATGTGAGACTTTCTCCCTTTTTGTCTTCTCCACATAACCTCCACCATCATATTCTATTCCACCTATAGTGCTATGTCCATGGCTCACGCTCATGTATTGCGTGAAAGTTGAAAAAGTTTGAGATTATTGAAGTATGAAACAATTGCTTGGCTTGTCATCAGGGTTGTGCATGATTAAATACTTTGTGTGATGAAGATAGAGCAACAGCCAGACTATATGATTTTGTAGGGATAACTTTCTTTGGCCATGTTGTTTTGAAAAGACATGATTGCTTTATTGGTACGCTCGAAGTATTATTGCTTTTATGTCAAATGATAGACTATTGCTTTGAATCACTCGTGTCTTAATATTCATGCCATGATTAGACATATGATCAAGATTATGCTAGGTAGCATTCCACATCAATAATTATTCTTTTTTATCATTTACCTACTCGAGGACGAGCAGGAATTAAGCTTGGGGATGCTGATACGTCTCCGTCGTATCTATAATTTTTGATTGTTCCATGCCAATATTATTAACTTTCATATACTTTTTGGCAACTTTTTATATTATTTTTGGGACTAACTTATTGATCCAGTGCCCAGTGCCAGTTCCTGTCTGTTGCATGTTTTATGTTTCACAGAATATCCATATCAAATGGAGTCCAAACGGGATAAAAACGGACTGAGCTTATTTTTTGGAAAATATGGAAAAATACGGAAGAAAAATCCACGCGAGACGATGCCCGAGGTGGTCACGAGGTAGGGGGGCGCGCCTGCCCCCTGGGCGCGCCCCCTACCCTCGTGAGCCCATCGTAAGGCGGTTGATGCTATTCTTTTGCCGCAAGAAAGCTAATATTCGGAAAAAAATCACGGCAAAGGTTTCAGGCCAATCGGAGTTACGGATCTCCATATATACACGAAACGGTGAAACAGAGCCAGAAAGGAGAACGCAGAAACAGAGAGATAGATCCAATCTCGGAGGGGCTCTCGCCCCTCCCAAGACATGGGAGCCAAGGACCAGAGGGGAAACCCTTCTCCCATCTAGGGAGGAGGTCAAGGAAGAAGAAGAAGAAGGGGGGCTCTCTCCCCCTTGCTTCCGGTGGCGCCGGAACGCCACCGGGGGCCATCATCATCACCGCGATCTTCACCAACACCGCCGTCATCTTCACCAACATCTCCATCTCCTTCCCCCCATCTATGCAGCGGTGTAACCTCTCTCTTACCCGCTGTAATCTCTACTTAAACATGGTGCTCAATGCTATATATTATTTCCCAATGATGTATGGCTATCCTATGATGTTTGGGTAGATCTGTTTTGTCCTAATGGCTATTTGATGATCGTGATTGGTTTGAGTTGTATGTTTTATTATTGGTGCTGTCCTATGGTGCCCTCCGTGTCGCGCAAGCGTGAGGGATTCCCGTTGTAGGGTGTCGCAATACGTTCATGATTCGCTTATAGTGGGTTGGTGAGTGACTGAAACACAAACTCGAGTAAGAGGGATTGTTGCGTATGGGATAAAGGGGACTTGATGCTTTAATGCTATGGTTGGGTTTTACCTTAATGAATCTTTAGTAGTTGCGGATGCTTGCTAGAGTTCCAATCATAAGTGCATATGATCCAAGTAGAGAAAGTATGTTAGCTTATGCCTCTCCCTCAAATAAAATTGCAATAATGATTACCGGTGTAGTTATCGATTGCATAGGGACAAATAACTTTCTCGTGACAACAAGCTCTTTACTTTTACTAATTTAGTTGTGTCTTTATCTAAACAGCCCCTAGTCTTTATTTACGTGATCTTTATTATCTTGCAAACTTATCCTTCCACACCTACAAAGTACTTCTAGTTTCATACTTGTTCTAGGTAAAGCAAACGTCAAGCGTGCGTAGTGTTGTATCGGTGGTCGATAGAACTTGAGGGAATATTTATTCTACCTTTAGCTCCTCGTTGGGTTCGACACTCTTACTTATCGAAAACTGTTGCGATCCCCTATACTTGTGGGTTATCAACCTCCTCTGGATCCACACACCAGGTCCTCAGCTTGAAGAGCGACAGGTCGTCCCTGATCTCTATTTCAGGAGCTAAGCTATCAATCAGACACGAGCTGCCCAGGAGCTCCACCGCCGTGTCCCGATCCCAAGCATGCGACGGCACTCCCTCAATCACTAGATCCACCTGCATCCTCATCAACCTGGATTTCGCTTGCGCGTGCCTCAGCCATGGCTTGATGAACAGCTGCACCCCCCACGGGATACGGAAGGGACAGCAAGAGCCTTGTTCCTAAACTCATGACCTGCGAACACCACCAAGAAATCCTCCGGGTGGTACTTGTGCACCGAGGCAGGGAGGCGCGCCCACCTCCCCATGGGCGCACCCCCACCATCGTGGGCCCCTCATGGCTCCCCCAACCGACTTCTTTCGCCTATATATCTCCATATACCCAAAAAACATCGGGGAGCACAATAGATCGGGAGTTCCGCCGCCGCAAGCCTTTGTAGCCACCAAAAACCTTTCGGGAGCCCGTTCCGGCACCCTGCCGGAGGGGGAATCCATCACCGGTGGCCATCTTCATCATCCCGGCGCTCTCCATGACGAGGAGGGAGTGGTTCACCCTCGGGGCTGAGGGTATGTACCAGTAGCTATGTGTTTGATCTCTCTCTCTCTCGTGCTCTTGAGGTGGTACGATCCTGATGTATCGTGAGCTTTGCTATTGTAGTTGGATCTTATGATGTTTCTCCCCCTCTACTCTCTTGTGATGAATTGAGTTTTCCCCTTGAAGTTGTCTTGTCGGATTGATTCTTTAAGGATTTGAGAACACTTGATGTATGTCTTGCCGTGCTTATCTGTGGTGACAATGGGATATTCACGTGATCTACTTGATTTATGTTTTGGTGATCAACTTGCGGGTTCAATGAACCTATGCATAGGGGTCGGCACACGTTTTCGTCTTGACTCTCCGGTAAAAACTTTGGGGCACTCTTTGAAGTACTTTGTGTTGGTTGAATAGATGAATCTGAGATTGTGTGATGCATATCGTATAATCATGCACACGGATAATTGAGGTGACAATTGAGTATCTAGGTGACATTAGGGTTTTGGTTGATTTGTGTCTTAAGGTGTTATTCTAGTACGAACTCTATGATAGATCGAACAAAAAGAATAGCTTCATGTTATTTTACTATGGACTCTTGAATAGATCGATCAGAAAGGATAACTTTGAGGTGGTTTCGTACCCTATCATAATCTCTTCATTTGTTCTCCGCTATTAGTGACTTTGGAATGACTTTTTGTTGCATGTTGAGGGGTGGTTATATGATCCAGTTATGTTATTATTATTGAGAGAACTTGCACTAGTGAAAGTATGAATCCTAGGCCTTGTTTCCCACCACTGCAATACCGTTTGTGCTCACTTTTATCATTTGTTACCTTGTTATTTTTACAATTTCAGATTACAAATACCTATATCTACCATCCATATCGCACTTGTATCACCATCTCTTCGCCGAACTAGTGTACCTATACAATTTACCATTGTATTGGGTGTGTTGGGGACACAAGAGACTCTTTGTTATTTGGTTGCAGGGTTGTTTGAGAGAGACCATCTTCATCCTACGCTTTCCCACGGATTGATAAACTTTAGGTCATCCAGTTGAGGGAAATTTGCTACTATCCTACAAACCTCTGCACTTGGAGGCCCAACAACACCTACAAGGAGAAGGTTGCGTAGTAGACATCAACGAGACATGCCCCGACAAACCACACCTGATGCAGAGCGGGTCGTTCGAGCAATCATACCTCAAATGGCCCTCCTTGAAACACCGAAAACAGAGCCCATAGAGGTCCGGCGGGATTTGACGCCGCTCGGAAGAGGAAGGGGATGCCGACCTACCCCGCAGGCCAGCCTCCTGCTGACGCCGCAGAGCACGACGCCGACGCCACATGGCCTTGCGAGTCGGCCCTGGCCTGTGCCAGGCCGCCTCCATCCCCGGAGCAGCCGCCACCGCCGCGTCCGTCGACGAGGAGCGCGCCGAACCCGGGGAGTCCGAAAAGCCCCAACCCAGACACCACCGGCCGCTAGCAATGCATCGAGGAGGTGACAGATCGGGGACTGCGAGATCCAGATGCCATGGCCATAGGGGAGGGGAGGAAGATCACCAGGGCCGGAAAGGCCAGCGGCGAGACGGGGTGGTCGCCGGGGCCGGAGTGGCCACCGGCGAGAGGGGTGGACGCCGGAGCCGGAGCGGCTACCGGCGGGGAGGGGAGAGGGGAGAGGGATTTTTATCCATTTTGATGACAAATATTTCCGGACGGAGGGAGTAGTTACCATCTCCATCAAGTGGCCTCTAACAAAAACCAGCGGCTCTTTGCTAGCTCGGGTGATAACGTGGAACAAGAGAAGATGCATGGCAACTTAATTAAGATGTCTAGGAGAGCAATGTTTAAGAGAGCACATCCTTTTCCATGGGCACACTCGTGCATGTGCAGTCTGCACACGTAGCAACTCAATGTTTTTTTTTCTTTTGCGAATGAACTCAATGAAAATTCAAAAAAGAAAAGAAATGGCTAGGAGAGCACAGGCAAGAATGGTTGAAAAACCAACGATACATGAGACACGGGGAATAGCAAGAAAATGCTCTCGATTGTAAACGGGAAATCATACCCCTATCAAAATTTCGTTCTTTTCAGGGGCGGGACATGACGTGAGCCTCGAGAGAAAAGAAAAACAGGTCTGGTCGAACGCGTGCCGTTGCTCGGTCGTTGGTTCGTGTACCCCGGCCCGAGTCCCTCGGCGCACGCACACTCGCTCACGCACGCACGCACACGGCACGAGCTTCAGCTCACGCCGAGGCAGTCGCGCAGGAGACGCGCACACACCAACCAAACACTAGTCAGCAGCGCAGCCCACCCAAGTTGACAAACGTCACTCCCTTGTCTCCCCCACCCAGCAGCTCCCCTCTCCCCCTCTCGCTCTCGCTCACGCTCACGACACAGGTCCGCACAGCCGCACGGAGACGAATCGAATCGAAGCCCGAGCGGAGGACAGGCGAGGCCGTACCTAGGGTTTCGCTCGCCGGCGAGGATCCCGACGTAGCGCCGCCGGAGGCGGCGCCTCCGCTGAGGTAACCGCCCCTCTGTTCCGGGCCCCCTCCACGCCGCTGGGTCTAGTCGAGCTCAAGCTAGGGTTTCCGCGACGGAATTCCGGGGGCGTTTTCGGCGGGGTTCGCCGGATCTGGAGGGGCTCGGGGGGTCGATTGGGAGCGCTCCTCGCGGGAATTGCGGGCTCCGGAGGCGCCGCATTGGCGGGGTTGGTGGGGTGTGGAATTGGGGACACTTCCTGCGCGTAGTGCTTGTGGCGTACGCTACGGGATTCCACTTTGCGGGGAGCTTATATGCATGTACGAGGCGAATGTTGAAGGTTTTATATAGGGGTTTTGGGTTGCGATGGCTGCTCGACCTCTCCCTGGAGGGAGCCTTGAAATGATGCCGCCTGCTTAGGAGCTTAGGAGCACCGCGTTGCTGCATGTGGTGCTTTAGTTGCCATCTGGAGTGGTGTTGATTTGGTGGCCATTTGGGAGACTTTGTAGCAAATGACTTGGTTAAATTTAGTTGTCTCTACAGCGTAGACACACTGGGTATGAGCTGGTACTGTTTCAGATATAGCTGTGGATAGGGTGGTTTTGCCAGGCAACGGTTGGATTTGGTGCTTTTAGTATGTATCTTTGAATTTGCGAGGCGTTTCAGATATAGCTGTGGATAGGGTGATTTTGCCGGGCAACAGTTGGATTTGGTGCTTTTAGTATGTATCTTTGAATTTGCGAGACGTTCCAGATATAGCTGTGGATAGGGTGATTTTGCCGGGCAACGGTTGGATTGGGTGCTTTTTGTATGTATCTTTGAATTTGCGAGACGTATCTCTTTCCATTTCTTGCCAGGCCTCCGCGTTGGTGCCTACATGACTGATGTGTTAAGAGATATTAATATCCCTAATATTCCGTCTAGCTTAGTTCTTGGTGATTTAGGCTAAGCATCTGATTTTGATAACCTTTCTGCAGTAATGAGTAATTTTTGGTTGGACTGCTGAACTGGATGTGCTTCATTAAATTTTAGAAGCGAATTTCCGTTGGGGTCAATTAGAAGATTCACCGCAGTGATCAAATTTAGCACGCCATGTTAATGATTTAACTCCAGTTCATTGATTGGACTTCACCGATAGGCAGCAATTGGTCCGGTGATACTGTATTTTTAATGTTTGACGGAATTGGGATTACTTTAGGTGATGACGTTACTACTTGTCCTAGCGCTATTTTTATTTTCTTGAATTTTTGGCGTTATTCTCACGGATCTGGACTTAGTCTTCACCCGATTGGAGTCGGACAAGTGAGCTGTCGTACTAATAGTCGGAATTTTCATTGGTTCATAATGGTGCTGCTTAAGGGGCAATGATTTATTGGAATGGGCGCTACCGTTTGCTTTTCTACCTGTCAGATAACGGACTTCTTAAAATGGTGTTGAATATTATTTTCCGTTTTCGATGCTTTTCTGGTTTACCAACGAAGTCCTTAAGGCATGTCGATATTGTGACTTTGAGGCTGCGATGGCATTGTTTGGTACTCCTACATATACATCACCCTGTCTCTGAAGTTGTGCTAGCGTAGGGCAGCATGGTGAGACAAAATTTATTATCATATAGTTTGGGTTTCTTGGTGCGTCTTTTTGTATGGATAGTAAATACCAAACCTGTATACTCGAGTGCCGTGTAGTTATTTTTGGCATTGTAATTTCTAATTATGGGATTTATCACATTCTACTTGTTTGGCAGGTTTCTTCGGTCCTGTACCCATGCTTTCAGCTTTCAGAAGGTGATTGTAGAGGGGGAGGATGGAAGAGGAGGAACATCGTGGAGTTGTTCTGGTATGCAGCGTCTGTGGGTTCCTCTTCGCTGTCCTTGGCCCTCTCAGCTTTTGGATTCTATGGGCTGTGAATTGGAGGCCATGGAGGTTATATAGGTATGCTGGTGTTTGAATATACTTTTTGCGAGGATTATGCTTTTATTTGCATGTATCATTTGTGTGTTTCTTACTTGGGATTAACTAATAACCTGCTATGTTAAATTCGTTGTTTGTGCACTCTATTTTTTCTTATTCAAATTCCATGCTATCTTTGTGTACCATTGAATGTTGCCATTGGTATAAAGCTTGACGCACCAGTCTAATCACATGCATCATACGCAAAGTACCCCCCCCCCCTCTCCCCAATTATTCTTTACCTCACTTTGATATTTCTAATGTTTTCACGAGTATCCAGCTAGTAGTTTGGTTGTTGCATTTGCAGATATTTCACTCAGTAAGAATCATTTTTATCCTAATGATATCAAGACAGCAAAGTAGGTAGGGTTGGTATCAGTAACACACTAGCGCATGAAACTATTCTTGCAATTCTATTATATTTCCATTCTAGCTTCATACTTCCTGATTACTGAAAGCCTGTTGTCCATGTATGGAGTATAGTGTTTTCTTCTTTCTGATCCTGTGTTTGTGGCGAGTAGCGGATTGGCAAATATGCATCCTTATTTGGGCTCATTGTGTTCACAGTGCATGACTTCTGGTTTCACTCGTTTGGCTTTCCTAGTTAGGTGTTAATCTTTTTCATCCTATTTTCTTATTCAGCTGGATATACGCAAGGAAATGGCCAGCCTATGCGCAAGGATCTCAGCTAAGCACACTCTGCAGCTTTTTGACCCTTTTTGCATGGCTTGTCGTCATTTCCCCTATAGCAGTTGTGCTAGTGTGGGGAAGCATCCTTATTGCTCTTATGGAAAGGAACATAACTGGTTTAGCTGTTATAATGGTTGGCGTTGCTTTGCTTCTATCATTCTACTCTATAATGCTCTGGTGGAGAACACAATGGCAAAGCTCAAGTATGTTTTCTATCCTTTGTGTTGATTTTATAAATTGGCATTTCTTCTTCCAGATTTTTTGCCCATGTAGTTCTCATTTTTTTTCCAAACGTCATCATGCTTGAGTATGGTTGCTCCTGAAATGCATTGGATTTTTGGTGGGCGTTATATTATCTCTCTAGAACATGAATAAACCCTCTGTCTTCTGGCTATAAATAAACACTCAATTCTTTTTAGACACCGATAATAATTCAATGTTACTGGACCCCCATATATTTGCCATGACATGGCGTTTTGTACTTCTGTATCCAATTTGCACGGTGTTTGGTCCCGGCATCTAGCATTCCGCCCACAATAGTTGGCCATACAACCGCGATTATTCCATATCAAAATTTCCTGCGGAAGGAGCTGACTAGTCACATTAGAAAATAGAGATACTATGGGAATTATTTCAAAACATGTTCAACATAAAAGTTTTTAGATCATCACAACCAAAGTGTGGCTAAATCACTTCTGTAGCTAACCACATTTTGCCTATGCTAAGTTAGCCGTGAACCAAACGGACGGCTTACATAAAGAGAAGTTCTAAATCCCTGTGGACCTTTGAGGTTCAAAATGTTATCAGCCGTTTCATCTAAAAAAGTTATCAGCAGTACTTGTTCCAGAATTTCTTCACTTTGTTTTCTTTTCGCTTGATCTATTAAAGATATTAACAAATGAAAATCCCTGTGGGCTGTGGAGGTTCAAAATGTTATCAGCTGTTTCATCTAAAAGTTGTTCCATCATTTCTTCACTTTGTTTTGTATTAGTTGTTTCTACTACTCGATCAATCAACTATCTGTTTGTCCTTTAGTGAGCTTTTTGATTGATCTATTAACGATATTAACATATGGATTGTTTGTTGCAGAGGCTGTTGCTTATCTTCTCCTCTTGGCAGTAGGTCTGCTGTGTGCCTATGAATTTTGTGCTGTTTATGTCACAGCCGGTGCTAGTGCTACTGAGATCAATTCTCCATCTGGATTCTTCTTTGGATTATCTGCAATATCATTGGCCATCAATATGCTCTTTATATGTAAAATACTGTTTAATGGTAAAGCCACTTCTCTCAGCTTAGTTGAGCCTTATCTTAATATAAAAAATTATGAAACTTTTGAAATTCAATACATATTATCTGCAGGAAGTGGATTCGATGTTGATGAATACGTCCGGAGGTCGTACAAGTTTGCATATTCTGATTGTGTTGAAGTGGCCCCTGTCTCATGCTCCCCTGATCCCCCGGATCCTAGTGAGTTATACATGACAAAATCCAGCAGGTGAGTCCAGCATTTTATTCTCAAAATATCTTTTACTAACTTAACTAAACTGCGGTATACCAGCTTCAGTAAGTTTTATGATGTTCACTTGGCTAATCTATTTTTCTTTCAAATTTAATAAGATGATGAGTTAAAAATGCAGGGTGTTGCATCTAGGGCTTCTCTACCTTTGCTCCCTGGTTGTGCTTGTTGTCTATTCCATCTTGTATGGTGTGACATCAAAAGAAGCACGTTGGTTGGGCGCTTTAACTTCAGTTGCTGTAGTGATTCTTGGTAATGCTTTCTCTGTGGACTATCGATTGTTTGTGCTCTGTATCTGTTTCTTTGACATCCTGGTTTTCTGTTGTACAGACTGGAATTTGGGTTTGTGTTCATTCAGGTTTGAGCTTCTTAAAAGTCGGACGCTAGCGTTATTTGTGGCTGGAACATCGCGCGTTTTTCTCATATGTTTTGGGGTTCATTACTGGTTTGTATTCATCTTTGTGCTTCTTTAGTTGATCATATTCAAGTCCTAGTACTTCTTCCTACTTACTGACTAAGGTATTAAATTATAGGTACCTTGGACATTGCATTAGCTATGCTTTTGTGGCATCTGTTCTTTTAGCTGCTGCTGTCTCTGGCTGGCTTTCTATTTCCAACCCCTCAGTTGCAAGGATTGATGCACTAAGAAGTACAGTGATAAAGCTGCGAGAAGGATTTCGAAGAAAAGGACAAAATAGTTCTTCAAATTCATCAGAAGGTTGCGGATCTAGTGTGAAGCGTAGTAGTGGTAGTGTTGAAGCATGTCAACATGGTAACACTACTGATTCTATTTACAGAAGTAATTCACAGAGTGATGGGGTCCATTGGAATAGTGTTCCTTTTGATCGATCCAACAGTTGTCAAGAAGGCAGAAGCTCTGACAAGAACATAGATAGTGGACGTGCAAGTTTAGCACATCGCAGTAATTCGTGCCTTTCTGCTGTCCAAGACTCTGAAACTGCGATCATTTCTGCAGATAGACATGGGGATACCACTGCTTCACTTGTTGTTTGTTCTAGCAGCGGGTTGGAAAGTCAAGGCTGCGGGTCTAGTGGATCAGCCACTGCCTCGGGTAATCAGCAACTGTTGGATTCGAACTTAGCTGCAATTTTTCAAGACAGGCTGAATGACCCAAAGATCACATCTATGCTAAAAAGGAATGGGGGACTTGGAGACGTGGAACTGGCTAATCTTCTACATGATAAAGGCCTGGATCCTAATTTTTCTTACATGTTGAAAGATAAGGTTATGGATCCACGGATTTTAGCTTTGCTACAGAGAAGCAGCCTAGATGCAGACCGAGAACATCAAGATGATGCAGATGCTACTGCTACTGAGGAATTGGATACGACTATTGCAAACCAGATCTCTTTGTCAGAAGAACTCAGGAGAAACGGGCTAGAAAATTGGTTGAACATTTCAAGACTGATTTTTCATCAAGTGGCCGGTACTCCAATACGGTCCTTTGTTGTATTTACCCTAATATTTATTGTAGAGACGGTTACTGTTGCTGTCCATCGGCCAGAGCCCATCAAGGTGATAAATGCAATACATGAACAGGTAATATTTGTCGCAGAAGCACTATAGCAGCTTTGAAAGATTGATTTAGCATTGGCAAAACATGTGATAGTTTTTCCCCCTTCATTTGGCAGTTTGAGTTTGGTTTCTCCATACTGCTTTTATCACCAGTCGTCTGTTCCATCATGGCATTCACATGGTCCCTGCGTGCGGAAGAGATGACGATGACATCCAAACCACAGAAGGTGATTAGTGATATACAACAAGAGAACTTTTCATTCTTTAGTACCAATTATCATGCCATGTCAGATTATAACCGTCATACTAATACGAGGTTCTTATCACCATATCAGAACAAGTACTTTGTACTATTTCTGTTCTAAAACTTACCATGAGCCAGATGCTATGTAATGCAAAAGGAATATGATGCTAGAGGCAGATTGAAATGTTGTGCAAGAATTTTAGCAATACATGTGCGTGCCTCCGGATAACTCTGGATATCTTTACTAGACATGCTTTAGTGCATCAAACTCTCTTATGTAAAGGCCATCTGTGCTTATCTTTCGAAAACAAATAAATATGTGCTCACATTGCACTGAGTATGCTGGGTCTGTCCTTTTATTGCACTGAGTATGCTGTTATGCTGCTTAATTTTACTTGAAATGCAACTTCATTCTCAGCTATATGACTTGCCATTGTTTTCCACATCTTCAGTATGGCTTCATCGCGTGGCTGCTGAGTACATGTGTTGGCTTACTTCTCTCTTTCTTGAGGTACACTCACTGCTTAATATCTGAAATATCCGTAACTATTATAATTTTAACCATATGCAATATTGCTAACTAATTTCTGTGCCTGTTTATTTTCACTTAAGACTAAATATTTTCACAAGGGTATAAAATGATAATATGCACATCATGCTAGTCATAACCATTTGTTCCGCATATGGTCTTAAGGGCACTTTATTATTTATATACGTTTCATACATAATTTTTCTTCAATGGCTTCTGTACAAGAGAATCATTTGTGTATGTGATTTCTCTTAAAAAAACTTACGGCTCTTTATATTTGCGGACGGGATTAGTGTATACTAGAAATCCTGAGTGTGCCATCCTCAGTTGGCAAGTGACGTGACCTATATCTATTAGTTGTGTTACATGCATGTTTCACTTTAGGTGGCATGAGATGATGATACATGCTCAAAAATAGATCTCCACTTTGTTTCTATGGATATCAATTTACAGCCGGTTCTACTATGAGGTGCTTTATCCTGTAGGATGTTAGAGAAATACAGATCCAAATTTTCGTACTCCAGTTATCAAGTGAGCTAAGATATAATGCAATAAAACATGATTCAAGCAAGTACAATAATTATACGGGATTAAGCATTAGGCTAGCACACAGACACCCTTAACAAAGTCTAATGGTGGTGTCACTGCTGAAGGTTTTCTATTGTTTGTCAGTTTGCCTTAGGATGAGCTTCATTATGTGATTGATTAACTAAATTTATTTTGGGTGCATGTGCAAGACTAAAGCTTTAGGTTGACTGCTATTTTTTAGCTGGGTAATGATGATGGCTTGACACATCCACTGTCTATAGTCAAAACCTGTTTTACATATAGACTCTGTGGCAACTAGATATCTTCAATGAGTGCAATTCCTATTTTCATTGGTGAAACGTATCCTTTTTTGGGTCTGAATGTTACCTATGCTATTCTGCAGCAAGTCATCAGTTATATTGGGTTTGTCTCTCACGGTCCCACTTATGGTGGCTTGCCTCTCATTTGCTATTCCTATATGGATGCGTAATGGCTATCGTTTCTGGATTCCGGGAGGGGAACTTGATAATCGTGAAAATATCCGTCAATCTCCAGGGAAGAAAGAGGTTGGTTTCTTGTATCTTCTTAAAATTTAGCAATGGGTATTATTTATATATGTACTAACCAATATGCAACGTTCATCTATCTAAGCTCTTTGCATACCCTGTACTTATAATGTATGACACACTCTGACCCAGCTTCCTGTTATGTCCTGAGCTGTAGTTTTATTGCATGCACCATGTTCTGCAGTATATATATCCAAACATGGACAGTTTTCTGTCCCTATTTTACAGTATTACCCCCTCCGTCCCATATTAGTTTCGCTGAAACGGATGTATCTAGCACTGAAATATGTCTTAGATACATCCATTTCAGCAACAACTAATATGGGACGGAGGGGGTATTATTATTCTAGATACCTTCAGTCCACCAATGGTATTTGAAATTATGTTCATGTTGCTCATTATTAGTCTTCTGTTGTCAGGGGACTCTCTTCGCAATCAGCATAGTTGTTTTCATTGCATCAGTTATTGGCCTTGGTGCAATAGTTTCAGCGAAGCCTTTAGATGCTTTAGGCTACAGAGGATGGGATGCTGATAAAAAGAGTTTTTACTCTCCCTATGCAACATCTATGTATCTTGGATGGGCATTATCTTCCACAATTGCGGTGCTTGTTACTGGGGTGATACCTATTGTTGCTTGGTTTGCCACATACCGATTTTCGCCTTCATCGGCCATATGTGTTGGCCTTTTCGCAAGTATGTTGTACTTGATCTTTTCTCAATTTGATATTGAAGCTGACACTTTCAGATATAACTGATTCCCGAGTTGTTACTTTTTGTAGCTGTTCTTGTATCCTTCTGCGGTGCATCCTATTGGGGAGTTGTAAATTCACGTGAGGACGGGATTCCTCTAAAGGCTGATTTCCTGGCAGCACTACTCCCCTTACTTTGCATTCCTGCAATGTTTGCTCTGTTCACTGGGCTGTATAAATGGTATAAAGTCCACCTGTAGCATTTGCATTTCTACTCATATTTTTGCTGTGCTGAGATGAAACGCAAAAAATTGCAGGAAGGATGATGATTGGAAGATCTCTCGAGGAGTTTACCTTTTCGTTGGCATGGGAATGCTGCTATTGCTTGGTGCAATATCAGCAATCATCGTCACAATTAGACCTTGGACTGTAAGTTAACCTAAATCATGGAGAAATCTTCATATACATGTTTAATTTATCTGTGTATAAGTTATAACGGAGTATAATTGACATGCCATCTTTATACAGGTCGGAGTCGCATGCCTCCTAGTTATCCTGTTCCTCGTATTTGCTATTGGGGTCATTCACTACTGGAAATCTAATAACTTCTATTTAACAAGAACACAGATGCTACTTGTCTGTTCCCTTGCTTTTCTCCTCGTGCTGGCTGCCTTCCTTATGGGTCTGTTTCAGGGTGAGTACAGGTTCTCCCTTCGCTGTCTTCCATTCTGCTTTCACTAGTTTTAGCGGCTTGGTGCACTGTACTACTGTCATTATTTCATATTAAATGTGAATATCTTTTACAGGCAAACCTTTTCTTGGAGCATCTATTGGTTATTTCTTATTTCTGTTTCTTCTCACTGGAAGGGCTCTGACTGTAAGTTTGATTTATGTTACTTGCATAACTATTAGCCATCAGATGCTAGTTTTGATGTTTGCTGATCATCCCATAACACTGAATGAATATAACATTCTCAGGTCCTTCTATCTCCACCAATTGTTGTTTATTCACCACGGGTATTACCCGTATATGTTTATGATGCTCATGCAGACTCTGCCAAAAATGTTAGGTATGGTAAACAACCTTCATACCATAACCTTCTGAGATGAACCTAATCTTTCTTATGTTCTGTATTGATCATAGTTTATTTTTGTTTCTGTTCTGTCCTATCCTATATGTGCTGTTGTCATCTGATAAAATACCCTAACACCACTCTCTTTACAGTTACGCCTTTCTTATCTTGTATGGGATTGCATTGGCAACTGAAGTTTGGGGTGTTATCGCTAGTCAAATAATGAATCCACCGTTTGTTGGGGCTGCTATTTGTGCTAGCACTCTTGTAATTGCCTTCAGTTTCGCTGTTTCTCGTCCATGCCTAACTCTTAAGGTTGGTACTTTTGTACAGTATAAGCAAACACCGAACATTCTTTGTTTTTGCCCTTTTTTCATCTGTAATTCCAAGTAATAATCCCTATGAAACTTGAATCAGATGATGGAGGATGCCATTCATTTTCTCAGCAAGGACACAGTTATTCAAGCAATGTCACGGTCTGCTAACAAAGTAAGTCGATTTATATCATACTATGAAGATGCTTCTTAACAAACTACTGATTTGAAAACTGGTCAATATAGCATTTTTTTCTGCATACCACTGTTAATCCTGTCTGAACCATCTTTTCAACTTTCTTTTCATTAACAACATTTGTTGAGAACTATCACCAAATTTGTGCTTAGCTAGTGCACATTCTACCTCGTTGCATACCTTTCCTATCCGTGAACTTTCAGAAGTACATAAATGTTACCGAGATGGCATCCTTTTGTAATTACGTGCCAATAGTTCTTCCGCCGTAGGCATGATTATCTATCAGCTGTCAGTCTAGATGAGAATCTTGTTAGCGAGTCCACCAATTTCCAGGATATGCACATGACAATGAGAGCACCATATAACAATATAATATTGTTGTTACTGTATGGTTGACCATATGTTCTTTGTACAACTCAGACAAGAAATGCTATATCCGGGACTTACTCAGCACCTCAGAGGTCTGCAAGTTCTGCTGCTCTTTTGGTGGGAGATCCTGCTGTTACTTTGGATAGGGCTGGGAACTTTGTGCTTCCTAGGGCTGATGTTATGAAACTGAGGGATCGTTTGAGAAATGAAGAAGTCACTACAGGATCTTTCTTTTGTGGAGTAAAAAATTGTTTCATGGTTTGCCCTGGATCTCCAGCAGACGTTGATTATCGGAGGAATATGTGTGCCCATGCACGCATCTTGGCTTTGGAAGAGGCAATTGATACTGAATGGGTTTATATGTGGGACAAATTTGGTGGTTATTTGCTTCTGTTGCTTGGATTGACTGCCAAAGCTGAACAAATACAGGTAAACTCTATACTTTTCGCCATTCTTGTCTCTCCCTAATTCATGAGCATTGTTAATGCTGTATATTTCTGTTTGTTTCAGGATGAAGTTCGTCTTAGGCTATTTTTGGACAGCATAGGTCTTTCTGACTTGAGTGCTAAAGAAATTAAGAAATGGATGCCTGAAGATCGAAGGCAATTTGAACTTATTCAAGAAAGGTAATTAGTGATGTTTTTACATGATACCATAGTTTATATGTAGGGCTCCCTGGAAGTCATGAGCTCATCGTCAAAATTTTGCTTTTATTTATGTCTGCAGCTACATAAGGGAGAAAGAAATGGAAGAGGAGGTCTTGATGCAAAGGAGAGAGGAAGAAGGGAAGGGAAGGGAAAGAAGGAAGGCATTGTTGGAGAAGGAGGAACGCAAATGGAAGGAGCTCGAAATATCATTGCTGTCTAATATACCTAATGCTGGAAGCAGGGATGCTGCGGCTATGGCTGCAGCTGTCAGAGCCGTGGGAGGTGATTCTGCTCTGGAAGACTCTTTTGCCAGGGACAGAGTCTCGTCAATAGCCCTTCACATACGAAAAGCACAATTGGCACGACGAGCAGAGCAGGTGCTATTCCCATTATACTTATATTTATTTTTTATGGTGCTATATGCAAAAATATGTACTTTTTGGGTGCACGAATTGCGGATAGCCATCCTTTGTGAGTTTATTGAATGTTTCGTGGTTCACCTTGAACTGGTAACCTGACAACACATCCGTTTAATGACTTCATGATCAAAAATAGCGTTTTAAAATAAATTCTATAGCACATGCTACATGCACATTTCCATTAGTTACGAACTGTTGAATAGACTAGCATTCCTTTTCTTGCTGATACTATTTAGAATTTTAGATATCTGACATTGTTATAAACTGGTGAACAGACTAGCATTCCAGGTGCTGTATGTGTACTTGATGATGAACCAAGGAGTACCGGGCGCCATTGTGGAGAAATTGACTTGTGTCTTTGTCAAAGTCAAAGAGTGAGCTTCTCCATTGCAGTAATGGTTCAACCGGTATCCGGTCCAGTCTGTCTTTTCGGAACCGAATTTGAGAAGAAGGTTTGCTGGGAAATCTTGGTGGCAGGGTCAGAACAGGGAATGGAAGCAGGGCAGGTTGGTCTTAGATTGGTAACTAAGGGTGAAAGGATGACTACTGTTGCTAAAGAGTGGAATATTGGTGCATCAAGTATTGCAGATGGCAGGTATGAACTTTTCACCAGTTTTATATTTTGTGTGGAAACAAAAGAAAATCAAAAGCAGCTAGCCTGTTCAACTTTTCCTTGCCACTGCAGTGACCGCAAGCATTTACTGTCTGTTACAGACTTACCGTGTTGTTTTTCTGTGGGGTTCCACTTTTTCTTCGACTAGTATCTGTATAGAAAGAATGTAAATCTTAACATTTGTGGTTCAGACCAGACCTGTTAACTCCTGCTACATTATTAGTGGTTTTCCCCTATAGTGTTGCTTTAGTTGTAATATTTTCAATGAATAATTAGGCGGTAGTTCCACTGAAAAATCTTTTGATGCAGATTTAGTTTCCTCTACTTTCTTTTACTAGTCTCATACTCGCCGATTGATTTTGCAGGTGGCATATCGTCACAGTGACTATAGATGCTGACCTAGGTGAAGCAACTTCTTTCATAGATGGAGTTTATGATGGATATCAGAATGGATTACCGTTGCCTAGAAACAACGGCGTATGGGAACCTGGGGCAGATATTTGGGTTGGTGCGAGGCCACCCACAGACTTGGATGCCTTTGGTAGGTCAGACAGTGAAGGTACAGACTCAAAGATGCAGATAATGGATGCTTTCTTATGGGGAAGGTGTCTGACTGAAGATGAGATTGCTGCGCTATATACAACCATGAGTCCTGCGGAGTATGGCTTTTTTGACCTTGCAGCTGAAGATGCTTGGCATGGAAGCTATTCTGCTAGGGTATATTCTAGCTTCTAATTCCTTATTTGTACCCTTTTGTGATGTCATTATTTTGAAGGTAATATGAAATTACAAATGCCATTGTCTTAAATTTACTGTATTTTCATTCAGGTGGATGACTGGGAGAGTGAAGAAGCAAACTATGAGCTATATGATCAAGAGGATGTCGAATGGGACGGGCAGTATTCAAGTGGTAGGAAACGTCCGGTGCGCGATGCAGTAGCTATTGACATTGATTCCTTTGCTAGAAGACCCAGAAAACCGAGGTTTGAGACACGAGAGGAAGTCAACCAGCGTATGCTGTCTGTTGAAAGGGCTGTCAGGGAAGCTCTTAGTGCAAAAGGGGAGAGGGCATTTACTGATCAAGAGTTCCCTCCAGATGATCGATCTTTATACGTGGATCCAGGGAACCCTCCTCTAAAATTGCAGGTACTGTTCATGCATATATGTGCTCTTGTGCACTAAATATTGTTCAAGTCTTTACAATTGATTTTTGTATGAGTTCAGGTTGTTTCTGAGTGGACGAGGCCTTCTGACATAGCAAAGGAGATATCTATTAATTCTCAGCCATGCTTGTTTTCTGGTTCTGTGAATTCCTCGGACGTATGCCAGGTATATAGTGTTTGGTTTGTGCCGCTCTGGTATTTTTCCCTACAGTAGATTTTTTTAGCAAGATTAAATCATGTTTTGATAGTACTAACGAATTTCCCTAACTGTTCTTTTCAGGGTCGGTTGGGAGACTGCTGGTTCCTGAGTGCAGTTGCAGTTTTAACTGAGATGTCTCGTATATCTGAAGTTATAATCACTCCAGCATACAATGAAGAAGGGATTTACACTATCCGATTCTGCATTCAGGTATTTGATACTCTGAACCTATCTCTGATACCATGTGAGGAAATATTCAGCTTCTATTTCCATGAGGCCATAGACCGGTATATATACGCGTACATGTGAAGTAAATAGACGGGGATATTACACCACTCAGATTATTGGCGTTTCTCCTGAACCTAGAGATGTTAGCAGAAGTCCCATATTATATTTGATGCCTCTTTGTTATCATATACTCCAACAAACTAACACCCTGACAAGCAGCTGTCCCAATTTACATATAGTACATTATGCACGTATTGCAGTAAAAAAGATACCAAAATTATTCATTAGTGCAGTTTTATCAATTTAGCACATGCCTGCAGTCCTGCACAGTTCTGTTCCCCCATTTAATTGAGTAGATTATGCCTACATGTATTATAGATCAATTCATTAGTGATCACACAATTTCCTGATCAAACTCAACAGTACCCAAGAGAACGAACTAGTGCACACAGAGATTTGTCTAGGGTGCATCATAGTTTCTCTAGGGTTTATGCATTATTTTCCACCAATAATCTAATTCATTTTATGAACTAGAGCATATGCATTATCTTCAGCTAACTTGACTCTTTCTTCATCACGCTTTTCCACTAGGGTGAGTGGGTGGCTGTGGTCGTCGATGATTGGATTCCCTGCGAGTCTCCTGGAAAACCAGCATTTGCTACGAGTAGGAAACAAAATGAGCTATGGGTATCCATTCTTGAGAAAGCTTATGCAAAACTTCATGGCTCTTATGAGGCGCTAGAAGGCGGGCTTGTGCAAGATGCTCTAGTTGACCTCACAGGAGGAGCTGGCGAGGAGATTGATATGCGGAGTCCCCAAGCACAGATCGATCTTGCTAGTGGAAGATTGTGGTCTCAGCTGTTACATTTTAATCAAGAAGGTTTTCTTCTTGGTGCTGGAAGTCCCTCTGGCTCTGATGCTCATATTTCATCAAGCGGCATTGTTCAGGGACATGCTTACTCCATTTTGCAGGTTTGCTCTCATTTGTTTGTTCCAGCTTTTGGCAGTCTCCATTCTACGTTGATACATTTATACTGTATTTTCAGATAAGAGAAGTTGATGGCCACAAGCTTGTCCAAATTAGAAATCCTTGGGCAAATGAAGTTGAATGGAATGGGCCATGGTCAGACTCGTCACAAGAGTGGACTGAACGAATAAAGCATAAGCTCAAGCATGTTCCACAGGTACTAATCTTTTCCCGGCTATAATTTTGAGTGAGTAGATTGTACTCCATTAGCTTTCATCAGAAAGGATTAACATTGATTTTTTTGTATTACCAGAACAAACAATATATTTTTATTATGAAAAAACTGTTCCACACAGTTTTTACCATCTCAATGTGTAAGCAATCAAGTAAACAGAGTGCAGCTTATTTTTAAATACTGTGAAAATAAAAAGCATCTTATTATCAATACTTCAATAGCCACCCCTGCAATTTTTGGTTATAAATTGTCTCTTTCGAAAAAAACAGGCACCTGCATTTGAATTTACAACTCTCACCACTCACCACAGTATCTTATTGTCTATTATTGTTGGTGCAGTCAAAGAATGGTGTATTCTGGATGTCTTGGCAAGATTTTCAGATCCACTTCCGATCAATATATGTTTGTCGTGTTTATCCACCTGAGATGCGCTATTCTGTCCATGGGCAATGGCGTGGCTACAGTGCAGGTGGTTGCCAAGATTATGACTCGTGGCATCAAAATCCTCAGTACCGACTTAGGGTAACAGGACGTGATGCACTGTATCCTGTCCATGTGTTTATTACCCTTACACAGGTATGTGCCATCTGCATGTGTTAATATAAGACTTGAAGAAAGCACTTTGATGCTGATTTTGACACGGACTTCTGCTTGTCAGGGTGTTGGTTTCTCTAGAAAGACAAATGGTTTCAGGAATTACCAATCTAGTCATGATTCTTCCATGTTTTATATTGGAATGAGGATACTCAAGACAAGGGGCTGCCGTGCTGCTTACAATATCTACATGCATGAATCTGTTGGCGGGACAGATTATGTAAACTCAAGGGAGATATCGTGTGAATTGGTCTTGGAACCTTATCCGAAAGGATACACAATTGTGCCAACAACTATCCACCCAGGGGAGGAAGCACCTTTTGTTTTGTCAGTTTTTACAAAAGCACCAATCAAACTAGAAGCTGTTTAGGGCAAGATTGAGACTCCATGCGGTTGCTACTGGTCGCTGTGCCTCACAGCTGCTGGCCCAGGTTCTTTGAGGCCGAGTGACAGGCCCAGCTGTGGGTTCAAGAAGACCAGGAAATGGGTAAGCGCTTGATCCTTGCAGTTGTCTATGTTCCGACTTTGCCCTACTTCCGTCGGCAGTATGGTCTAATGCTGCAGTGTGCTCCAAACTATAAACAACCTATCTGGTGTGCTGCTGCATTAATTTAGATAAAAAGATGGAGTTCAGACAACTGACGGACCTTATAACCATTTCAGGGTATTTGCTAAGAGCGGTACGCCTATAGCTGGGATTTATGATGCAGAGCTCTGCACTTGGACCTGAATATGCTGGAATCCATCAGGGCGCTCTACCTGCAAGCTGATGAGAGAAGGCAATGTTTTTGCTAGCAAAGAAAGAGAAGGTAACGTTTCCAGTCAGCAGGTTGCATGGCGTGAATTGATCGGTGCATGTGCTGGATGAAAAGAATCGTGGCGTTTTGTGTCCATGCTTGTAGATAGTGGTGGCAGCTGACATTTAGACCTAGTAGCCCAATCCTGTGTATACCTGTCCGTGTTACCCCTGTACATACTATAGAGTTAGATGAGTTTAACCTTGCGCGTGTCGTTCTTAAGCGCATATCGCTCTTGTGCAGCTTGGAAATGCCGTTCTAGCAAGCTGCAGTTTTGCTGATCCATAACCTGAGGGTAGTCTGGCCATAGTTGTTTTCATTGATTGCCTGTATGTAATCGAAATCTGATCTCATTGAAAGGAAGCGATTTTTTGGTATATGATGTGAAGCCTTTGTTCCTGTGCTCGTCATTCACCCAGTGTTGCAATGACTAAAAGGGATCTGCTTTCCCCCTACGAAACAATGACTAAAGGGATTCTGCTTTCCCCCTACGAAAATGGATTCGGACTCGAGCAGTATTACTGCACTATTTTAGACTTCATAACTTATCACGGGAGGTTCGACGGTGTGGATCATGCGCAGCTGGGCAGAGCACGCACGCAGTCTTGAACTCAAAACTCTTTGAAGTGCTCCTCGTCTTTACGCCAATTCGGCAGTGACCGGCATGCAATAATCCGGCGCCGTAGAGGTGGGTGCTTCTGGGGGACCGCCACCTGAGTCAGTGACCATAGCCTGAGCTGCGTATACGTGCGGGAAGCAAATCGTCCGCAGTAGGTACGTACATCTACGGGATACGGGGTGAGCCCTGGGTTATACCTGGCCATGGGAAGCCCGGCCCGAAAAGGCCCGACCCGGCCCGACCCGACGCTGTCCCTGGGCCTAGATTTTGAGCCTGAAGGCCGGGCCGGGCCAGGCCTGGACCAGTCATTTTTGCGCTTTCCTGAAGGTCGGGCCGACCCGACCCGAAGCCCGACGGGCTTTTAGATGTTCAGACCGGGCTCAGGCCCAAAAACAGGCCCGTTGGTCGGGCCGGGCCCGGGCCTGGGATTATTGCGTCGGGCTTGGCTAGGCCCGGCCCAAAGCCCGGCCCGACCCGAGGTATGGCCAGGTATACCCTGGGTGTCCGAAGCGATAAACAAATTTTTGTACAAATAGAACCGATAAACATTTCCATTGTTCAGGTCACAACCGTTGTGCCCTTCAATAAGCTGCACGATTGTAGGCAGCAGCGATGATTATCAGGCCAGAAAGGAAAAAGGTGCCAAGGAGAACTTTTACTGACGCCGAGCCCCGGTATCACGTCACCTATCGGTGTCAACCATGGAACGTCGGCACATGTACGCGCACGCCCTGTGGCCTGTGTGCTGTGCCCTCTCACATCCGCCGCTCCGAGACACCTGCGCGACGCCCGTACGTGCCCTGCCTGCCCGTTCGGTTGCCCGGCCGGCCGGTCGGTCCGTCAGGCGGCCGTGTTAATCGCATCGCACCGCACCTCACCGGTCATTCCCTCTCGTCCTCTCGTGCTGGTATTTACGCCGCGCCGGGCAGGGTGTTCCCCGCGCGAGCCGCTTTGCGAAAAGCGTACCGCCACCACCCCTGCCAAGTGCTAACCACCTTAAAGCAGGCGGCTTTGCCACTAAAACCCCGTCAAATACTCCACCCAGCGGCCACGAATCATTAGCATCGCGCACGCACGGACGGGCGCAGCAAAGAAAGGCAGAGAGAGTGCGCGAGCTTGCCGGCGCTGGCCATCATGGCGAGAGCCTTTCGCGCGGCATCCCCGCTGCCCCTCCCCTCTTCCAGCTCCAGGAGCGCCACCGCACCGAGCGGCGGCGGTGGCAGCGGGAGCTTCACTTGGCTGCTCAAGAAGCGCTCCAGCAAGGCGCCGCAGCGCAGCGGGCCGAGCGGCCAAGAGGCGGAGGACGAGGGAGACGAGGAGGAGGCTGGAGCAGCCGCTCTGTCCTCCGCGCACTCGTCTTCCACCGGCGAGCAGTCCTCCTCTTCCTCCTCGTCGTCGAGGAAGAAGCGCGCGGACGCGCTGGCGCGTCTGCGGTCGGTGTTCCTGGCGGCGATCACGCACCGGCGCCGGCGCCGGCAGCTCGGGTCGTGCGTCACGGGCACCATCTTCGGGCGCCGGCGCGGGCGCGTGCACGTGGCGCTGCAGACGGACCCGCGATCGGCGCCGGTGCTGCTGGTGGAGATGGCCGCCTACTCCACCGGCGCGCTCGTCAGGGAGATGTCCTCGGGCCTCGTGCGCCTCGCGCTCGAGTGCGAGAAGCCGCCGCTCAACGCAGGTACGTCCGCCACCTGTACAATCACAGCTCAAGCGCCAAGGCCACACAGATTAACCCGCAAGCACGTGCAGGGGAGAAGCGGCGGCCGCTGCTGGAGGAGCCGACGTGGCGCGCGTACTGCAACGGGCTCAAGTGCGGCTACGCGGTGCACCGCGAGTGCGGCGCCGACGAGTGGCGCGTGCTGGGCGCCGTGGAGCAGGTGTCCGTCGGCGCCGGCGTGCTCCCGGACGACGGTGCCGCCGGGGCCGCAGGCGGCGCCGGCGAGGGCGATCTGATGTACATGCGCGCCAAGTTCGAGCGGGTCGTCGGATCGAGGGACTCGGAGGCGTTCTACATGATGAACCCCGACGGCAGCGGAGGACCCGAGCTCAGCATCTACCTGCTCAGAGTCTGACGGCCGATCGAGCAAACAATTCTTCCTGTATGGACTTTGTACACGTCCTTGTGCATGCATATTTTTTTTTCCTTTCTTTCTCTTGGGTTCCATGTATTCTGTTGCAGGACTTAATTGGCTGGCCTTGTACAGTATGTAGTACGTACAATAGTATCATTGCTCACTCTAGTGCTTAATCAAAATTAATGTTAATATTTCCTCCATTTTAACATGCAGTGCACATTAGAGCAAAGGTTAACCAAATTTATAGAACAAAATATAATCATCTACAGAACCAAATCAATATTATTAGACTTCTCATGAAATATATTTTCATGGTATTGTGGACGCAATCCCATCCATTCGATCAACTCCTTCCGCACGTAAATTGTGTGCCCATAGTTTTGTACTCTTAAAATACAGAGGATAAAATACAGAAAATTCAGGCAAGCTCTCACCACAACCAGGGTGAAAAGTAAACACACACGCGCGCGCGTGCGCACACACACAATACAACCCCAACGCATGAGGTTCTGTCCTAAATTGACCAACAAAGCCGCGTCTTGATCAACACTGCATGGACTTTGTACACGTCCTTGTACATGTCCTGGTCAACTCGAAAGCGCGATACCTCCAAACGAACAATCCTTGCCGACGCACCAACTACGCTTGAGTGGGTGATAGGACTCAGATAACCCTGGAAATGTCATGGTCTTGGACTCATCCATGACGACGTACATAGCTCACCTGAAGAACAATCCAGAACAACGGTAAGCACCAACAAAGGAACAATGTCGAGTGCGTCGCCATTACCGATTTGGAACCGAACCTAGACTTTCGCCCCGAGACAACCAACCAAGTGAGAGCGAGCGAGGTGCCAACATACCACAATGACGCCTCCAAGAAGGGGAACAATGCCCACATGCGCCATCGCCGCTGGCACCGACCGAAGACGGGCATGACTTTCATCCGAATCATCACCATTCCTGCCCATCGGAATGGGGCACACCACCCATGTTGGTTCGTTCCGCCGTCGCGGCAACACCACAACGATGAAGCTGCATCGTCTCGCCCCACCAACACCACCATGCCGAGCTACCACCACTTCCGCTTGCACCACCGTGGTGCCAAGGAGCAGTCGAGGCCTAACTTCACCATGCTTTCAAGTTGCAAGTATCCACGGACCAAGCCCACCAACCAGATCCAGATCAAGATCCGCCGGAACTTCGCCGCACCTCGCCGCCAAGCACTCCACCGAAAGGGAGTCACACCACCACCAGGGAGGGGGGGGGGACCAAGACACCCCAGACGTGAAGCTACTGCAGTCCAGGGCCGCCAGTCGGCGCCTGAGTCGCCCCCACCCAGAACAGAATGAATCTTTGTAGGGGAAGCTCCGATCCACTGCCACCGATCTGCACGACTAGTTACCATGCTACCTTCACACCCATAGTGGCGCAGCCACCGCCGATAGCCCCTGGGGTTGCCGCCCTAGCACCTAGGCTCTGCCATCATGCAAGGCGCTCAGGGCGCCGCCACACACCGGAGGACCCCTCGCCGAGGAAGGACACAAGCCCGCCACCGTGGTCCACCGGCCGAGCTTTGCTCATGCATGGGGCAAGTTCAATGCTCATTTCCCACACATTATCTCAGGGATGTAACCCTATGTGCCTGCGGACATGCACTCCTCTGGGTGTGCTCCTCTAAGCTTCCATGCATGCGCCATTTTGACATGTCATACTATAAACATCTCTAAATCTCTACTTCAAAGGACAACTTAGCCCCCAATGTATGCTTTCGTGGTAATGACATGTAACTAGGGGACCAATGAAATTCATGAGTTATATTAGGTATTTGTCACATGGTTATAAAAATATGGCTTGGGACTCACTAAGAAAAAATAAAAATAAAATAAAATGGTCCATTTTATTTGTACATATTTTTCTTATGCTTGAGTTGTAGGAAAGTACTGTTGCATTCACCTCAAAGCTTCCAATGTTGTGCATTTGCTGCGAGAAGTTTGTGAAAGTTGGCAACTCACCTCAAGATCTACTTTTTAGTGAGTAAGCTCCAAATTTGTTTTCCAAGCTCAAGGAGAAGAAGGCGAGGCATTGCCCCCCACCCCGAGTATAAATTTAGGATACATCATCTCTTTTTGTGCCTTTGGTTACGTTGTTCCTGAGCTTTAATAACTGCTTTGACTGCAGCTCTTGGTTCCTTGGGTACATATTTTGCTGATTAATAGATGGCCTAACAACAACGAGCATGGACAAAATGATGTGTTAACTTAATCCAGCTTACTAATCTTATGCATTAGCTGGAACATACTGCTACTTAGGATTAAGCACTAAAATCATCACAAATGGACCAAAAGAAATATCAAATCCGTCACAAAAATAACCAAAATTGCAGATTCATCAAAAGTTTTGCAGAACTGATATTCATTGTACCGAGAAATGATTCATCAACATATCAATGGGCAAAAGTACCCCGCATGATGTTTGCTACATTTTTAGTCCAAGGTGTAATATGGTCTCACACTCATAAACTAAGAACATAAAAAAACATCCTGATCTCAGAGGATAAGAGAATCACAATCTTCTGAACAAATACATCCTTTTTATTTGTACAATCACGAGGATTTTTTTTGCTGATAGATTCATATACCATATGTAAAACCCACACAAATAAGATCAAAAATTTGGGCCAACAAAAATAATAAATGAAAATCCACAAACGCAAGTACCTTTCCATAGAGGAGTATGCTGGATAGAACGATCCATCATAAATTACCCAATTGTTTTTTAAAAAGTTGTCACAATCTAAAAAATCACCCCAAATCTCAAGCAATGCAATAGGAAAACCAAAAATACACATACAAATCCAGTGGAAAGTCCCGACCATATCCAATCAGATCAAGAAAACATGGCAAACAAGAAGCAGGAGCAAAGTTTCGGACGAGACTTGCCTGCTCCCCGCGTGTGTGCCCATCCGTGCTCCCGCATATGTGGCATGATTTGATTGGAACAAAATAAGGCCCGACCCCACCCCCTTAAAATCAGAGGGGAGATGATTAGATTAGAAAGGAAAAATAAAAAAAGACAACCGTAGGATGAAGTGGGAGCACGGATGGGAGCATGGGGATGGAGCAGGCAAGCTGGAGGAGGCAGAAGTTTCCTTGGAGGAAATCATCAGCAAGTGGCAAGACATTAACCCAGATCGATCTCGTCTCCTCCCCTCATCCCGATCTGGATGCAGATCACTTTTAATGCACTTGAAAAGGTTGCTGGAGACTTACATCCCCAAACTCGACATTGCCGGCGGTGTCAACCGAGATGAGCGAGCAAAGACAGGAGCGGAGGAGAAATAAATGACGAGAAAAAAAGTTGATGTATGTGGTGCACATGAATCCGGACGAGGTAATTCACCAACATGGGCCAAGTGTATACGGTAACGTTGTTCAAAATTGTTGTATTCTAATCATGTATTGCCATAGTAAATCATATTGTCCAGATCACAGTGAGCAAACACATGTCCGGATACCTAGCATCAGGTAGCTCATCCTCCAAAATGCCCCTCTCCATATTGCCCATATTAGTCAAGATATCATGCCAAAGGCTGGTCATATTGTCCCATATATCGGTCTATATCAGTCGATATGTGCGAAATTAATTTATGATATGACATACTAAATCGGTATTAGTAGGATGTTAAATGGATATATTGGTTGATATATCAGTCACATCGGCCTATATTGATAACCGTGAGTGATGCTATTGCAATACCTACCGAGTGTACGTTGTCAGGTCATAAAATACAATGACTTGACCATAGAAAATTCAATAAACGAGCAATACCAAGTATTCAAGGACAAGCCCTTGTAAGTACACCTCATACACTCTATATTTTTTATCCACTCACACCTAAGATAGAAAGTGCTTTACTCTTTTATTTTGTGGACGAGACAAAATCTTATTTTAGAAACCTCTTGCATGATATTTTTACTATCTCATTCATGATATTTGTTAGATAAAAGCATATTCTAGAAACCTCTCTAATGCCTTTTTTTAGTATTCTTTCATGATATTTGTTGGAGAAAAATTAGAGTTCTTCCCAAGATATTTAAACATGCTAAATGAAAGCAAATCAAACACATATTTATATACACTACAATTCACCCAAGTGGCAGAAACTAATCCATGGAGGAATGTGATTTTGTGATTCTTTTATTTATTTTTAGAATCTAGGAGAACATGATTTGAAGAATGGTTTCGAGGGGCAATGTCTCAGAAAGAATTGGCAGATGTAATTATCCTTGGAAAATATGACTTAAAGTTAGTGTTAACTATGTGCGTAATGATGGATCCATTAAAGTTGTATGATAAAGTGTGTCTTACCTATCCAAGGTGGTTACTTTTTTGCTAAGTTTAATAGAAAAATATAATAGTTAAACTAGCATGTTGATAGAATAAGTTATAAAGAAGTAAAAAATGTGATTAACTTTGCTGAGTGTAATAGAAAAATATACTAATCAAACTAGTATGTTGATAGAATGAGTTATAAAAAAGTAAAAAATTTAATTAATTTTGCTATGTGTAACAAGAAAGTATCCTAGTGAATATCGTGCATTGATAGAATGAGTTATAAGTAAATACAATATATAACTAATTTTGCTAAGTTTAATGAAGAAATATAAATGTTAAATTTTATCGTGCATTGACAACCCATTGGTTTAATGAAGCAATGTGGAATTATCAACCAATGGGCTTATTTCATGGGGGTGATCACTTATATTCGTTAGTGGAAATTTGTAATGGGAAATCGCAAGCCCATAATGCCCATGTGCTATGTGCTAAGCTTAAACATCATAACTATGACCTAAAATGTTCGAGAAAATCTATATCCCATCCAGACATGCCCCATTTAGAATTGCAATAAAGTCTAGAGCATATGGATATAAGATATATACGCTCCCCTCAAACACCGGGATAAAGTTTTAAAATACTTCCGAAGAGACATATTGTTTAGCTACTAGATTATCCAAGAAAACTAGAGGATGATATGCACAATTTGGTGGGTGTAGGTTGGGATGAAAACTATTTATTTTCATGCTCGTGCAATATAGCATATTAGAAGAAATGTCATTGCCTCGTTAACCCCCTAGAAGGTGGTCGTATGATAAATTAGCATGACATGGCTACAACCTTTCCGCTCATGTTTTATTATCCTAATGGGGGTCTGTCGTGGTTTTGTCACGGGAGATGTCCTAGTGTGAGGACTTAGATATGAGGCCATCGCAAACGGTGATTAGCTTGTCGGGGTTGAGCGGGTCGAGAGACATGAGTTTACCCAGGTTCGGCCCCTCACAATGGAGGTAAGAGCCTACTCCTATTTTTCTGCTTATTGCTTGTGTATCGATTACAAGGGAGCATATTCGCTTGACCTAGCTATTGATTGACTGTAACCTGATCTATCTATCCCGGGGACTCGCCTTTATATACAGGTCGAGGGCCCTGGGTTTACAAGAGTCTGGGTCGTGTTATGACCCGTGACTAAGTCCAACTCTGAGTCGCCTTGCCCCTTTAGCAAGTCATCATGTGGCGGCTTATGCTTCTGGGCCGCCACTGCCGCCTTCTGGTTCTGGGCCCTAAGCCGGCCCGTCTTGTGTGCCGCCCTTCCAGTCTTGCATCTTGATCACTTTGGCCCATCTAAAGTTTAACTCCGAGAGTCGCTAGTAATATGAACCGACCTTTGTATGGAGGGTTATATCGCGGGGTCATATCCCCAACATTAGGCCCCAGATTGATTTGAATTTATTCATGTCAATCTTCAATCCATCAGTCTGGCGAGTCTTACCTCCAGGTCCCAAAATCTTAGTTGGAAAAAACTTCATGACCCGCCATATGAAACGATGATGTCACCTCTGCAATTTTAGGGAGTCCCTCATGACGTCATGACGAATCTTTAAGCATATCCACTTATCTTGAAAACCGAGGTGTCTTTTGCTCTGAAGGTTACTGTGCCCCCTCGATTTTCACACTTTCCACTTACTATTGCTTTTCCCTTATAAATACGCACGGGGGGCCCTGGTCTCATTTTACCTCGTCCCCTCTGCTTCTTCTTCTTCCTCTCTCTCAATACTTCCCGCGACTGGAGCACCGCCGCTGACTGACCTTCACCAACCACTTCATCATCGACCACGACACTAGACCAGCTTCGTCGGTGCTTCAACCGAATACCTCTTCCATTGTTTGCTAGATCCAGGTATGTCGATTTCACCTTTCTAGATCTCACTGTTCCCTTCATAGCTCATCAGCGTTCACCTGTGTTCGCCAGAGTTCGTCCATCCTTTTACCACCATTGCTTTTTAGATCTAGAGCTCCTCTGAACCTTCATAGAAACGTAGCGGCACTAGTTCAAGACTGATTTTGCATCTAGGTGTACCAGATTTTCAATAGAACTCTGACACAGATCAACAAGCCCTTCCGCCGCTGTTCTTAGGTTTAGCTATTATTTCCCCTTTTTGAATTTCCTGTAGATCCATGATTATAGGTGCTTCGGTAGAAACTTTTTATTCCACACTTAACAAAAAACTTAGTGATCTTTAACTTAGTTAACCCGCCTTCATATCTTGGGCGGCTTACCAACAAATTGTAACTCACCTATTCTTTTGGAAACTACATCTGTTGCTAAACAAGTTCACCGTTTAGGGTGACATATCTATTATGTTGTCTTGTCGATATAACTGCAGTGACGAGTCATTATTTCTTGATTAACCCGCCATTTATATTTCCGTAGTCTTCCATCCTATTTAGGTGACTCAATATGTCAAAAACCACCTTATGCAATTGGGTGCCTTCCCAAGTCTCCGAACCCATCCTTAAGGATTATCAAGCTCAAGGCTTTTTGCCGGCTCAAGAAGAGATTGGTTGGCGAGCCGGCCAAGGAGACGATGTTCCACGACCCGACGAAGGAGAAGTCGTGATGTTTGTAGACCATCTCCATAGAGGCTTCTCCCCGCCCGAGTCAAAATTCACTTGGGACGTCTTAAGCTACTTCAACCTTCATCCTCAAGATCTGGGCCCAAACTCCATATCCAACATCTGCCACTTTCAAATCATATGTGAAGCATATCTGCAGACAGAGCCTACTGTTGCCCTTTTCAAGGAATTCTTCTATATGAACCGCCAAACAAAATGTGCAGACGGTCCGAGCCTAGAACTCGGCGGAATTTCAATCCAGAGACGTAGAGACGGCTGTTTGCCTGCAGCTACCTTACCAAACCATCCCAAGGGATGGATAAGACTTGGTTTTATTGCAAGAATACCGTCCCAACTAATGAGAACCCCTTGCTGGGTTACAGAGAGGACCGCCTTCCCATGGACTTGGATCTCCCAAGCCGAAACATTGCATAGGAGCATGTTGAAGCCACCTCAATCTACCAAAAACTCAGGGCTTTACTTGCTAATGGTTTAACAGGGGTTGATCTAACCCGGTGCTGGGTTGCATGGAGGATTCTCCCTCTAAGACGCCGCCCCGGCTTAATGTGTGAATATTCAGGCGAGTCAACCGACCCTCAATGGTATAACTCTGATGATTTAACCACTGAAGAAGTCAACAAAATTGTAAAGAGTCTGCCCGGAGAAACTCAGGAGAACTGCAATAAGACAGAGCTACTACCATTTTCCAAGCTTAACCCGGCACCTCCAGTAAGCCCCCTTTTCTATTCGGCTTGCAAATCCTCACTTTACTTCGACACTTCATTTTCTTACCTTTCCCAATTATGCAGGCTGACACTCCCTTCTAGAATAAGAAGAGGAAAACTACGGTGGCCAAATCTAAGACCACACCAGCTCGGAAAAAGAATAAGCGAGCTGCTGAGAACGAGCTAGCAACCACGGGCGAGTCACCGGAGGCTGACGAACAGTTAGAGGTAGAACTTGACTCCCTTGGCCGTCTCTTTATCAAATTAGCTGACACCTCTTACTCTCAGGGTGAAGTTGCAACAAGCCGAGCTGAGGATACAGAGGTAATTTCTATCTCTTACGGCTCAGACTCCTTGTCTCCAAAGAAGATAAGGCAGGTCGTTCGGAAGGTAAGATTTTCTCATCCAGATGCTCATTTAGACCCGAACTTTATTTTGAAGAAAACCCAGCATGAGTCGAGGCGCCAAAGATAGAGTGGTGGCTCTGGAGATCCGGTGGCCGGGTTAACTCATGAACCTTCTAATCACAAGCGGCGTAACGAGGTGCCATACAATCCAACTCCTTCTTTACCCAAAGCCGGCCTTGTAAGGCAGCCACTTACTCCTTCTGATTCCAACTATCAGGAGTCGCCACCGTCCTCAAGAGAGTCATCCTCTACACAGTTGCCAGCCTTGGTTATAAACCCAGGGTAACTCTCTTTTTGATTTGAACTTTGTAATCATCAGCGCCTATAACTTTAACAAGCCATCTTCTTTGCAGAGTCAAAGCCAAAGCCAAGAAAAGGAAAGTGGGCGAGTCATCAATAAACCCCGACATCCCTAAGTCTGATGAACAAATCTTGGTGACCCCTGAGGTGAACACTGCGAACCCTGAAGACCAGCATGATAACCAGGATGACCTGCCCCCACAGTCTGACCCGGCAACCACCGAAGCTATGGATATCAATGCTAACCCGATAGATGAGCTGAACCCGCCAAGTCCGACTCTTGCTTCCAGCCCTGCCAAGGCAACTGAAGACGTTCCCTCTCAAGAAGGGAACAACGAAGATATTGCTATCACTGGGGCGGGTCATAAGACCCCAGGCATCTCCAATGTACTAACTAAACACACAACCAAAGATGAGGTGCCCTTAGTGGAAAAGGGTAAGGCAAAACTTGAACTTCCTAATTATGAAGAGTTCAGCGCAGAGGAGCTGCATGCGGGCTATCTAAGCCACCTTTCAACAAGCTGTGAAATGGAAGCTGACTTAGTGAGCATGATTAAGCGAAAATACAAGGTATGGATAAACTTGACCTCTCTCAGTATTATATACATGCCCATGTAGCCCCCAAGTCTTGAACATAGGAAGACTTTGAGTACATATAAGACTTGCATTAAAATATGAAAATCTTGTCATGTAGCCCCCAAGGGTCGGCTCATCACAATGAGACAGGCCGGGTCTTCTATAGTAAGTAAATTTGAAAGAAGCATCAAGTAGCCCCCAAGGGCCGACTCATCTCCATGAGATGAGCTAGGTCTTCTGCATTAGATTTTGAAGGAAAAGTTGACATACATTAGCCCCCAAGTGCAAAGTAGGTTGCTTGCAATTGCTTGGGACTTGAATAAATTTATCTTGCATGAAACAACCCCAAGTGCTGGGTTAACTATTGTTGCCTGCTTAACCAAATAATCTGATGATTAAAATTCTTCCTTATCTTGCAGGAAGCATTATCTTTTGTCGAGTTAAATTTCGCAGGCTTGAAGAAATACTTTGAGTTAGAACAAACCGGGTGAGCCAAAGCTGACTCAAGCATACAGTCTTCTTTAAAAGAATTGGAAGAGATCAAGGCAGACTTTGAAGTAGAAAAATCCGCCTTTCAAACCGAAAAGGTTGCTCTGTTGAAACAAGCGCAAGACACCGAAGACCAGCTGAAGCCGGTGGCTGAAGAATTGTCTGGCTTAAAACGCCATATTTCTCAGATGACCGAAGCCATCTTTGGTAAGTAAAACTTTGAACCAATAAAAATGACCCGCCTGGCGACTTGAATATTTAAATGTAACTCGCCTGGAAACTCTTGCATTGAATGTATTTCAGGTGCGAGAAGCTCCAGCCTTGGGAAAAACATGCTGATGAAGTTGAAAGCATTGTATTCCTTAGTGGAAAAACTATATGTTGGCAGTCTTCACACTCTTGTAGCTGCATCAGGTGGTAAAAAACTACCGCAGCTCATAAGAGATGTACTGGATCAACTGTCCACAATGTTGAAGCAAATTGATGAACTGAGGATGTCAGCCGCCCGAGCAGGGGCGATAACTTCACTAAGCCGGGCAAAAGTTTATTCAGTCAGGACCCTGGAAGAGATGGCCGGCGGGTTTCCCAAATTTAAAGATGATGGGTCTGATTTTACTCGGACGGATTATGATACATCCATTTTGCATCACATGCTTTTATGTTGATATTTACTGCCTTATGGACTATTATTTCACATTATGGTACAATACTTATGCCTTTTATCTCTTATTTTACAAGATTTACATGAAGAGGGAGAATGCCGACAGCTGGAATTCTGGACCGGAAAGGAGCAAATCTGAGATACCCATTATGCACAACTCCAAATGTCCTGAAACTCTATGGAGAATTATTTTGGAATATATAAAAAATTTTGGGCGGAGAAACAACAGAAGGGGACCCACCAGGTGGCCACAAGGCTGGGGGCACGCCCTACCCCCCAGGATGCACCCCTAGGTCTTGTGGGCCCCCCCGGCCAACGTCTGGTGCCCATCTTCTGCTATATGAAAGGTTTTGACCTAAAAAGTCAGAGGGAAGCTTACGGGATGAAGCGCTGCCGTCTCGAGGCGAAACCTGGGCAAAAGCAATCTAGGGCTCCGGCGGAGCTATTGTGCCGGGGAAACATCCCTCTGGGAGGGGGAGATCAAAGCCATCGTCATCACCAATGATCCTCTCATTGAGGGAGAGTTAATCCTCATCAACGTATTCACCAACACCATCTCCTCTCAAACCCTAGTTCATATCTTGTATTCAATATTTGTCCCAAAATCTCAGATTGGTACCTGTGGGTTGCTAGTAGTGTTGATTACTCCTTGTAGTTGATGCTAGTTGGTTTATTTGGTGGAAAATCATATGTTCAGATCCTTAATGATATTCAATACCCCTCTGATGTTGAACATGAACATGCTTTGTGAGCAGTTACATTTGTTCCCGAGGACATGGGAGAAGTCTTGTTATAACTAATCATGTGAATTTGGTATCCGTTCGATATTTTGATGAGATGTATGTTGTCTTTCCTCTAGTGGTGTTATGTGAGCGTCGACTACATGTCACTTCACCATTATTTTGGCCTAGGGGAAGGCATTGGGAAGTAATAAGTAGATGATGGGTTGCTAGAGTGACAGAAGCTTAAACCCTAGTTTATGTGTTGCTTCGTAAGGGGCTGATTTGGACCCACATGTTTCATGCTATAGTTAGATTTATCTTAATTCTTCTTTCATAGTTGCAGATGCTTGCGAGAGGGGTTAATCATAAGTTGGAGGCTTGTCAAAGTATGGACAACACACAAGCACCGGTCCACCCACATATTTAATTATCAAAGTAACGAACGCGAATCATATGAGCATGATCATAACTAACTTGACAATAATTCCCATGTGTCCTCAGGAACGCTTTGGTTTATATAAGAGATCTTCCAGGTATATCCTTTTCTATAAAAAGGATTGGGCCACCTTGTTGCACCTTTGATACACTTGTTACTTGTTACCCGTTATGAATTATCTTATCACAAAACTATCTGTTACCGATAATTTCAGTGCATGCAGATAATACCTTGCTGAAAACCGATGTCATTTCCTTCTGCTCCTCGTTGGGTTCGACACTCTTACTTATCAAAAGGAATAAAATTGATCCCCTATACTTGTGGGTCATCAAGACTCTTTTCTGGCACCGTTGCCGGGGAGTGAAGCACTTCTAGTGAGTGGAATTTGGTAAGGAAAAAATTTATGCTACATGCTAAAATTTACTGTCACTTGTCACCATGGAAAATCATCCTTTGAGGGGCTTGTTCGGGATATCTTCACCTCGACCAGAAGATCAAAGAGTTTCTCCTCAACCTACTTCACCTACTGAAAATATTTATTATGAAATTTCTTTGGGTATGATAGAGAAACTGCTAACTAATCCTTATGTAGGAGATGGAACACTGCATCCTGATATGCATCTAATCTATGTGGATGGAGTTTGTGGATTATTTAAGCTTGGAGGTTTGCCCGAAGATGAAGTCAAGAAGAAGGTCTTCCTTTTATCTTTGAAGAGAAATGCATTGACATGGTATAGGCTATGCAATGATATTGGAGCTTGGAATCACAACCGATTGAAATTGGAATTTCATCAGAAGTTTTATCTTATGCATCTAGTTCATCGTGATCGGAATTATATATATAATTGTTGGCCTAGTGAAGGAGAAAGTATCGCTCAAGCTTGAGGGATGCTTAAGTCAATGTTATATTCATGCCCCAATCATGAGCTCTCAAGAAAAATTATTATTCAGAATTTTTATGCTCGACTTCCTCGTAATGATCAATCCATGCTCGATATTTCTTGTACTGGTTATTTTATTAAGAAGACTATTGAATTCAAATGAGATCTTTTGGAAAGAATTAAACACAACTCTGAAGATTGGGAGCTCGATGAAGGTAACGAGTCAGGTATAAACCTTGAGTTTGATTGTGTTAAATCTTTTATGGATACCGATACTTTCCATGAATTTAGCACTAAATATGGACTTGACTCTGAGATAGTAGCTTCTTTCTGTGAATAATTTGCTACTCATGTTGATCTCCGTAAGGAGAAGTGGTTTAAATATCATCCCCCATTGAAGTAAAAGTAGTAGAATCTATTAAAGCTAAGTAAGAAACCATTACTTATAATGTTGATCCAGTTATTCCTACTGCTTATGTTGAGAAACCACCTTTTGCTGTTAGGATAAAAGAACATGCTAAAGCTTTAGCTATGGTTCGTAAGAGTTATACAAGAACACCTACACCCTTGAACAAATTAAAGTTGAACCTAATGTTGCTATGGTTAAAGATCTATTGGTTGATAATATTGATGGTCATGTTATTTTTTTCTGTGATGAAGCTACTAGAATCGCTAAACCCGATGAAAAAGATAAACATAGAACTATTGTTGGCATGCCTATTGATTCTGTTAAAATAGGAGATCATTGTTATCATGGTTTATGTGATTTGGGTGCTAGTGTGAGTGCAATCCCTTTTACTTTATATCAAGAAATTATGAATGATATTGCACTAGCTGAAATAGAAGATATCGATGTTACTATCAAGCTTGCTAATAGAGATACTATCACACCGCTTGGGATTGTTAGAGATGTTGAAGTCTTGTGTGGGAAAACAAAATACCCTACTGATTTTCTAGTTCTTGGTTCCCCACAAGATGATTTTTTCCCATTATATTTGGTAGACCTTTCTTGAACACCGTTAATTCTAAGATAGATTGTGAGAAAGAAACTGTTAGCATAAGTTTTGGGGAGGTGTCTCATGAGTTTAATTTCTCCAAATTCTGTAGACAACCTCGTGATAAAGAATTGCCTAGTAAAGATGAAATTATAGGTCTTGCTTCTATTGCCGTGCCTCCTCTGATCCTTTAGAACAATATTTGCTAGACCATGAAAATGACATGTTTATGAATGAAAGAAACAAAATAGATGAAATATTCTTTAAACAAATGCCTGCTTTGAAACACAATTTTCCTGTTGAGACTCCTCGAGATCCTCTACCACCCAAGAGTGATCCTGTGTTTGATCTTAAATAATTACCTGATACTCTGAAATATGCTTATCTTGATGAAAAGAAGATATATCTTGTTATTATTAGTGCTAACCTTTCAGAACATGAAGAAAATAGATTATTGAAAACTTTAAGGAAGCATCGTGCCGCTATTGGATATACTCTTGATGATCTTAAGGGCATTAGTTCCACTCCATATCAGCACAAAATTAATATGGAGCCTGATGTTAAACCAGTTATTGATCACCAGCGACGATTAAATCCTAAGATGAAGGAAGCGGTAAGGAATGAAATATTAAAGCTTCTGGAAGCAGGTATAATTTATCCCATAGCTGATAGTAGATGGGTAAGCCCTATCCATTGTGTTCCAAATAAGGAAGGTATTACTGTTGTTCCTAATGATAAAAGTGAACTTATCCCACAAAGAATTGTCACAAGTTATAGAATGGTAATTGATTTTAGAAAATTAAACAAAGCTACTAGGAAAGATCATTATCCTCTACCTTTTATTGATCAAATGCTAGAAAGACTATCAAAACATACACACTTTTGCTTTCTAGATGGTTACTCTGGTTTTTCCCAAATACCTGTGTCACAAGAGGATTAAGAAAAAACTACTTTTACATGCCCTTTTGGTACCTTTGCTTATAGACGTATGCCTTTTGGTTTATGCAATGCACCCACTACTTTTCAAAGATGTATGACTGCTATATTCTTTAAATTTTGTGAAAAGATTGTTGAGGTTTTCATGGATGCTTTTTCCATATACAGAACTTCTTTTGATGATTGCTTAAGCAACCTTGATAGAGTTTTGCAGAGATGTGAAGAAACTAATCTTGTCTTGAATTGGAAGAAGTGCCACTTTATGGTTAATGAAGGTATTGTCCTGGGGCATAAAATCTCTGAAAGAGGTATTGAAGTTGATAAAGCTAAAGTTGATGCTATTGAAAAAATGTCCTGTCCTAAAGATATCAAAGGTATACGAAGCTTCCTTGGTCATGCTGGTTTCTATAGGAGATTTATTAAAGACTTCTCTAAAATTTCTAGGCCTCTCACTAATCTTTTGCAAAAAGATGTTCAATTTGTTTTTGATGATGATTCTGTAGAAGCATTTGAAATACTTAAGAAAGTCTTAATTTCCGCACCTATTGTTCAACCACCAGATTGGAACCTACCCTTTGAAATTATGTGTGATGCTAGTGGTTATACCGTTGGTGCTGTCCTAGGACAAAGAGTTGATAAGAAATTAAATGTTATCTGTTATGATAGTACAACCCTAGATAGTGCTCAAAGAAATTATGCTACTACTGAAAAATATTTTTTAGCAGTTGTATTTGCCTGTGATAAGTTCAGCTCGTATATTGTTGATTCCAAAATAATTGTTCACACCGATCATGCTGCTATTAAATACCTTATGGAAAAGAAAGAGGCTAAACCTAGACTGATTAGGTGGGTTCTTTTGCTACAGGAATTTGATTTACATATTACTGATAGTAAAGGAGCTGAGAACCCCATAGCAGATAACTTGTCTAGGTTAGAAAATATTCTTGATGACCCTCTACCTATTGATGGTAGCTTTCCTGATGAACAATTAGCTGTTGTAAATGCTTCTCGTAGTACTCCATGTGGTATGCAGACTATGCTAATTTTGGTGTTGCTAAATTTATACCACCTAGTTTCACATACCAACAAAAGAAAAGGTTTTACTATGATTTAAGGCATTACTTCTAGGATGACCCACACCTTATAAAAAGGAGTAGATGGTGATATTAGTCGTTGTGTACCTGAGCATGAATAGGAACAAATCCTAGCAAGTGCCACTCCGAGGCTTATGGAGGACACCATGCTGGAGATAGAACTGCGCACAAGGTATTACAGTCCAGTTTTTATTGGCCTACTCTTCAAAGATGCTCGTAAGTTTGTCTTGTCTTGTGATGAATGTCAAAGAATTGGTAATATTAGTAGACGTCAGGAAATTCCAATTAGTTATTCACTTGTTATTGAACCATTTAATGTTTGGGGATTTGATTATATGGGACCGTTTCCATCTTCTAATGGGTATACTCATATTTTGTTTTTTGATGATTATGTTACTAAGTGGGTAGAAGCTATTCCAACTAGTAGTGCTGATCACAACACTTCCATTAAAATGCTTAAAGAAGTTATTTTTCCGAGGTTTGGGGTCCCTAGATATTTAATGACTGATGGTGGTTCATACTTTATTCATGGTGCTTTCCGTAAATTGCTTGCTAAATATGATGTTAACCATAGAATTGCATCTCCTTATCATCCTAAATCGGGTGGTCAAGTAGAATTAAGTAACATAGAAATAAAATTGATCTTGCAAAAGATTATCAATAGATCTAGAAAGAATTGGTCTAAGAAACTTGATGATTCGCTATGGGCTTACAGATCTGCTTACAAAAATCCTATGGGTATGTCTCCATATAAAATGGTTTACGGGAAAGCATGTCACTTACCTCTCAAACTAGAACATAAATCTTATTGGGCAATTAAAGAGCTCAACTATGATTTCAAACTTGCCGGTGGGAAGAGGTTATTTGACATTAGCTCACTCGATGAATGGAGAACCCAAGCCTATGAAAATGCCAAATTGTTTAAAGAAAAAGTTAAAAGATGGCATGATAAAATGATACGAAAGCGTGAGTTTAATATAGGTGACCATGTCTTGCTATACAATTCATTTAAGATTTTTTGCAGGAAAACTTCTCTCTAAATGGGAAGGGCCTTACATTATCGAGGAAGTTTACCGTTCCGATGCCATCAAAATCAACGCTGAAGGCAATAACCCGAAGGTGGTGAATGGGCAAAGAATCAAACATTATATCTCAGGTACACCCATAAATGTTGAAACTAATATTATTCATACCATAACACCGGAGGAATACAGAAAGGAAGCTTTCCAACACGCTCCAGAAGTCTGAAAAGGAATAGATATGTGATACGGTAAGTAAACCGACTCCAAAAGTTTTCCAATGGCAATTTTACTCCGTTTTCGAATATTTAAGAAATTAGAAAAATAAGAAGTAGTCCGGATAGCGCACGAGGAGGCGACAAGCCGTGGGGGCGCGCCCTACCCCCCTGGGCGCGCCTCCCAAGCTTGTGGCCACCTTGTGTGCCTCCGGACTCCGTTTTCTCCCAGAATACTTGTTATGCATGGTAAAAATTCATTATATAATCTCCCAAATATTTTGACTACCGTATCACGCCAATCTCTTATGTTCTTGTTTCGAGTTGTTTTCTGCCAGAGTTTTAAAGGCCAAGCATCATGTCTTCTTCCTTTCCAACAATGTGGAAGACGATGCTTGGTTGATGCAGATGGAACTCAGGAGGGAGGATGCCGAGGAAGTCACAATGAAGGAGGATGAGGGAGATTCGCTTGAGGTTCAGCCTCCAACTTTGGAGAGAGGTACTCTGGCCGGCATCTCCACTATTCCAAAGTCCAAACGCCCATTAAGTAATAGGCACTACAAGGAACCATGAAGGCCAAGAGATACGAGAAGGGCTCCCCCCTAGGAGGCCCTTGCATAGGTTACATCAGAACAACTTTCATAATTTAGTTCATAACTATGAAGTGGAGAATACTCCTCGTGCGCATATACCCTCCAATTGGGATATATCCCGTCCAAGAGAAAGTGATGCAAGGAAAGATTCTTGGTGGCCTGAAAATAAGCATCTTTTGGAGGAAATTCAGAAGAATACAAATATTCTCCAATGTGTACTCCAAGAATTGCAGGACCTGAAGGGTACCTTAATGAAGCTAACAGAAACCTCGTCACCACCACCTTCGAAGAAGGAGACTTGAGTACATGGGTATGGGCATTCCCCTTGGCTAGTGCCAAGCTTGGGGGAGGTTCCCCCGTATTGTATCACCATCACATCTTTATCTTTATCGTTTATCTTAGTTCGATCCTTTTGGTTATACCTTGATCTAGTAGAATAAAAGTTTTTAGCATGATTTAGTCTTTGAGTTTTGCTTTCTGATCTATCTATGTAATCGAGTCCAAGAGTTATATAATAAAGAGTAGTTTTGAGTTGAGGGTTTTGCTTTCTTGCTTTGATCCTAGAAAAGAAAAGAATAAAAGAAGTAAAATAGATTATATAATGATCTTATGGAGAGTGATAACTTCACATGTAAGGAGTATGATGAATATAATTTGTAGAGGGTTGACAAACATAGTATTGGTCATTGTTGCAATTAATAGGAAGTAATAGAGAAAGAGAGACTTCACATATAAATATACTATCTTGGGCATCTTTTGTGATTGTGAGCACTCATTAAAATATTATATGCTAATAAGTTGATGTTGGACAAGGAAGACAACATAATGGGTTATGTTTTATTATATCCGAATAGAAGTTATATTTTTCTGGATCCTCCAACATGTTGAGCTTGCGTCTCATCCTATGCTAGCTAAATCTGTTGCACTAAGTAGAGACATCCAAAATCCTTTAACCCAATTTTGCCACGAGAGTCCACTATATCTACCTATGGATTGAGTAAGATCCTTCAAGTAAGTTGTCATTGGTGCAAGCAATAAAAATTGCTCTCTAAATATGTATGATCTTTTTGTGTGAGGAAAATAAACTTTATATGAACTTGTGATATGGAAGAAATAAAAGCGACATATTGCATAATAAAGATCTTTATCACAAGCGTCAATATAAAGTGACGTTCTTTTGCATTAAGATTCCGTGCATCCAACCAAAAAAGCGCATGGCAACCTATGCTTCCCTCTGCGAAGGGCCTATCTTTAATTTTTTTTATCTTCTACCTTTATACAAGAGTCATGGTGATCTTCACCCTTCCCTTTTGCACTTTTTCTTTTTGACAAACACTATATGTTGGGGAAAGATCCAAACATACATATCCACTCGGATGTAGGTGATCATAAGTTATTATTGTTGACATTACCCTTGAGGTAAAAGGTTGGGAGGCGAAATTATATGCCCCTATCTTTCTCTGTGTCCAATTGAGGCTTTGATCTCATAAATATCGCGTGAGTGTTAGCAATTATGAAAGACTAGAAGATGGTTGAGTATGTGGACTTGCTACATAAAAGCTCTTACATTGACTCTTTCCGATATTATGATAAATTGCAATTGTTTCAATGACTGAGATCATAGTTTGTTAGTTCTCAATAAAGCTTTTGGTTAATACATTACCTTGTGAACGAATTATCACTTTAGCATAAGAAGTTATATGATAATATGTTGCTGCTCTAAAGATGATCATGACGCCTTCATGTCTGTATTTTATTTTATCGACACCTCTATCTCTAAACATGTGGACATGATTATCAATTTAGACTTTGTCTAAGCTTGGGGGGGGGGGGGTTGATAGGTCCATTTTGCATCATGCTTTTATGTTGATATTTACTGCCTTATGGACTGTTATTTCACATTACGGTACAATACTTATGCCTCTTCTCTCTTATTTTACAAGATTTACATGATGAGGGAGAATGCCGGCAGCTGGAATTCTGGACCGGAAAGGAGCAAATCTAAGATACCTATTTTGCACAACTCCAAATGTCCTGAAACTTTACGGAGAATTATTTTGGAATATATATAAAAAATATTGGGTGAAGAAACAACAGAACATGATCCACCAGGTGGCCACAAGCCTGGGGGGCACGCCCCCAGGGCTTGTGGGCCCCCTGGCTAGCGTTTGGTGCCCATGTTCTGCTATTTGAAAGGTTTTGACCTAAAAAAATCAGAGGGAAGCTTTCAGGATGAAGCGCCGTCGTCTCGAGGCGAAACCTGGGCAGAAGCAATCTAGGGCTCTGGCAGAGTTATTCTGCCAGGGAAACTGCCCTTCGGGAGGGGGAAATCGAAGCCATCGTCATCACCAATGATCCTCTTATCAAGGGAGGGTCAATCTTCATCAACATGTTCACCAGCACCATCTCCTCTCAAACCCTAGTTCATCTCTTGTATTCAATCTTTGTCCCAAAACCTCAGATTGGTACCTGTGGGTTACTAGTAGTGTTGATTACTCCTTATAGTTGATGCTAGTTGGTTTATTTGGTGGAAGATCATATGTTCAGATCCTTAATGATATTCAATACCCCTTTGGTCTTGAACAGGAACATGCTTTGTGAGTAGTTAGGTTTGTTCCCGAGGACATGGGTGAATTCTTGTTATAAGTAATCATGTGAATTTGGTATTCGTCGATATTTTGATGAGATCTATGTTGTCTTTACTCTAGTGGTGTTATGTGAACGTCGACTACATGACACTTCACCATGATTTGGCCTAGCTAGGGGAAGGCATTGGGTAGTAATAATTAGAAGATGGGTTGCTAGAGTGATAGAAGCTTAAACGCTAGTTTATGCGTTTCTTCGTAAGGGGCTGATTTGGATCCACATGTTTCATGATATGGTTAGATTTATCTTAATTCTTCTTTTGTAGTTGCGGATGCTTGCGAGAGGGGTTAATCATAAGTGGGAGGCTTGTCCAAGTAAGGACAACACCCAAGCACCGGCCCACCCACATATCAAATTATGAAAGTAACGAACGCGAATCATATGAGCATGATGAAAACTAACTTGACAATAATTCCCATGTCTCCTCAAGAGCGCTTTGCATTATATAATAGTTTTTCTAGGCTTATCCTTTGCTATAAAATGGATTGTGCCACTTTGCTGCACCTTTGCTACACTTGTTACTTGTTACCCGTTACGAATTATCTTATCACAAAACTATCTGTTACCGATAATTTCAATGCGTGCAGATAATACCTTGCTGAAAACCGCTTGTCATTTCCTTTTGCTCCTCATTGGATTCGACACTCTTACTTATCGAAAGGACCATGATTGATCCCCTATACTTGTGGGTCATCAGATTACACTCGGTGTGTTGAAGAAATGCGAGTACGTGCATGTCAATTGGTGCAGAACATCGTCCTGAAGAAGTATTAGTCGTCTTAGGATAGCAACAACGCACTAGTCAAGGCACCTGCTATTGAGTTGTGGACCTGACTCCGCAAAGGAATAAGGATACTTTTACCCCTGATATCGACCCTTCTCCTATCATTAACGATGAAACCGTCTTTGAAGCTTTAACTGGTATGAAATGGAACTCGTACAATCTCCAGATTGGACGCAAAGAAGAGCTAGCATAGGATGACCCGGGAACTTCAACATCAGGGCGCCAACTTGATTATCTAACCCGGAGGGCCATAAGCCGGACGACACAGGAGCCGGCTTACATGAGTAGTTTTACTAGTTAGATTTTTTTTGTTGAAGCCTTGGAATAGGCTTAGTAAACACTTTGTGCTCTACCGTGCCTTCATGCACGTTTAGATCTGATAGTTGTACTAACAATCCTCCTTGGATGTTTGATCTTTACCTGATAGGCAGCTTTGATCAGCGCAATCCTTTGAATATGCATGCCAATATGATACTCTGATATACCAGCTCTTTGGGGTACAAATAACCCGACAATTCACCAATGGGCGACTTATAGTCGTGGTAGTAGGCTGCAGATAAGCCACTATGAGTTGATAACCCAGCGGCTCACGGCCAAAATTGTTGGAGAACATTGCACGGAAAACAATTTTTTTTCTACGCACACGCAAGATCTATCCATGGAGATGCATAGCTACGAGAGAGGAATAGCATCGACGTACCCTTGTAGATCACTAAGCGGAAGCGTTTATCACACGGTTGATGTAGTCGTACTCTTCGCGATCCGATCATGATCCAACCGATCTAGTGCCGAACGGACGACACCTCCGAGTTTAGCACACTGCGGCTCGATGACGTCTCCTCCTTCTTGATCCAGCAAGCGGGAGAGGAGAAGTAGATGGGATGACGACCAACATGACGGCGCTTCGCTAAGCGTCGCGGGGACGAGACGGTGGAACTACAGAGTAACGGGAGAGAGAGGGGCGCCAAGGGCTTGGTGTATCCTCTTGAGGCGCCCCCTCCCCTCTATATATAGGTGGAGGGGCGTGGGAAATAGCTAAGGGGGAGAGGACTTGGGCTCCAAGTCCAATCCTATTCCTACTAGGACTTGGTGCGCCTAGCCCAATAAGGCCAGGGCGCCTCCCTGCAGCGCATGCTAACCTTTGGGTCATGGTGAACCCACTTGTGGACTTCCGGACTGGTATGTCTCCAACGTATCTATAATTTTTGATTGTTCCATGCTATTATATTATCTGTTTTGGATGTTTAATGTGCTTTAATATGCTCTTTTATATTATTTTTGGGACTAACCTATTTTTTTGCCAATTTTAGAGTTTTGCAGAAAAGGAATACCAAACAGAGTCCAAATGGAACAAAACATTCGCGATGATCTTTCTTGGACCGAAAGCAAACCAGACGACTTGGAGTTGAAGTCAGAAACGCCATGAGGCATCCACGAGGCAGGAGGGCGCGCCCAGGGGGTAAGCGCGCCCCCACCTTCATGGGCCCCTCGTAGCTCCACCGATGTACTTCTTTCGCCTATATATATACTCTTATACCCTAGAAACATCAGGGGGAGCCACGAAACCACTTTTCCACCGCCTCAACCTTCTGTACCCGTGATATCCCATCTTGGGGCCTTTTCTGGCAATCTGCCGGAGGGGGAATCGATCACGGAGGGCTTCTACATCAACATCTTTGGCCATGTTATTTTGAGAAGACATGATTGCTTTGTTAGTATGCTTGAAGTATTATTATTTTTATGTCAATATAAAAATTTTGTCTTGAATCTTTCGGATATGAACATTCATGCAAGAATATAGAGAATTACATTCGTAATTATGTTAGGTAGCATTCCACATCAAAAATTCTGTTTTTATCATTTACCTACTCGAGGACGAGCAGGAATTAAGCTTGGAGATGCTTGATACGTCTCCAATGTATCTATAATTTTTGATTGTTCCATGCTATTATATTATTTGTTTTGGATGTTTAATGGGATTTAATATGCTCTTTTATATTATTTTTGGGACTAACCTATTAACCGGAGGCCCAGTGCTAGTTTTTCCCCCTATTTTAGAGTTTTGCAGAAAAGGAATACCAAACGAAGTCCAAACGGAATGAAACCTTCGGGATGATCTTTCTTGGACCAAAAGAAAACCAGAAGACTTGGATTTGAAGTCAAAAACGCCACGAGGCGTCCACGAGGCAGGATGGCGCGCCCAGGGGGTAGGCGCACCCTCCACCCTCATGGGCCCCTCGTAGCTCCACCGACGTACTTCTTTCGCATATATATATACTCTTATACCCTAGAAACATCAGGGGAGCCACGAAACCACTTTTCGACCGCCGCAACCTTCTGTACCCGTGAGATCCCATCTTGGGGCCTTTTCTGGCAATCTGCCGGAGGGGGAATCGATCACGAAGGGCTTCTACATCAACACCATTGCCTCTCCGATGAAGCGTGAGTAGTTTACCACAGACCTTCGGGTCCATAGTTATTAGCTAGATGGCTTCTTCTCTCTCTTTGATTCTCAATACAAAGTTCTCCTTGATGTTCTTGGAGATATATTTGATGTAATATTGTTTTGCGGTGTGTCTGCCGAGATCCGATGAATTGTGGATTTACGAACAAGATTATCTATGAATATTATTTGGTTCTTCTCTGAATTCTTATATGCATGATTTGATATCTTTGCAAGTCTCTTCGAAATATCGGTTTAGTTTGGCCTACTAGATTGATCTTTCTTGCAATGGGAGAAGTGTTTAGCTTTGGGTTCAATCTTGTAGTGTCCTTTCCCAGTGATAGTAGGGGCAGCAAGGCATGTATTGTATTGTTGGCATCGAGGATAAAAAGATGGGGTTTATATCATATTGCTTGAGTTTATCCCTCTACATCATGTCATCTTGCTTAATGCATTACTCCGTTCTTATGAACTTAATACTCTAGATGCATGCTGGATAGCGGTCGATGTGTGGAGTAATAGTAGTAGATGCAGAATCGTTTCGGTCTACTTGACACGGACGTGATGCCTATGTTCATGATCATTGCCTTAGATGTCTGCATAATTATGCACTTTTCTATCAATTGCTCGGCAGTAATTTGTTCACCCATGCTATCCCGAGAGAAGCCACTAGTGAAACCTATGGCCCCCGGGTCTCTTTTCCATTATATTGCATATCTTTGAATCTTGTTTACTATTTTGCAATCTTTACTATCCAATCTATACAACAAAAACACCAAAAATATTTAGTTTATTATCTCTATCAGATCTCACTTTTGTGAGTGACTGTGAAGGGATTGACAACCCCTTCATCCCGTTGGTTGCAAGGTTCTTGATTGTTTGTGCAGGTACTAGATGACTTGTGTGTCGTCTCCTACTGGATTGATACATTGGTTCTTAAAACTGAGGGAAATACTTATGCTACTTTGCTGCATCACCCTTTCCTCTTCAAGGGAAAAACCAACGCAAGCACAAGAGGTAGCACGGAACCCTCCGGAATCCTCCGGAACCTTCTGGAAGCTTCCTAGTACAATACCGAAAAAACTGCACCTTTTTCCGGAACCCAAAATATGACTTCCCATATATAAATATTTACCTCTCAAGCATTCTGAGAATCCTCATGACATCCGGGATCTCATTCGGGACTCTGAACAACAATCAGTTACCACTCATCAAATATCCCAATACTACTCTAGCGTCAACGAATGTTAAGCATGCGACCCTACGGGTTTGAGAATTATGTAGTCATGACCGAGGCACCTCTCCGGTCAATAACCAATAGCGGGACCTGGATGCCCATATTGATTCCTACATACTCCACAAAGATCTTTTATCGGTTGAACCTTTATGACAATATACTTAATTCCCTTTGTTTGTCGGTATTTTACTTGCCCGAGATTCGGTCGTCGGTATCTCTATACCTAGTTCAATCTCGTTACCGACAAGTCTCTTTACTCGTTTCGTAATACATCATCTTGCAACTAACTCCTTAGTCACTTTGCTTGCAAGCTTCTTGTGATGTGTATTACCAAGAGGGCCCAGAGATACCTCTCCAATACACGGAGTGACAAATCCCAATCTCGATTCACGCCAACTCAACAGACACCTTCGAAGATACTTGTAGAGCATATTTATGATCACCCAGTTATGTTGTGACGTTTGATAGAACACAAGGTATTCCTCCGGTATCCGGGATTTGCATTATCTCATGGTCGAAGGAATATGTATTTGACATTAAGAAAGCAGTAGCAATAACCTGAACAATCATATGCTATGCTAACGGTTGGGTCTTGTCCATCATATCATTCTCCTAATGATGTGATCCAGTTACCAAATGAAAACTCATGTCTATGGTTAGGAAACCTTAACCATCTTTGATCAACGAGCTAGTCTAGTAGAGGCTCACTAGGGACACGGTATTTGTTTATGTATCCACACATGTGTTTAAGTTTCCGGTCAATACAATTCTAGCATGAATAATAAACCTTTATCATGATTAAGGAAATATAATAATAATCATTTTATTATTGCCTCTAGGGAATATTTCCATCGAAAATAAGCTCAATACTAATCAATGCTAAACCGGAGTTCTTTTGACCTAGTTTTATAGTCTTTGCAATAATATGGTCAAGAGCAAAAATTCCTGCAATACAGAAACGAAAACACATACACACACACACACACACACACACACACACACATATATATATATATATATATATAGACACACACACACACCAAATTAGTTATGAGTCGGCTTTCAAGGCTCGACAAAAAGACTGGCTTTCGAGGCTCAAGTCTTGCTTCAATGAAGCTGGCATGATAGCCTTGGTTTATCCTCGCTTTTCGTAAGCGTCCCTCACATGAATTAAGCCGCCGTTATAACTTTGACAAGTTCAGGGTCATAAAGATTGACTTGTCAAGCGTACGGTGGGTCATCTTTTTGGAGTAGCATCAAGCATACAGGCAGGTTTAACCAATAGGGTGGCATTTTTGCCGGGTCGAGGGGGCGAGATAGCTAAACTCGATGAGTTGGAAGCCCCCAAGTGACCTTATGATCAATTAATGAAAGACTAATGCACAATAAATGAGATGAAATGATAGAGGCCCCGAGTTTCGGGGATGTTGGCTTTATTACGTTGATCATAAAAGATATATACAAGATATGTATGTACAATGATTGGAGCCAGTGGCTCAAGTACAGTAAGTTCGAAGATGAGCAATGTTCCAGGGCATGTTTCTCTCCTCCTCAGAGGTGCATGACTTCTTGTTTTCACGTATGTCGATGAGATAGTATGACCCATTGTTGAGGTTCTTGCTAACCACAAAGGGTCCTTCCCAATGAGATGAAAGCTTATGCATGCCTGTCTGATCCTGAAACAAACGGAGCACTAAGTCTTCCTCCTAGAAAATTTGGCTTTGAACTCTGCGACTATGATAGCGACGCATGTCTTGTTGGTAAATCACTGATTGAGCCGCTGCGAGGTCATGTTCTTCTTCCAAGGCATCTAGAGCATTTTGATGCGCCGTCTCATTGTCTGCTTCAACGTAAGCTGCCACCCTGGGCGAGTCATGACGAATATCACTTGTTAGAACCGGCTCTGCGCCATAAACCATGAAGAACGGCGTGTAGCCAGTTAATCTGTTGGGGATAGTCCTTATGCTCCAAGAACGGAAGGCAACTCTTCGACCCAACAACCCGGCGTGCATTCCAAAGGAACCATGAGCCGGGGCTTGATTCCTCGTAATATCTCCTGGTTAGCATGCTCCGCCTGACCATTGGACTGTGGATGAGCCACCAAGGATACATCAAGATGGATGTGTTCTCTTTGACAGAACTCCTTCATAGCACCTTTAGATAGATTTGTCCCGTTATCAGTGATGATACTATGAGGATAACCAAAGCGGAATATCGGCTTTTTCAGAAATTCAACTGTAGTTGATGCCTCACAAATGCTGACCGGCTCTACTTCAATCCACTTTGTAAACTTGTCAACTGCTACCAAAAGGCGAGTCTTCTTGTCCTTAGACCTCTTCAAGGGCCCAACATATCAAGCCACCAGACTGCAAACGGCCAGGTTATTTGGATCATCTGCAATACATGAGCCCGCACATGAGCTTGGCGTGCGAATTTCTGGCAACCATCACACTTGCGCACAATATCCACTGCATTAGCATGAGCTTTCAACCAGTAAAACCATGACAAAAGGACTTAGCCACCAAAGATCGTGACCCGGCATGATGACCACAGTCTCCTGCATGAATTTCTTTTAGGATTTCTTGGCCTTCATCAGGGGAAACAGAACGCTGAAACACGCCAGTCACACTACATCTGTGTAACTCGCCATTGACAATTGTCATGGACTTTGACCGCCTTATGATCTGTCGCGCAAAAAAGTTCATCTTCTGGTAACTCGCCCCTGGTCAAGTAAGCCAGATAAGTGTGACACCCCCGATTCAATCGTACACTAATCATACACGTAAATGTGTACAATCAAGATCAGGGACTCATGGGAAGATATCACAACACAACTCTAGACACAAATTAAAATAATACAAGCTTTATATTACAAGCCAGGGGCCTCGGGGGCTCGAATACATAGCTCGATACACAAGAGTCAGCGGAAGCAACAATATCTGAGTACAGACATAAGTTAAACAAGGATGCCTTAAGAAGGCTAGCACAAAAGCAACACAATCGAATAGGCAAGGCCTCCTGCCTGTGACCTCCTAACTACTCCTGGTCGTCGGTGATCTTCACGTAGTAGCATCCATCGGTGGTGGCATCTGGCTCCAGGGATCCACCATCTGGTTGCAACAACCGGAAAGAAGAAAGAAGGGGGAAAAGGGGGCAGCAAAGCAACCGTGAGTACTCATCCAAAGTACTCGCAAGCATCAGATCTATACTAAGTATGCATTGGTATCAAATGGAAGGTTTGTATCTGTGGACTGAACTGCAGAATGCCAGAATAGAGGGGGGAAGGCCTATCCTATCGAAGACTAGCATCTTCAAGCAACTCCAAGCATCTTGCAGCATGTAGAAGAGTAAAGAGTAGCATTTTAATATTTAACAAGCATGTTGTAGCATCAACGCCCAGAGATCCTTCCTCGACTCCCTGCGAGAAAGCAATCTCGAAGCCACATATCCATCACATATCTCAAGTATCCATTTCTAGTTATATAAGATCCGGATACAAGTCTGAACGTCCATTACGGTGGACATGGTATTTGAATATATATCTTCCCTGTAGGGGTGCACCACGTTACCCAACACACTCGATCACTCTAGCCGGAAACACCTTTCTAGGGTCAATGCCCGACCTCGGAAGATCAACACATCGCAGCCCTACCTAGGCTCAGCAGAGAGGTCCTCGCCGGTCTACATCCTAAGCACTCCGGGGTCTTGGGCCCATCGCCCGCAGCACTCCAGGGGTCGTTGTGTGCAGGGTGGATACCAGCACCGCCTCGGATGCCAACACAATCCGACCGTGCCACAATGCTGAACTGGACGTCTGACAAAGCTTCGGCTGATACTGCGACGTCGAGGCCCATAATTATTCTCGCATGGTGGTTAGTGCATAAAGGCTAAAGGCCAACTCAGAACAAATACCCAAACCTGTTAGTGCATTGGGGGATCGCGGAGACGAGCAGAGACTCACGATAATGTGACCTCGTCGCCCCGTCTCGTGGAATTACGGCAAGGGCCCAGACTGCCCGGCCGTGCCACATGGAAAACTCGCCGGTGCTCTATGGGCCCGCCCGACTTTCACATCAACTCGCGTGCACCCCTCAGGGCCGACCCGACTTCAACAATGGTCTCAAGTAAGTCAAGGTAACCGTGTGTCCAAACATCAAGGGGAAAACCCGAGGAACCACCCTCGGTGGATTCCACTCGATGTAATCATCAAGGTGAACGTAAGAGGAACCACCCTCGAGGTTCACACTTGAGGTGTTGCACGACAGAGCCGTCTCAGGAATGGTGAAGGAGGAACCACCCTCGTTGACCACGACCGAATAGCTACACTACAGAGATCTCATCAGGAGTGATGTATGAGGTTCCACCCTCGGCACTCGATGGTAACTCTGCAGAGTCGAGCATCAAAAGCGGCGTGATGTGATGTGAGGTGTCGGGCTCTGGTCGTCGATCACGTTGATCGAGGCATCGATGATGAAGTAGGGGCAACAAGGACAAGGTGGGGGTCACTGATGGATCACTAACCAACCTATACTAAGGAGTTTAGGATAAGCAGTTAAGTAACAATAAGCAGGTTACAAAAGCAGGCTATGCATCAGAATAGGAGCAATCAATTACAGTAGCAAAATCTAATGCAAGCATGAGAGAATGGAATGGGCGATATCAGGATGATCAAAGGGGGGCTTGCTTGGTTGCTCAGACGAGAAGGAGGGTCGTCGTCGATGTAGTCGATCACACTGGCATCAGCAGTAGTCTCGGGATCTATCGGAGAGAAGAGGGAGAAGAAACAGTAAATACATGCAAACATATGCATAATATGACAATAAGCAATGCTAGAGGTGTTCTAACGCAGTGCTAGGCGATACTGGCGAAGGAGGAAAACATCCGGGAAAGTTTTCCTGGTTCCGGATGGTTGTTAGACAGATGTACCAGAGGGGAAAGTTCAATGTTTTCTATGCTAGGGACATGTGGCGGATGAACGGACCGTTTGTTCGGATTCGTCTCGGCGTTCTGAGCAACTTTCATGTACAAAGTTTTTTCAATTCGAGTTACGGTTTAATTTACATGATTTTCTATATTTTTTTAAAATCATTTTGGAATAACAGATTTAAATAAAAGGAAAACAGGGTTATGACATCATCGTGACGTCATGTGGGTCCCGCTGTCATAGTCATAGGTTAATTATCAGGTAATTAGCAAGTCAATTATCAGGATTAATTAACTTAATCAACTCGTTAATTAATTAATACTTAATTCTTTTTAACTAATTTTTATTCTTTTTTCTTTTTTTAGGGGAGGGGCCCCAACTGCCAGTGGCACAAAGGCCACTGGAGCAGGCACGGGTAACAGGCGCTGACCCGGGCGGAGGCCGAACCCGCTCGGGTGAGAGGCGAGGAGCGACGGGGCACCGGCAGCCGATGAGGTCGGGGAGAGGGGCGGCCAGCGCCAGGGAGAGGTAACCGCGGCAGAGGGCGTCGTGCAGCACAGCAAGGACGGCTGGGGGCGTGCATGGGCGGCCGTGTGCGCGGGCGCAGGCGAGGCTGCAAGAACGAGTAGGCGGGCGCGGTCCAGGAGGGGTCGCGGGCACAGCGACGGACTGCGGGGGCAGGGGCGGCGCGAGCAGGTGCGGCCTATGTGTTGCGGGGAGGTGGGGTGGACGGAGGCTCGCGGGCGGAGCAGTGGAAGGGCGGCGGCCACGACGATGCGGCGCGACGACAACGGGCGAGGCCGCCGCGGGTCGCACGGGAGAGAGGAGGACGACTGGGGTTGCTCACCCGCATTGAAGGGAAGGCCCGATGCAGGGGAACGCGACGGCGGGAGCTGCATGGGGGAGGGTGAGGACGAGGCGGTGATGATGACAACTTCGGGGCGCAGCGGCGCAGTGTCGGACGACGAGGTTCATAGGCGACCGATGGGGAGGTGTCGAGGAAGGCGAGGCGGCGAGGCAGACGACATCGAGTGCTATGTGTTGAGCTTGTGTTGGTTTTCCTTGAAGAGGAAAGGGTGATGCAACAAAGTAGCGCAAGTATTTCCCTCAGTTTTTGAGAACCAAGGTATCAATCCAGTAGGTGGCTCCTTAGAAGTCCCACGCACCTACACAAACAAACAAGAACCTCGCAACCAACGCAATAAAGGGGTTGTCAATCCCTTCACGGCCACTTGCGAAAGTGAGATCTGATAGAGATAATATGATAAGGTAAATATTTTTGGTATTCTTATGATATAGATTGGAAAGTAAAAGATGTAAATAAAAGTAGATTGAAAGCTTATCTGATAAAAGATAGACCCGGGGGCCATAGGTTTCACTAGTGGCTTCTCTCAAGATAGAATAAGTATTACGGTGGGTGAACAAATTATTGTCGAGCAATTGATAGAAAAGCGCATAGTTATGAGATTATCTAGGCATGATCATGTATATAGGCATCACGTCCCTGACAAGTAGACCGACTCCTGCCTGCATCTACTACTATTACTCCACACATCGACCGCTATCCAGCATGCATCTAGAGTATTAAGTTCATAAAGAACAGAGTAAGGCATTAAGAAAGATGACATGATATAGAGGGATAAACTCGTGCAATATGATATAAAACCCATCATTTTATCCTCGATGGCAACAATACAATACGTGCCTTGTTGGCCCTGCTGTCACTGGGAAAGGACACCACAAGATTGAACCTAAAGCTAAGCACTTCTCCCATTGCAAGAAAGATCAATCTAGTAGGCCAAACCAAACTGATAATTCGAAGAGACTTGCAAAGATAACTTAATCACACATAAAAGAATTCAGAAAGTTGCGGCGGTGGAATTAGGTTTTCGTGGTGCTCCTCGATGGGTTCAGGATACGTGGGTATATATAGGAGGAAGAAGTAGGTCGGTGGACCCTCGAGGGGCCCATGAGGGTGGGGGCGCGCCCACCTGTAGGGGGCATGCCGGGCACCCTCGTGGCTGCCTCCTCAGTCGCTTGACTTCCACTCCAAGTCCCCTGGATCACGTTTGTTCCAAAAAGATCGCTCCCGAAGGTTTCATCCCGTTTGGACTCCATTTGATATTCCTTTTCTTCGGAACACTGAAATAGGCAAAAAACAGCAATTCGGGCTGGGCCTCCGGTTAGTGGGTTAGTGCCAAAAATGATATAAAAGTGTAAAGTAAAGCCCATAAAAATCCAAAACGGGTAATATAATAGCATGGAACAATCAAAAATTATAGATACGTTGGAGACGTATCAAGCATCCCCAAGCTTAATTCATGCCCGTCCTCGAGTAGGTAAATGATAAAAACAGAATTTTTGATGTGAAATGCTACCTAGCATAATTCTCAATGTAATTTTCTTTATTGTTGCATGAATGTTCAGATCCAAACGATTCAAAATAAAAGTTCATATTGACATAAGAAATAGTAATACTTCAAGCACACTAATCAAAGCAACCATGTCTTCTCAAAATAACATGGCTAAAGAAAGTTATCCCTACAAAATCATATAGTTTGGTCGTTGATCTATCTTCATCACACAAAGTATTTAATCATGCACAACCCCGATGACAAGCCAAGCAATTGTTTCATACTTTAGTAATCTCAAACTTTTTCAACTTTCACGCAATACATGAGCGTGAGCCATGGACATAGCACTATATGTGGAATAGAATGGTGGTTGTGGAGAAGACAAAAAAGGAGAAGATAGTCTCACATCAACTAGGCGTATCAACAGGCTATGGAGATGCCCAATAATAGATATCAATGTGAGTGAGTAGGGATTGCCATGCAACGGATGCACTAGATCTATAAATGTATGTAAGCTCAACAAAAGAAACTAAGTGGGTGTGCATCCAACTCGCTTGCTCACGAAGACCTAGGGCATTTTGAGGAAGCCCATCATTGGAATATACAAGACAAGTTCTATAATGAAAAATTCCCACTAGTACATGAAAGTGACAACATAGGAGACTTCCTATCATGAAGATCATGGTGCTACTTTGAAGCACAAGTGTGGTAAAAAGGATAATAGCATTGTCCCTTCTCTCTTTTTCTCTCATTTTTTTTGTTTGGCCTTTTTTTTAAAGTCCGAAGTCTCATCCTGACTTGTGGGGGAATCATAGTCTCCATCATCCTTTCCTCACTGGGACAATGCTCTAATAATGAAGATCATCACACTTTTATTTACTTACAACTCAAGATTACAACTCAATACTTAGAACAAGATATGACTCTATATGAATGCCTCTGGCGGTGTACCGGGATATGCACTGAATCAAGAGTGACATGTATGAAAATTATGAAGGTGGCCTTGCCACAAATACGATGTCAACTACATGATCATGCAAAGAGCAATATGACAATGATGATGCGTGTCATATAAACAGAACGGTGGAAAGTTGCATGGCAATATATCTCAGAATGGCTATGGAAATGCCATAATAGGTAGGTATGGTGGCTGTTTTGAGGAAGGTATATGGTGGGTGTATGGTATCGGTGAAAGTTGCACGGCACAAGAGAGGCTAGCAATGGTGGAAGGGTGAGAGTGCGTATAATCCATGGACTCAACATTAGTCATAAAGAACTCATATACTTATTGCAAAAATCTACAAGCCATTGAAAACAAAGTACTACATGCATGCTCCTAGGGGAATAGATTGGTAGGAAAAGACCATCGCTCGTCCCCGACCGCCACTCATAAGGAAGACAATTAATAAATAAAATTGTGCTCCAACTTCATCACAAAGCGGTTCACCATACGTGCATGCTACGGGAATCACAAACTTCAACACAAGTATTCTTTAAATTCATAATCACCCAACTAGCATGACTCTAATATTACCACCTCTAATATCTCAAAACAATTATCAAGCATCAAATTGATCATAGCATCCAATTCACTTTCTATGATAGTTTTTATTATACCCAACTTGGATACCCATCATTCTAGGACCAATTTTATAACCATAGCAAATACCATGCTGTTCTAAAAGACTCTCAAAATAACATAAGTGAATCATGAGAGATCAACAATTTCTTCAAAATTAAGCCATCGCCATGCTCTAAAAGATATAAGTGAAGCACTAGAGCAAAACTATCTCACTCAAAAGATATAAGTGAAGCACATAGCATATTCTAATAAATTCTAATCAAGTGGGATTCTCCCAAAAGGTGTGTACAGCAAGGATGATTGTGGTAATCTAAAAAGCAAATACTAATATAATACAAGATGCTCCAAGCAAAACACATATCATGTGGCGAATAAAAATATAGCTCCAAGTAGAGTTACCGATAGACGAAGGCGAAAGAGGGGATGCCTTCCGGGGCATCCCCAAGCTTAGGCTTTTGGTTATCCTTGAATATCTTGGGGTGCCATGGGCATCCCCAAGCTTAGGCTCTTGCCACTCCTTACCCCATAGTCCATCAAATATTTACCCAAAACTTGAAAACTTCACAACACAAAACTCAAAAGGAAATCTCATAAGCTCCATTAGTGCAAGAAAGAAAAACCACCACATAAGGTACTGTAATAAACTCATTCTTTATTTATATTGGTGTTAAACCTACTGTATTACAACTTCTATATGGTTCATACCCCTACATACTAGCCATAGATGCATCAAAATAAGCAAACAACACACGAAAAACAGAATCTGTCAAAAACAGAACAGTCTGTAGCAATCTATAACTCTCGAATACTTCTGGAACTCTAAAATTCCTACCAAAATAGGAAGTCCTGGGCAGTTTGTCTATTGATCTACAGCTAAAAGAATCAACGCAAAAGCCCGTTTCTGTGAACTACTAAAATTATTGTCGTGCGTGCAAAGTTTATGTTTTTCAGCAGAATCAAATTAACTATCACCGTAGGTTATCCTATAGGTTCTACTTGGCACAAACACTAATTAAAACATGAAAACACATCTAAACAGAAGGTAGATGAAAAATTTATAACTAAACAGAAGCAAAAACAAAAAACAAAAATAAAATTGGGTTGCCTCCCAACTAGCGCTATTGTTTAACGCCCCAAGCTAGGCATAAAAGCGAGGATAGATCTAAGTAGTGCCATCTTTGGCACTCAATTCATAAGTAGCTCGCATGATAGATTCATAAGGTAATTTAACTTTCTTTCTTGGAAATTGTTCCATGCCTTTCCTTAATGGAAATTGGAATCTAATATTCCCTTCCTTCATATCAATAATTGGACCAATCGTTCTAAGGAAAGGTCTACCAAGAATAATAGGACAAGAAAGATTGCAATCTATATAAAGAACGATAAAATCTACGGGCACATAATTCCTATTTGCAACAATAAGAACATCATTGATCCTTCCCATAGGTTTCTTAATGGTGGAATCCGCAAGGTGCAAATTTAAAGAGCAATCATCAAAATCATGAAAACTTAGAATATCACATAAAGTTTTTGGATTCGTGGAAACACTAGCACCCAAATCACACAAAGCATAGCACTCATGATCTTTAATTTGAATTTTTATAGTAGGTTACCACTGATCATAAAGTTCTCTAGGTACAGAAACTTCAAAATTAAGTTTTTCATCATAAGATTGCATCAAGGCATCAACAATATGTTTGGTAAAAGCTTTATTTTGACTATAAGAATGAGGAGAATTCAACACAGATTGCAACAAGGAAATACAATCTACTAAAGAACAATTATCATAATTAAATTCCTTGAAATCCAAGATAGTGGGCTCAATGCTATTTAAAGTCTTGACCTCTCCAATCCCACTTTTACCAAATTTAGCATCAAGATCTACAAACTCCGAATCATTGGGACGCCTTTTAACTAAAGTTGACTCATCTCCAGTCACAACATTATTGAGATTCATATTGCAAAACAAGGATTTAATAGGGGACACATCAATAACTTTTAGATATTCATCATTATTTTCCCCTAACCCTTCTGGTTTGGCAGCCATCTTAATGACCAAGGTGGCTTGCTTATCAGAAATCTGGGCTATTGATTTTTCAAGACGAGTAATTTGAGAGTTCAAACCATAAAATTCTTTAGACATATCATCAAGCTCTTTGTTCATATACCCCATAAAGCTTTTTTGTTCTTTAAGCTCTTTTCTAAAGAAACTATTATGCTCAAATTGTAAAGTCATAAAACTTCTAACGTTCAATTCAATCTCTTCCAACCTTCTAAGATGAAGGTCGGAGTTATTAGGCAAAGCCATAAGAACAAACAGGCACACAAGAAGACAAGCAAAAGAGAGAGGAGATTGGGAAAGAGAGGGCGAATATAACGGCAAGGATGAAGTGGGGGAGAGGAAAACAAGAGGCAAATGGCAAATAATGTAATGCGAGGGAGATGAGTTTGTGATGGGTACTTGGTATGTCTTGACTTGAGCGAAGACCTCCCCGGCAACGGCGCTAGATATCCTTCTTGCTACGTCTTGAGCTTGCGTTGGTTTTCCTTGAAGAGGAAAGGGTGATGCAGCAAAGTAGTGTAAGTATTTCCCTCAGTTTTTGAGAACCAAGGTATCAATCCAGTAGGAGGCTCCTCAGAAGTCCCACGCACCTACATAAACAAACAAGAACCTCGCAACCAACGCAATAAAGGGGTTGTCAATCCCTTCACGGCCACTTGCGAAAGTGAGATCTGATAGAGATAATATGACAAGGTAAATATTTTTGGTATTTTTATGATATAGATTGGAAAGTAAAAGATGCAAATAAAAGTAGATTGAAAGCTTATATGATAAGATAGACCCGGGGGCCATAGGTTTCACTAGTGGCTTCTCTCAAGATAGCATAAGTATTACGGTGGGTGAACAAATTACTGTCGAGCAATTGATAGAAAAGCGAATAATTATGAGATTATCTAGGCATGATCATGTATATATGCATCACGTCCATGACAAGTAGACCGACTCCTGCCTGCATCTACTACTATTACTCCACACATCGAACGCTATCCAGCATACATCTAGAGTATTAAGTTCATAAAGAATAGAGTAACGCATTAAGAAAGATGACATGATATAGAAGGATAAACTCATGCAATATGATATAAAACCCATCTTTTTATCCTCGATGGCAACAATACAATACGTGCCTTGCTGCCCCTGCTGTCACTGGGAAAGGACATCGCAAGATTGAACCCAAAGCTAAGCACTTCTCCCATTGCAAGAAAGATCAATCTAGTAGGCCAAACCAAACTGATAATTCGAAGAGACTTGCAAAGATAACTTAATCACACATAAAAGAATTCAGAGGAGATTCAAATATTTATCATAGATAAACTTGATCATAAACCCACAATTCATCGGATCTCGACAAACACACCGCAAAAAGAGTTACATCGAATAGATCTCCAAGAAGATCAAGGAGAACTTTGTATTGAGATTCGAAGAGAAAGAAGAAGCCATATAGCTAATAACTATGGACCCGAAGGTCTATGGTAAACTACTCACAACTCATCGGAAGGGCCTTGGAGATGATGTAGAGGCCCTCCATGGTCGATTCCCCCTCTGGCGGAGCGCCGGCGAAGGCTCCAAGATGGGATCTCGCGGATATAGAAGGTTGCAGCGGTGGAATTAGGTTTTCGTGGTGCTCCTTGATGGTTTCAGGGTACGTGGGTATATATAGGAGGAAGAAGTAGGTTGGTGGACGCTCGAGGGGCCCATGAGGGCGGGGGTGCGCCCACCTGTAGGGGGCACGCCGGGCACCCTCATGGCCGCCTCCTCTGTTGCTTTACGTCCACTCCAAGTCCCCTGGATCACGTTTATTCCAAAAAGATCACTCCCGAAGGTTTCATCCCGTTTGGACTCAGTTTGGTATTCTTTTCTTCGAAACACTGAAATAGGCAAAAAAAACAGCAATTTGGGCTAGGCCTCCGGTTAGTAGGTTAGTCCCAAAAATGATATAAAAGTGTAAAGTAAAACCCATCAAATCCAAAATGGGTAATACAATAGCATGGAACAATCAAAAGTTATAGATACGTTGGAGACGTATCATCGAGCAGCGCCAGGCGGCGTCGAGATCGAGCGGGGGGTGGCGGCGGGCTCGATCCAGATGGGATCGGGAGAGAGAGACCAGGGGAGATATGGGGATCATGGGGGAGTGGTTGAGCGTGGGGAGGGTTAGGTCACGGTGAGGGGAGGGTAAGGGGAGTGAGGGGGGAGTGAGCCTTATACGTCTCCAACGTATCTACTTTTCTAAACACTTTTGCCCTTGTTTTGGACTCTAACTTGCATTATTTGAATGAAACTAACCCGGACTGACGCTGTTTTCAATAGAACTGCCATGATATTGTTTTATGTGTAGAAAGCAAAGGTTCTCGGAATGTCCTGAAAATCCACAGAGGCACTTTTTGGAAATTATAAAAAATACTGGCGAAAGAATCAAGAACAGGGGGCCCACACCCTGTCCACAAGGGTGGGGGGCTCGGCCCCCTCCCCCTGGGCGCTCCCCCTATCTCGTGGGCCCCCTGGACCTCCACCTACCTCAACTCCTACTCCATATATTCACGTTCGGGGAGAAAAAAATTGGAGAGAAAGTTTCATCATGTTTTACGATACGGAGCCACCGCCAAGCCCTAATCTCTCTCGGGAGGGCTGATCTGGAGTCCGTTCAGGGCTCCGGAGAGGGGGATTCGTCGCTGTCGTCATCATCAACCATCCTCCATCACCAATTTCATGATGCTCACCGCGGTGCGTGAGTAATTCCATCGTAGGCTTGCTGGACGGTGATGGGTTGGAAGAGATTTACCATGTAATCAAGTTAGTTTTGTTAGGGTTTGATCCCTAGTATCCACTATGTTCTGAGACTGATGTTGCTATGACTTTGCTATGCTTAATGCTTGTCACTAGGGCCCGAGTGCCATGATTTCAGATCTGAACCTATTATGTTTTCATGAATATATGTGTGTTCTTGATCCTATCTTGCAAGTCTATAGTCACCTATTATGTGTTATGATCCGACAACCCCGAAGTGACAATAATCGGGATACTTCTCGGTGATGACCATAGTTTGAGGAGTTCATGTATTCACTATGTGCTAATGCTTTGTTCCGGTTCTGTATTAAAAGGAGGCCTTAATATCCCTTAGTTTCCGCTAGGACCCTGCTGCCACGGGAGGGTAGGACAAAAGATGTCATGCAAGTTCTTTTCCATAAGCACGTATGACTATTTACGGAATACATGCCTACATTACATTGATGAACTGGAGCTAGTTCTGTGTCACCCTATGTTATAGCTATTACATGAGGAATCGCATCTGACGTAATTATCCATCACTAATCCATTGCCTACGAGCATTTCACATCTTGTGCTTCGCTTATTTACTTTTCCGTTGCTACTGTTACAATCACTACAAAACCCAAAAACATTACTTTTACTACCGTTACCTTTATTATCATACTACTTTGCTACTAAATACTTTGCTGCAGATACTAAGTTATCCAGGTGTGGTTGAATTGACAACTCAACTGCTAATACTCAAGAATATTCTTTGGCTCCCCTTGTGTCGAATCAATAAATTTGGGTTGAATACTTTACCCTCGAAAGCTGTTGCGATCCCCTACACTTGTGGGTTATCAAGACTAATTTCTGGCACCGTTGCCGGGGAGCATAGCTCTATTCTCTGAGTCACTTGGGATTTATATCTGTTGATCACTATGAAGAACTTGAAAGACGACAGAACTACGATTTTGCCCTCAACTATGAGGGGAGGTAAGGAACTGCCATCTAGCTCTGCACTAGATTCTCCTTCTGTTTTGAGTAAGCTTGCGACACCTAAACCTGCTACTGCTATGAATTCTGATATGTCGCATGTTATCGATGATGCCACTTCTGCTATGCATGATACTTATGATGAAACTACTTCTGTGCGTGATACTACTTTGCCATTAGGTGAATTTCTTGATGAACAACTTGCTAGGGTTAGGGGGGATGAAATTATTGAAGATGCTATTATTGATGATAGTGATGTTGAAAATTCTCCCAATGATTATGAATTACCTGTTGTTCCCGAGGATTATGTTATGAAGAGGAAGCTGCTAGAGCTATCTTTGCCTGTAAAGATAGATACGATCTTAAGAAATTATTAGCTAAATGGAAGCAGCAACCTCTTAATGCTAGAATGAAACCTGACCCTGCTTTTGCTACTTCACCTATCTGTGTTACTGATAAGGATTATGAATTCTCTGTTGATCCTGAAATTATTATCTGATCCTTTTTATGGCCTTGAATCTGAAACTGTTGTGGCACATCTTACCAAGTTGAATGATATAGCCACCTTGTTCACTCATGATGATAAATCTCGCTATTATTATATCCTTAAGATATTTCCATTCTCGTTAAAGGGTGATGCTAAGATTTGGTATAATTCTCTTGCTCCTGGTTGTGTGCGTAGTCCCCAGGATATGATTTATTACTTCTCTGCTAAATATTTCCCTGTTCATAAGAAACAAGCTACCTTGCAGGAAATATATAATTTTGTGCAAATCAAAGAAGAGAGTCTCCCACAAGCTTGGGGGAGGCTTCTCCGATTACTTAATGCTTTGCCTGATCAACCTCTTAAGAAAAATGAAATACTCCATATCTTTTATAATGGACTAACCGATGCTTCCAAGGACTACTTGGATAGTTGTGCTCAAACACAATCAGGTGATGAACATGAACCTAGTGATAATGTTAATAATATTGTTCATGTTGATGCTCAACCTAGCAAAAACAATGAAGTAGAGATTGAACCTGCTGTTGATCTTGATAACCCACAATCAAAGAATCAACGCTATGATAAGAGAGATTTTGTTGCTAGGAAGCACTATAGAGAAAGAGAACCATGGGTTCAGAAACCCATGCCCTTTCCTCCTAAACCATCCAAGACAAAGGATGATGAGGATTTTGAGCGCTTTGCTGAAATGATTAGACCTATTTTCTTACGTATCCGCTTAACTGATATGCTTAAAGTAAATCCTTATGCTAAGTATATGAAGGATATCATCACAAATAAAAGAAAGATAGCGGAAGCTGAAATTTCCACCATGCTTGCTAATTACACTTTTAAGGGTGGAATACCAAAGAAACTTGGAGATCCGGGTGTACCAACTATACCATGCTCCATTAAAAGGAATTATGTTAGAACTGATTTATGTGATCTTGGAGCCGGTGTTAGTGTTATGCCTCTCTCTTTATATCGTAGACTTGAATTGAATAAGTTGACACCAACTGAAATATCTTTGCAAATGGATGATAAATCAACTGCTATACCTGTCGGTATTTGTGAGGATGTGCCTGTTGTAGTTGCAAATGTCACTATCTTAACGAACTTTGTTATTCTTGATATTCCTGAGGACGATAGTATGTTGATTATCCTTGGTAGACCCTTTTTGAACACTGCAGGGGCTGTTATTGATTGCAACAAAGGCAATGTCACTTTTCATGTTAATGGTAATGAGCATACGGTACACTTTCCGAGGAAACAATTGATACGTCCATTTTGCATCATGCTTTTGTATCAATATTTATTGCATTATGGACTGTTATTACACATTATATCTCAATACTTATGGCTATTCTCTCTTATTTTACAAGGTTTACCATGAAGAGGGGGAATGCCGGCAGCTGGAATTCTGGCTGGAAAAGGAGCAAACATTGGAAACCTATTCTGCACAGCTCCAAAAGTCCTGAAACTCCACGAAACATCTTTTTGGAATTAATAAGAATTATTAAGCGAAAGAAATACACCAGGGGGGCCACACCCTGTGCAGGAGAGAGGAGGGCGCCCCCCCTATAGGGCGCGCCCCCTATCTCCTGGGCCCCCTGGTGGGCCTCCGGTGTCCATCTTCTGCTATATCAGAGCTTTTACCCTGGAAAAAATCATGGGAAAGCTTACAGGATGAAACTCCGCCGCCACAAGGCGAAACCTTGGCGGAATCAATCTAGGGCTCCGGCGGAGCTGTTCTGCCGGGGACACTTCCCTCCGGGAGGGGGAAATCATCACCAACATCATCACCAACGATCCTATCATCGGGAGGGGGTCAATCTCCATCAACATCTTCACCAGTACCATCTCCTCTCAAAACCCTAGTTCATCTCTTGTATCCAATCTTGTATTAAAACCACAAATTGGTACATGTGGGTTGCTAGTAGTGTTGATTACTCCTTGTAGTTTATGCTAATTGGTTTACTTGGTGGAAGATCATATGTTCAGATCCTATATGCATATTATTACTCCTCTGATTATGAACATGAATATGCTTTGTGAGTAGTTACATTTGTTCCTGAAGGAGGTGTTTGGCACAGCGAACAAGGAAATTGGACTATGCGGCTTTATAACTTTCACTTAGCCATAGAAGTCTACAATTTTAAATTTCGGCGAAGCCCCTAGAATTCGGAAAGCCGAATTGGGGCGCTACATACGCCTAAATCAGACAAGGCCGATTCATCGCCTAAAGCGGAAAAAATCTTTAAGGATTTTAAGACCTCTCGAACAACGACCAGCTTTCGCTGCATCATGTCGGTCAGTTTTCGGCTTTCTCTACTGAGGTGCTCGTCCGGAAGAACCGGGACACAATCGCAGTAGTTCTCCCTGCGCTACCTTAGCCGATATAACGGAATGTAAGGTACCAAAACAAGGGAGCCGGGCAAACCCAACTATTGACCCAAGACATGATTTGGAGCTGATGCATATAATGCTATAAGTTAGGGGTGCCGCACTATTGAAAGTGTTCGGACTTGTCTTGCCGTATTATGGGGCGCCATAAGAAGCCCCTGGCAAACTGAACGTACCAAGGTGTACGGATGCAATATTAAATAAACATTTATAAAAAAATGTGCAAATAGGAATAATAAGCTGACGCTATATATTATCTCCCATTGATGAATAATATGTTTAAGCATATGTTTACAATGAATGCATTTAAGCAGAAGTAAATAGGACTATTTAACATGTCCTATCCAAGGGCAGGCTGCATGTAAGTATATAAAACAGGTATAACGATAGTGAATAGATTCCACCTGGGTATTCCCTTTGTGCGTAAAGCCTGTTGCCTCCTTGGTTTTCTCTCCTGTGTAAGTCCGACAATCCGGCTCTTCTGAAGAGGCTGCCCAAAAGCAGTGTCCTGAAAGATAAAGGGGGTTTATTAAAGTATGTTGCGGCTATACCGCACTGTTGACTGAGTCACTGTTGCGCCTCCGCCTATGCCCATGGTATTTTGAGTGCGTAATTGTGTACGCGCGGCACGAATGCTGCTTTGGTGGGACTTGAGTGGAGGCCGGACTGCTAGTCGCATTCTTGGCGTCCCTGGCGATCCTGTTGCGGGGTGCTCCGAACTCGCTTGACGGTGTTCGGGGTTGTTGTCACCAGATTCGTGGTTTGCCGGAGAAGGCTGCATTGTACTTCTACTGTGAGGGCTGTAGTATGCTCTTTTGTACGGAGAGAGTGGTCCATGTTTCCGTTGACTGTTATGACCCCGCGAGGTCCTGGCATCTTGAGCTTGAGGTATGCATAATGTGGTACCGCATTGAATCGAGCGAATGCAGTTCCTCCAAGCAGTGCGTGATAACCACTGCGGAAAGGGACAATATCGAAGATTAACTCATCGCTTCGGATGTTATCCGGAGATGCGAAGACCACTTCCTGTGTTATGGAGCCCGTGCAACGGGCCTCTACTCCTAGAATTACACCTTTGAAGGTGGTTTTGGTGGGCTTGATCCTCGAAGGGTCGATGCCCATTTTGCGCACTGTGTCCTGATAAAGCAGGTTCAGGCTGCTGCCGCCATCCATAAGGACTCGCATAAGGTGGAATCCGTCAAGGATTGGGTCTAGGACCAATGCGGCTGAACCACCGTGATGGATGCTGGTAGGGTGATCCCTACGATCAAAGGTGATCGGACAGGCTGACCATGGTTTGAATTTTGGGGCGACTGGCTCCACCGCATAGACGTACCGCGGTGCTCACTTCCGTCCCGTTTGGGAATGTGGGTGGCGTAGATCATGTTGACCGTTTTCACCTGGGGAGGAAATTTCTTCTGTCCCCCCGTGTTCGGATGCCGGGGCTCCTTGTCGTCGTCGCTGTGCAGCCCCTTGTCCTTGTTTTCGGCGTTTATTTTACCGGACTATTTGAACACCCAACAGTCTCTATTAGTGTGGTTTGCTGGCTTGTCCGGGGTGCCATGAATTTGGCACGAGCATTCAAGTATGCGGTCCAGACTGGACGGTCCCTGATTGTTTCTTTTGAACGGCTTTTTCCGCTGACCGATTTGGAGCCACTGAATCCGGCGTTGACTGCCGTGTCTTCAGTGTTGTCGCTGTTGTTCTGTCGCTTATGCCTGTTGCACCGTGGCTTGCTGTTATTGTCGCGTACATCTGAGGTGCCGGAATTTATAGGCGCGGTGCTACTGCGAGCCAACCAGCTGTCCTCACCCGCGCAGAAGCGGGTCATGAGTGTCGTGAGGGCCGCCATGGATTTTGGTTTTTCCTAGCCGAGGTGTCAGGCGAGCCACTCGTCACGGATATTATGCTTAAAGGCCTCCAGGGCTTCAGCGTCCGGACAATCGACTATTTGGTTCTTTTTGGTTAGGAACCGAGTCCAAAATTTCCTGGCTGACTCTCCGGGCTGTTGGGTAATGTGGCTCAGGTCATCGGCATCCGGTGGTCTCACATATGTGCCCTGGAAGTTGTCGAGGAACGCGTCCTCCAGGTTTTCCCAACTGCCAATGGAATTTGCTGGCAGGCTGTTTAGCCAATGCCGGGTTGGTCCTTTGAGTTTAAGAGGGAGATACTTGATGGAGTGTAGATCGTCTCCGCGTGCCATGTGGATGTGGAGAAGGAAATCTTTGATCCATACTGCGGGGTCTGTTGTGCCATCGTATGATTCGATGTTTACGGGTTTAAACCCTTCTGGGAATTCATGATCCATCACTTCGTTAGTGAAGCAGAGGGGGTGTGCGGCGCCTCTATGTCGGGCTATGTGGCTACGCAGTTCGAATGAGTCTGGGTGGCTGTATTCAGCCCGACCGGACTTGTTCATAGTGTATCCGGCGTGACGATCATCGTCACGTGTTGGGGCGCGCCCCCGCGATCCATAGATCGATCTTGGCTGTCCTGCCTTGTTTTCCAGTATATCTTGCAGGTCCTGCCTATTGCCCTGGGCCGTAGTGTATTGGCGTGGGGGTGTGGGCTGGTATTCGGGCTAGTATGCCGTTTTATCCTAGCCACGAGGTGGCCGGTCAGCCGTCTGGCGCTCAAGTCCGTATTTCTCAGCTGCCAGGACTTCAGTCCATCTGTCTGTGAGCAGGTCTTGATCAGCTTGGAGCTGCTGCTGCTTCTTTTTCAGGCTTCTCGCAGTGGCCATGAGCCGGTGCTTGAAGCGCTCTTGCTCCACGCGGTCCTCAGGCACGCCGAACTTGTTGTTGCCGAGGCTAATCTCGTCCTCGGAGGGGGGCATGTAGTTGTCCTCCTCCGGATATCCATCTGTCGCCTGCTCGTCTGGGCTGTCCTGCCCATCTTCCTGTTCGGCCTGCTCGAAGGCAGGCTGTTCGGGGTTGTATTCATCTTCGGCACCATCTGGACTGTTTTTGTCACCTGTGCCGGTATTGCTGTGGCGGGGCTTGGAGCGGCGCCGACGACGCCCATGCTTTGTTTTCTTCCTTGAGGGGTTATCCTCCATTGCCTCATCACCATTTGTTTCTTTTGGAGTGTCCACCATATATATATATATATATCATATGAGGAGGTGGCTGTCCACCGCCCCGCGGGCGGTGGTTCCTGTTCTTCTCCTGCGTCGTCGTCCACACCGTCGATGTCTTCAGAGTCGAAGTCAAGCACGTCGGTTAAATCATCGACCGTGGCAATGAAGTGGGTGGTGGGTGGGCAACGAATTCCTTCGTCGCCTGCTTCCCACTCGAGCCGGACATAGTTCGGCCAAGAGTCTCCTGACAAAGAGAGAGACTTTAACGAGTTCAGCACGTTGCCAAAGGGCGAGTGCTGGAAGATATCCGTAGCGGTGAACTCCATTACCGGAGCCCAACCAGATTCGGCGGGCTCGGGAGTGCGCGGACTAGAACCTACATCCGGATACGAGTCCGGGGGTCCGGTGTCAAAGGCTTCCTTGGGGGTGAGGCATGTGCTCGGCTCTACCACTGATGAGCGTGCGGCCTCCGGGGCGGGGTCCATCCACCCGTCCTTGGGCGATGCAATCTGCTTCGGATTTAGGTCCGGGGCTCCAGCAGGGGTGATATCCCGAGCATTGTCCGACAGCACATCTAAGTCGTGCTCATCGTGACTGTCCGGTGCTCCTGGCGCAGGCCCGAATCCGTTGAAGATCAAGTCTCCGCGGATATCGGCCGTGTAGTTCAAGTTTCCGAACCTGACCTGATGGCCAGGGCGTAGCTGTCGATCTGCTCCAGACGGCCAAGCGAATTGGCCCGCAGTGCGAAGCCACCGAACACGAAGATCTGTCCGGGGAGAAAAGTCTCACCCTGGACCATGCTGTTGTTGATGATTGAAGGAGCCATCAATATTTGCAGCGACGACACAGAGGAAGTCTCAATGAAAGCACCAATGTCGGTGTCAAAACCGGCGGATCTCGGGTAGGGGGTCCCGATCTGTGCGTCTAAGGCTGATGGTAACAGGAGGCAAGGGACACAATGTTTACCCAGGTTCGGGCCCTCTCGATGGAGGTAAAACCCTACTTCCTGCTTGATTGATATTGATGATATGAGTAGTACAAGAGTTGATCTACCACGAGATCGTAGAGGCTAAACCCTGGAAGCTAGCCTATGATGATTATGATTCTGTCTCTAAGGACTAAACACTCCGGTTTATAAAGATACCGGAGAGGGCTAGGGTTTACATGGAGTCGGTTACAAAGAAGGAAATATAATATCCGGATCGCCAAGCTTGTCTTCCACGCAAAGGAGAGTCCCATCCGGACACAAGACGAAGTCTTGAGTCTTGTATCTTCACGCTCCAATAGTCCGGACAAAGTATATAGTCCGGCTGTCCGGATACCCCCTAATCCAGGACTCCCTCAAGCTCCACGCTCTGTGTGAACCCAACAAAGACGTGCTTCCGGCCGGCTTGGATCCGAGCGAGTTGCGTGAGTCGAGCCGGCTCAACGAGGTCGGTGTAGATGTCAAGCTCATGCTCAGATCCGTCGATTTACCGATGAAGACCTGGATCCTGCTAAAGGGGACCCGGTACCCTTACTCGATTGAGTCGGCTTTGGGGTCCCAGCCAGCATCGTTGATGTAGAGCTTGCCGCGGACTCTTGGTCATCCTGCCAACGGCGTATCCCTCGATCCCTGGGAAAGAGCCCTTCAAGAACTCGAAACCACTGTGTGCTGGTGATACGTCTCCGCCTTATCTACTTTTCCTAATGCTTTTGCTCTTGTTTTGGACTCTAATTTGCATATTTTGAATGAATAACCCGGATAATGTTGTTTTCAGCAAAACTACCATGGTGTTGTTTTTGTGCAAAAATAAAAGTTCTCAGATTGGAACAAAACTTTTTGGAGATTTATTTCAGAATAAATAAAAAATACTGGAGCCAAGAACCACCGGAGGGGGTGCCCTGGCTGGGCACAAGACACCAGGGTGCGCCTCCCCCTCTGGCGCGTCCTAGTGGGTTGTGCTCACCTGGTGGCCCCGCTGACCCTAATTCCAACTCCATAAATACCTATTTTCGGAGAAAAAAATAGAGGAGTTTCATCGTGTTTCATGATACGGAGCCACCGCCACCTCCTATTCTTCACCGGGAGGCCAAATCTGGAGTCCGTTCAGGGCTCCGGAGAGGGCAATCTTCGGTCTTCGTCATCACCAACCCTCCTTCATCACCAATTCCATGATGCCCCCCGTCGTGAGTGAGTAATTCCTTTGTAGGCCCGCTGGTCGGTGAGGAGTTGGATGAGATTCATCGTGTAATCGAGTTAGTTTTGTTAGGGCTTGATCCCTAGTGTCCACTATGTTCTGAGATTGATGTTGTTATGACTTTGCCATGCTTAATGCTTGTCACTAGGGCCCGAGTGCCATGATTTCAGACCTAAAATGTTTATGTTTTCACCATTATGCCTATGTTCTAGATCCGATCTTGCAAGTCATATTCACCTATTACGTGTGTTGATCCGTAAACCCCAGGGTGATAGAAATCGGGATACTTTTCGGTGATGATCGTAGTTTGAGGAGTTCATGTATTCACCATGTGTTAATGCTTTGTTCTGGTTCTCTACTAAAAGGAGTCCTTAATATCCCTTAGTTTCCTTATGGACCCCTCTACCACGGGAGGGTAGGACAAAAGATGCCATGCAAGTTCTTTCCGTAAGCACGTATGACTATTTACGGAATACATGCCTACATTATATTTAAGAACTAGACCTAGTTCTGTGTCACCCTAGGTTATGACTGTTATATGATGAATATCATCCAACGAATTCACCGATCCAATGCCTATGAGTTTTTCCACATATTGATCTTGCTAAGTTACTATTGCTATTGCTACTGTTACAACTGCTATAAAATTGTTATCGTCGTTACCATTACTATTGCTACTTTTACCACTGCTTTCAAAACTATCATACTACTGTGCTATGGTCACTTTGCTGCAAATATTTAATCTCCAGGTGTGGTTGAATTGACAACTCAGCTGCTAATACTTACAAATATTCTTTGGCTCCCCTTGTGTCGAATCTATAAATTTGGGTTGAATACTCTACCCTCGAAAACTGTTGTGATCCCATATACTTGTGGGTTATCAAGATCTTTTTTTGGCGGCGTTGTCGGAGAGCATAGCTATATTTGTTGAGACACTTGGGATTATTATCTATTTATCACTATGAAGAATCTGAAAGATACAAGAACCAAGATTTTTCCCTCTAAGACGAGGGTGGTAAGGAACTGCCATCTAGCTTTGTACTTGATTCACCTTTTGTTATGGATAAACTTAAAACACCACCACATGTTATTAATCCTAATATGTCGCAAGTTATTGATGATGATACTTCTGCTATTAATGATGCTAATGATGATGCTAGTGTCTTGCTTACAGATAATGTGCCACTGGGTAAATTTCTTGATGAACAACTTGCTAGAGCTAAAGATATTGAGAATGTTGAAACCGATGGACTCTCGAAACTGAGAATTATGAAACACCTATTAGATCTAGCTCTCCTAGAATTGAAATGCCTAAGATACCTGAGGGTTATGTTATGGATGAGGAGATAGCTAGAGACTTTCTTGCTTGCAATGATAGAGATGATCTTAAGAAATTATTATGCAAACTAAAGGAAAAATCTTTGAATACCAGAATGAAATGTGATCCTAAGTTTGCTACTTCACCTATCTTTGTTACTTATAAGGATTATGAATTCTTTGTCGACCCAGAGTTAATTACTTTGGTTGAATCTGATCCTTTCCATGGCTATGAAAATGAAACTGTTGTGGCACATCTTACTAAATTAAATGATATAGCTACCCTTTTTGCCCATGATGAGAAAATTTGCTACTACTATATTCTGAAGTTATTTCCATTCTCGTTAAAGGGTGATGCTAAGATATGGTACAATACTCTTGCTCCTGGTTGTGTGCGTAGTCCTCAGGATATGATTTATTACTTCTCTAAAAAATATTTTCCTGGTCATAAGAAACAAGCTGCCTTACAGGAAATATTTAAGTTTGTTCAAATTGAAGAGGAGAGTCTCCCAAAAGCTCGGGGGATTCTTCTCCAATTGCTTAATGCTTTGTATGATCATCCACTTAAGAAAAATGAAATACTTGATATCTTCTATAATGGACTAACTGATGCTTTTAGGGACTTCCTAGATAGTTGTGCTGGTTGTGTTTTCAGGGAACGAACTGTTGAACAAGCTGAGGAATTATTGAATAATATATTGAAGAATTATGATGATTGGACTCTTCCTGAACCACTGCCTAAACCCACTCCGAAGAAGAAGAATATCTTGTTTCTCAGTCCTAAAGATATGCAAGAGGCAAATAAATGTATGAAGGAAAAAGGTATTAAAGCTGAAGATGTGAAAATTTTACCTCCTGTTAAAGAAATACATGGACTTGATACACCACCACCACTGGTGGTAGAGGTAAATTATTTTATAAAGTTTGATGAAAGTGACATCCCTTACAATAAACATCCTAGTCAATGCCTATATGAATTTGATAGGTATGTCATCAAACACGATCACTTTAATGCAAATGTTATTAAACAATTGAAATACAACTCTGATATGATTGCTCGCTTGAGTAACTTGTTATTTAGAATCACTAATGATGTTAGAGGTGTAGGAAAACATGCCTCTATGGTTCAAACTCAGTTAGAACACATTGCTAAATCTCAAAGAGAATTGCTTAATGAAATGAATAATAATATGAATGATCATGCTGTTAGAGTAATGACTAGAGGAGGAAGAATGACCCAGGAACCACTTTGTCCTGAGGGATATCCTAAAAGAACTAAACAAGACTCTCAAAGAATTAACACTGATACACCTGGTCCTTCTAAAAAGAAAAAGGAAAGGAAAAATGACTGGACTTTGCATACCTCTAGTGAACCTGAAAAAGAAAAACCTCTTTAGGATAATAATGATGTCTTGATCTCTAATGTTGAAACTCGATCTGGTAATGAACATTCACCTAGTGATAATGAAAATGATAATGATGATGTTCATGTAGATGCCCAACCAGACAATGATAAAGAACCAGATAATGATGTTGAGATAGAACCTGCTATTCATCTTGATAACCCATAACCTAAAAATAGAAGATATCATAAAAGAGACTTTGTTGCTAGAAAACATGGTAAAGAAAGAGAACCATGGGTTCAAAAACCCATGCCCTTTACACCTAAACCAAGTAAGAAAAAAGATGATGAATAATTTGAACGCTTTGCTGAAATGCTTAGGCCAGTCTTTTTGCGTACCCACTTGACTGATATTTTAAAGATGGCCCCTCATGCAAAATACATGAAAGACATCTTCACTAATAAAAGAAAAATACCTGAAGCTGAAATCTCCACCATGGTTGCTAATTGTTCTTTTAAGGATGGAGTACCTAAAAAACTTCGAGATCCGGGAATACCAACTATACCTTGCTCCATCAAAAGAAATTATGTCAAAACTGCGTTGTGTGATCTAGGAGCTGGTGTTAGTGTTATGCCTTTCTCTTTATATAAAATACTTGATTTGAATAAACTCATACCTACTGAAATATCTTTGCAAATGGCTGATAAATCAACTGCCATGCCAATTGGTATTTGTGAGGATGTGCCCGTTGTTGTTGCAAATGTTACTATCTTAATAGACTTTGTTATATTTGAGATGCCCGAGGACGACAATATGTCGATTATCCTTGATAGACCCTTTTTGAATACTGCAGGGGTTGTTATTAATTGCAATAAAAGCATGGTCACTTTTCATATCAATGGTAATGAGCATATGGTGCACTTTACGAAGTAACAATTTCAAGTGAATGGTATTAATGTTATTGAAAAGTCTCCAACAATTACTATTGGAAGTTTTCAACTCCCTCTACCTACTCCCAAAAAGAAATATGTTATACTTATTGTTGGGGACATGCATATCCTCGTTGAGGTAACTTAGTGTTTTACAAAAGTTTTTCGGTTTCATGCTAATTGAAAGTGGTTGTTAATAAGACTTGATCAACCTTATTAATGGATCATTTTTGAAAGGTATGAAGTTGATGAATTTCGTAGGCACAACCTTTTGCTCCCATCTTTTGTTTTCTATTTTTCTTAGTTAAATAAAATAAAATACCTTGTTTATCCTATTTTCTGGATTTTCCGTGCAATAAAAATGACCCAAAAATAAAAGTATTCAGAATACTTTAAAATTTGAAAACATTTTTTTTCTGAATATTTCTGAATTTCTGGTGCAAATAACATCAGAGGGGGGTGCACCTAGTGACCACAAGACACCAAGGCGCGCTAGCAACCCTAGGCGCGCCATGGTGGGTTGTGGACCCCACGTGGGTCCCTCACTTATCCTTTAGCCCATGTCATGTCCTACCTCCAGAAAAAAATCACCATAGCTCTCTCTCTCTCTCTTCTTGCTCTCAAACCTGCGGATTTCGATCTCTTTGCTCGAAGCTCTGTTTTCAAAATTGTTTGGGGGGATTGCTACTTTGTATGTGACTCCTCCATTGCTCCAATTAGTTTTTGCTTTAGTGGTTTATATTTTGAAGAATTAGCTACTCTTGGTGCTGCTGTAGATGGGCTTGCATGTTGAATTCTTAGAGTCCTAAGTAGTTTGAATGCTTGTTATGGCTTCTAGGCATCCACATGATTAGTTGCTATCAATCTTGTGAAGTTTAGTTGACAAAAATTTTGTGGACTAAAATTTTCAGAGTTTTATTTATAGGAATAAGATGAGTCTTTTTAGAAAGTTCTCCTCCAAGAAGAACACTAAGGGAGTCATTGGGGAATCATCGGACAATGACCTCCATATTCCGAGAATGGCGGAGGTGCGGCCATGTGAATGGCCACATAATGCCTTCATGAATGAGGTCGGGTTCCATCAAGAGTTCACCCAATTCGTTGCAAATGCTAGGCTGACCGACTTCCTCGCAGCTGAGTGTGACCAACACCACCTCCTTACAAATTTCTTTTGTGCAAAGTTTTCATTTTATAAGGAGGAATAATACTCCTGAGGTGCAACTTAATTTATACGGTGAAACCCGTCAGATACCGCTCACTGACTTTTGTGATATATGTCTGATTCCCTCTGACGAGGAATTAAGAGAGCCTAGACCCGCAGAGTTTGATGACTTTTACCTCGCCCTGATAGTGGGTGATTACATAGGCGTGTCAAAATCCACCGCTACTAGTTTGCAGTTTCCTTCTGTGCATTACTTTGCTTTATTCGTCGTGAAGTGTTTAACTTCTAGGGAGAAGGTCGGTGCACTTGGTGCTCCCAACCTCGCCATTTTATGCCGTGCACTATACGATGATCACACCTTTAGCCTAGGGGCTATTATTGCACGTCGTCTGCACCTCAACAGAACTAAGGGAAAAATTCATGGTGGTATTTATGCCACTCTCCTAGCGATTCATTTTAATGTTTAGATACGCCAACATGACTATCCTTTGTCCCGAGTTTATCTAGATCACCAGGCTATGGAGTATCACCAGTTTATGGATGCCGCTAATTCATTTCATAACATTCGCTATAACCTGGTTTTCAGTGTGGAAACCCGTAATATTATCCCATTTCCTGCACCTGCTTTGTTTGATTCTATTGCCAGGGGCGAATACAGGATCATGCCCGAGGACATTGTTGCCTGCCGGAACAACCAGGCGGTGGCCGAGGAGGAGCCGCAGGATTGGGATGCTCAGGTGCCGCCATCAGATGGTGATTACCGAGCTAGGAAAAAAGACTAAGCTTGGGGGAGTACATATTTCCACCAATATTTCATTCCAGTTGTCGGTGCCCACACATTTTCATTGTACTATCCATGCTAGATTTATTTTCTCGCTTTCTTCTTATGTGTTTGAAAAACTTTGAGAAAATACAAAAATATTTCCTGCTTTTTTCGGTTTTTTCTTTCTAGTTTAATTAGTTGTAGTACTAAAAGAAACCCCAAAAAGATTTCTCGATTCTTCTTTTGCTTGTTGGGAGCTTTCTCGTGTAAATAGTTTTTCTCATTTTTGTTTTTCCTTATTTAATTTGCTTTCTTCAAGAAAAACTAAAAAATCCAAAAATATTTTAGTGTGTTTCTCTGAATTTCTTTTCTTTTTATTGAGTCATACCAAGGAGAAGACCACGATGAAAATGTTGAGTGGTTCCTACATGCATTACTGTTGATCTAACAAAGAGCCCATATTATTTTGTCTTCTCCTTTTGAATAAAATGTTTGCAGATTCCAGCTTAGCCCATGACACTCTTGCACTATTATTATTTTAATATCATTCGGTTGTGCAGTGAAAGGCAATAATGACGATATTTGATGAAGTGACTGTGGTAGAGAGAAGCGGGTATGAACTCAATTTGCTTTGTTTTCGTAAATATGTTTAACCTAGTATCCATGATTCAGCTTATTATGATCAAACATGTTTGCAATGACAATTAGAGATTATAGTTGCTCATGCCATGCTTAAGTAGCTAGGAGTGGATAATGATTTATCTTGAATGTCAACATGCATTAAAATGATTGTGATGTAGTATGATGATTTGGTATCCTCCTCTGAATCTTTCAAGTGGCTTGACTTGGCACATGTTCATGCATGTACGTGAATCAAAACCAACATAGCCTCTATGATATTTATGTTCATGGTGTTCATATCCTACTCATGCTAGTGTTCAGTGTTGATTATGCATAATGCATGTTCATGACCGTTTTCGCTCTCTAGCTAGCCGCTTCTCAACCTATTTACTAGCCTTCACCTGTACTAAGTGGAAATACTGCTTGTGCATCAAAACTCTTAAACCGAAGTTATTCCAGATGAGTCCACCATACCTACCTATATGCAGTATTACCTTGCTGTCCTAAGTAAATTTTCATGTGCCACCTCTAACATTTCAAATGAACATATGTTTTGTGTGCCTGGACCGCTCATGGAGCGATAGGGGGCGGTCAGTATCTTCCATTCTAAGCAAGTTATTCTCATGATGAGTGTTTATTCACTCTCCTTGCATGAGAGGGGCGATAATAGGGATGCCCAGTCCTGAAATCAAAAATTGCAAATAATTAAACAAAACTCCCCCAGGATTGATGTTGATATGGACGGTACCCATGGATTCGGCTAGATGTGGAGTGTGTTTGTTGGTGGGGGGTAAACATTTACTTTTACTGCTTGGGAACCACCACTAATGTGTTTGGCACGGAAGATGTTGAAAACTCTTGGTCGTAACATTGACAGGAAGGGTATACCTCCCAAAATTATATTTATCTCTGTTTTAAGTTTTGAGCTCTGGCACCTCTGCAAATCCCTGCTTCCCTCTGCGTAGGGACTATCTATTTAATTTCTATGTTGAGTCATCACCTTCTCAAATAAGCTCCAGACCTGAGAGCACTATTGTCATCCTCATGGCTTGTGTATAGTTAATGTTGGATGCATCATGACTGGATCTTTTCTACCATGATTACAATGTTTAGTCGCTGCTTAAATTTTGGAGGTGCTCTACATTTATGTTTTGCGGTCTCAGAAAGGGCTAGCGAGAGACCACTATTGTCATATTATATCATGATTGTTTTGACAAAGTGTTGGTATTTGATATATCTTATTATTGCTCTCTAGTTGATTATGCTATTGTTATGAGTTAATATAATCTCTAAGATTTATTGTTGACATGGTTAGTCATTATCTTTGCTGAAAATTTGGGTGTTACTTAAGCTTATTTATGTAAACAAGAACAAAGGAGTTCGTAAACGTTTTCTTTATCACTTTCAGTTTATCAACTGAATTGCTTGAGGACAAGCAAAGGTTTAAGCTTGGGGGAGTTGATACATCTCCATCGTATCTACTTTTCCTAACGCTTTTTCTTTTGTTTTGGACTCTAATTTGCATAATTTGAATGAAACTAACCCGGACTAACGTTGTTTTCAGCAGAACTACCATGGTGTTGTTTTTATGTAGAAATAAAAGTTCTCGGATTGGAACGAAACTTTTTAGAGATTTATTACAGAATAAATAAAAAAATATTAGAGCCAAGAACCACCGGAGGGGGTGCCCTGGCTGGGCACAAGACACCAGGGTGTCCCCCTCTTGCGTGTCCTGATGGGTTGTGCTCACCTGGTGGCCCCGTTGACCCTAATTCCAACTCCATAAATACCTATTTTCGGAGAGAAAAATAAAGGAGGAAGTTTCATCTCGTTTCACGACACGGAGTCACCGCCACCTCCTGTTCTTCATCGGGAGGCTAGATCTGGAGACCGTTCGGGGCTCCGGAGAGGGGAATCTTCGGTCTTCGCCATCACCAACCCTCCTTCATCACCAATTCCATGATGATCCCCACCAGAAGCGAGTAATTCCTTCGTAGGCTCTATGGCCGGTGAGGAGTTGTATGATATTCATCATGTAATCGAGTTAGTTTTGTTAGGGCTTGATCCCTAGTATCCACTATGTTCTGAGATTGATGTTGTTATGACTTTGCCATGCTTAATGCTTGTCACTAGGGCATGAGTGTCATGATTTCAGACCTGAACCGTTTATATTTTCACCATTATATCTATGTTCTAGATCCGATCTTGCAAGGCATACTCACCTATTACGTGTTATGATCAGTAAACCCCGGGGCGACAAAAATCAGGATGCTTTTCGATGATGACCGTAGTTTGAAGAGTTCATGTATTCACCATGTGTTAATGCTTTGTTCCTATTCTCTATTAAAAGGAGGCCTTAATATCCCTTAGTTTCCTTATGGACCCTGCTGCCACGGGATAGGACAAAAGATGTCATGCAAGTTCTTTCCATAAGCACGTATAACTATTTACGGCATACATACCTACATTATATTTATGAACCAGAGCTAGTTATGTGTCGCCCTAGGTTATGACTGTTATATGATGAATATCATCCAATGAATTCACCGATCCAATGCCTAGGAGTTTTTCCACATATTGCTCTTACTAAGTTACTATTGCTGTTGCTACTGTTACAACTGCTATAAAATTGTTACCGCCGTTACCATTACTATTGCTACCGTTACCACTACTATCAAAACTATCATACTACTGTGCTACTGATCACTTTGCTGCAGATATTTAATCTCCAAGTGTGGTTGAATCGACTACTCAGCTGCTAATACTTACAAATATTATTTGGCTCCCCTTGTGTCGAATATAAATTTGGGTTGAATACTCTACCCCTGAAAACTGTTGCGGTCCCCTATACTTGTGGGTTATTAGCTGGCCCCATGGTGGGCGCCAACTGTCATGGTTTTGTCACAACAGATCTCCTAGTGTGAGGACTTGACGTGAGGCCATCGTAACGGTGATTAGCTTGTCGGGGTTGAGCGGGTCGAGAGACACGAGTTTACCCAGGTTCGGCCCCTCACGGTGGAGGTAAAAGCCTACTCCTGCTTTTCTGCTTATTGCTTGAGTATCGATTACAAGGGAGCAGATTCGCTTGACCTAGCTATCGATTGATTGTAACCTGATCTATTTGTCCTACGGACTCTCCTTTATATACAGGTCGAGGCCCCTGGGTTTACAAGAGTCTGGGTCGTGTTATGACTCGTGACTAAGTCCAACTCTGAGCCGCCTTGCCCCTCTAGCAAGTCATCATGCGGCGGCTTATGCTTTTGGGCCGCCAACGCCGCCTTCTAGTTCTGGGCCCTAAGCCGGCCCGTCTTGTGAGTCGCCCTTCCAGTCTTGCGTCTTGATCACTCTGGCCCATCTAAAGTTTAACTCCGAGAGTCGCCTGTGATATGACCCAGCCTTTGTATGGCGGGTTATATCGCGGGGTCATATCCCCAACAGGGTCTCTTATTTTAATCTAACTTTTAGGGTAATCTTATTTAATCAATTGACTAGAAGGACTTGAAGCATTGTTAGTATCCTATTTACTTAAGAGGTGTCTGCCAAAAAATATTTGCATAATCCTCCAGACAAGCCCATGCGACTGGACGGTTTTAATGGGTTGTTCTTAACGGAGAGCGGGCAGATGTTTTTTGGGTCTTTTATTTGACTAACACATATGAGTTCTATGGCATAAAATATAAATTATGAAAATTCACTACATATTCAATGAAATGCTTTTAGTGATATATGACACATATTTTTTTGGAAAAATTGAGTTACTAAAACATGTGAATGCCTTACAAACTCGGGTGGCGGGAGTATGCTAGAACATTATTGGTACATATTTTTTCTCAACTTCTTTGAAGAAAGAATAAACGAGTGTCTAAATAGCTCCTTGATTACACTGATCCCCAAAAGGATTGAATCGAAGGCACTTTCATTCAATCTCACTTCTTAATTGTTATCTTAAAGTTTGAATCAAGGTCTCTTTGATTCAGAGGATTTCGTAGGAATTTGAGGGATTGGAATCCTTAGAATTCGTTCTTATGTCGGTTGTTTGATTCGTAGGATTGAATCCAATAGGAATTCCTATGGATTTCTTTGTGCTATATTCCATAGACACTTTAGCATCCACTTGAACCTCTTGGAAAGAATTACCTAGTTTTCTTGTGATGCCACTGTTGGCAAACATAGTAGAAAACAAAAAAATTGACCTACGAATCTAGTTCCGATGATCACTATGAAGATTATGCATACAAGGTTAGATATGAACTCAGCAACAAACAAGTTGCACCGAAAAAAGAGTTGATGAAGATCATGTTCTTGATGTCCCTCGGATCTTCCCACGACTAGTTCCCTCGAACAAGAATCAAACATACAATTCCTCTGTCGAATTGCACACATACGAATCCTTTGATCCAGCAGGGGTACGCCGTCCAGAGCTATGTTGTGCCAGAGTAGAAGTAGAGAGTAGCCCTATGGGGAGGGTGATGGTGGAGAACTACACAGAGAGGGAGAGTGCAACCACGAGCACGAAGAACTTGTATGTTTGGGGCTACCCTCTCTCCCTCTATTTATAATAGGCCGGGGAGGGGCCAGCTTGTAGAAGAGGGCAGCAACCCCAAGGGGGTGCCCATCTAGGGCTCCAAGTGATGCCCCTCCCCAAACCCTAGGGCGCCACCAGGTGGCTTGCCCGCCAAGGCTAAGGGGGCGCCCCACTATTGGGCCCCTAGGGCCCATGCGGCTGCCCCCACCTTGGACCTTGCCATGGGACAAGCCCATGGCACCCCTATGACTGTTCTAGGGGGTTCTGATAAATCCCAGATCCTCCCATATCCTCTGGTGGACTTTCTACGATCTGAACTTTTCCGACTCACCAAAACTTCTCTGGTTTTCCTCTGAAAACCTATAGTTTTCCCGAACGATTCTGATTCTGCTTCGAAACAATTTTTTTTGTCCTTGAAACTTTTCTGGTGACATTCTCCAGTACTCCTAACTCAGTTACTACCCAACATATCACATTCATCTTAAGTGTTTGACCCTGCAGGTTTGGTGAAATGTAGAATGGACAAAACTTCCTTGAGTTCAGTGATCAACAGCGAAACTATGGACATTCGTGTTGATCCCTATACTCACAAAAAATGATATTCGAGTGAACCTATGGTTATCTTATGTTTCTGACACTGGTGCAGTGTAAAAATGCTCTTATATTATGGGACGGAGGGAGTACAATACTACTACCTCGGTATGAGTTTATTAGTCCTCATCGTATTTTAGGTCTAAGTTTGACCATATATTTGACCAGCAAAGTATTAATGCATGTCACCAAACATTATATTGTTGAATTCGTATTTGAATGCAGTTTCTAACAATATTATTTTTGCTACATGCCAGTAATACTTTATTAGTTAAAATTATGGTCAAAATATGACCCAAAATATGATGGGACTAGTAAATCCGGACGGAGTAACAGTGATCATTCATGTGCTTAATTTTTTTTGCGATGGCATTCATGTGCTTAATTAATTATAGTAACAATTTTTTAAAACTTAATAATAGTATCATTTGATGTGGTGCTAGTGTAAACGTCTAAACGGTACTAGTTGAAGATTGGTGCCCCTGCAATTCACCGTTTGCTATTCTATCTAGATCTAATGGTAGGTTAACTCGCCGCCATTATGCATACACACTTCAGTTTTTGCACTAATCATATTGGACACGCGCACACCGTACGTGCATGCAAGTGTTGCTTTCGAGAGTCGAAACTGTACAACGAAGCAGTCCAGTTGGTAGGATGCATCCTATTATTGTGATCGCAGCTTTGGGGAAGTTTATTCTTGAAAAATATAGCTGCCAATAAAATTATAAACCAAAGAACCTAACGCATGCATGGGACCTTTGATAAGTGATAAGTTGATTCCCATTCGTGAATCATGATTAATATTATTCTCTCTTCTTTATCTTTGTCATCATTATATTCATCCTCAAGAGCCAAAGTGCATCGCCTAAATGATTAATCTTTCACGACCCAAGTTATAACAATGACCAACGAGATCGATAAAAATATTACCAGATCGCCAAGCCATGCAGATATAAAAGGTTTTTAAATGATAATAAATAATTAACTTATTAAGGCTATGAGGGCATTGAGCTGTAGGTTGTTTGTTAGTTTTATACGAAAAATCATTATCTTCTAAAAGAAGAATACAAGGCAAACCGGAGTATATTATTCACTTTTTTCTAAAAGAAGGTTGAAAGCCTCGGTCCCTGCATCATTGCGACGCACACAACCATTGTTATTCGTTATTAGGCAGAGTACAGGACCAAGGCAGCTACAACAAACCATTACAGGAAAAATGAACAAAACACCTATGACTAAGCCAACCTATTCTGCACCAGCGCCTTCAAGAAGGGTACACGTCCTTGCGCCGTCATCATCATGTCCGACATTGTCAAGACAAGGGTTTTCATCCTAGTTGCCGAGACCAATCACTAAAGGAGAGTACAATGGACAAGGAGACACCGTCTTCAACAAAGTAACGACACAAGTTCATCATTGTTGAGCCTAACCAATAAAGGCCAGAACAACAGTTTTCACCAGGACGTGAAGCGGTGTTCCAACCATCATCTTAAGGACGGGTCATTTGATAGTCACCCCTACCAGTACTCCGCCGCATTACATAGTTGCGCTAGCGGATGGGTGAGATTTCTTCCCACCAAAATTGAAGGCCCCAGCTGTCAGGGGCCCGCCCATGTTGCGGCACTAATCTGACTATTGTCACTCCACACCATTGCGAGCCGACATGCAATAGCCACCACATTTTCAGGACCGTTGCCCCGGCTTCATCCGCATGCACGGAGGCAGATGCCGCCGAGCATGATGTTAGGCTGGTCATAGTGGAGAATAACTTAGACTAGTAACATGCATATGTTACTAGTCTATGTTACTACCTTCATAGTGGGTAGTATCATATATGTGGTAACATAGATGTCTTCATTTATTATTTTGTAGACTTATTTTGCATTGGGAAGCGCTATGTGATGGTAACATATTATGTTACTCTATTTGCCTCTCTCCTTATTAACTACTTGCCACCTCATCATTTTTGCTTATGTGGCATCTAAGTTACTATCTATGTTACTCCCACTATGACCAGCCTTGGGGAGTAACTTAGACTAGTGTCATATGCATGACACTAGTCTAAGTTACTACCTTCATAATGCAAAGTAACATAACAGTAGTATCATGAATGGTTTCATTTATTAACTTGTAGACTCATCTTGTCTCAGAAAGCGCTATGTTACAGTAACATATTATGTTACCACCTCTCATTAACTACTTGCCACGTAAGCAAAATTTTCTTGAAATGCGCTATGTTACTACCTAAGTTACTCCCACTATGACTAGTCTAATGGGGTAGCGTCGTTGCGCTCCGGCCCCATCAATAGACAAAAACCTTCCCAAGCGTTGACTGCTGCCTGCGCAGCAGACGACAAACGTCCGCCCTCGACAGCTGAACGTCCATCCCGAGGATGCTGACGCACCATCATTTAAAGGCCACCAACAATGGTATCGGACACCTCTCTACTCAACACCGACGAAGCATCCTTTGCCAATGTCATCGCGGCGTCGCATGCCGCCGGCACGGGCGCATATATGCGAGCTAGTAATCAACTTGAAGCTCTGCCGGACGCATCGCACCACCACCCTCCTTGCCGGGGCCATAGCCCCGGTGTCCCTGTTGTGTATCCCAGCCGTAATGCCACGCCCAGACGGCCGTCCGAGGAGCAAACATTAAAAATAACAATCCAAGCAGGGCTAAGAGCATCTCTAGCAGTCCCCTTAAAAACCAACCCTTAAAACACATTTAAAGAGACCTTTAAACCATTTTTAAGGTGCGAAACTAAAGCCTAAAGAAAAACAGATATCGTATTATGAATTGTATCCGTAACAATACAACAAGCAATCGTCCCGCTCCGGCCAAACCCATTCCACTCCGGCCGCGTCGCGCCTCAGCCATGCCCGCCCCGGTCGCCACCCGTCCCCCGCCCGTCCAGCCTGGGCCATGCACGCCCTGGCCCAACCATACCCGCCCCCACCGCGCTTCGCCAGGGCCATGCCCGCCGTTGTCCTGGCCGCGCCTCTCTCGCCCTTCTCCGCCCCGTCCCGCCTTGATTCGGGTCGCCGGCGGCCTGCTCCACCTCGCGGCCTCGCCTTGGTGATGAAGGTCGAGCCGACCACAATTTGGACCGACAACGACAAATTCCGGCGTGTAGCGACCTTTTCCGATGTGTGGTGACGGATTTCGACGAGTTTCGGGTTGATTCCAGCCAGTTTCGCGGCGTCACATCTGCTCCGACGAGGTTTGACCGTTTACGGGCTGAACTATATACTGCCTTCCAACCTGTACACATGAGGTTCTCGCGGATGGATTCTCGGTGGCCCTTAAATATTTTAAGGATCGATCGGACTTTATGGGATTTGCTGGGGGCCGTTTTATCGACTAAAAGTGTAAAAGCCTTATTTTTTACGGGTTTGGCCACTTTTAAGGGGTTTGCTGGAGATGCTTTAAAGCATTCTTTTGAGCTTTTTTATCGAGGCATCCATGAATATAGAATATTCACAATTCACTTTTTAATATAGAATATTCGCTCCAAAAGCTGGAACAAGGACCTCAACATTTTCATATTCGCAACTGATAAACCCACTTAGCTCGTCATCATTAGACATTTTTTTAGATGATCATCATTAGACATTTAGGGGTGAAGAGTGGACCATGGACTTTTTTTTAGGAGCGAGTGGATCATGGATCTTTTTTTTTTTGAGAAGACGAGTGGACCATGGATCTTTTCCGTTCTTCTTTATGCGTGGACCAGGTGGGCCACACTAGGTGAATAGAGCGGGCCATGTACAGCTAGGTGCGCGCATGGCATTTGGATGGTCCAATTTGTCTCAAAAAAATTGTATGGTCCAATGAGGGCGATGAGGTTGTTTGTTGGGCCATAGGATCGTAAAGTTGCTGCAACCTTAAGCCCAGACTGGCCAGGCGCCAACTAACAGGGCCGAGATGTTCGCTCGCCCGATTGCATCATTGCCGCGCTTAAAGCTGTGTCGCCGGCTTGTTGGCTGTCTGGGTTGACAGAACGTCGTGATACTTCAGGACTAGAGAGGGACAGATACTGTCGTGGCCGACCACTCTAGTGATAATCAACAGTGTTATGAGAGGAGTGGGCGTCGCGTCGAGGCTTAGCCTACTCACAAGTCACAACTCGTCCAGGACAATGTGCTGAGTGTAAGCTAGTGGAAGAAGGCTTTTCGTAAGATAAAAATTATATCGCGCCGTCTAATCTTGGCCTCGAGATTTCACGTCAAAAATATGAAAACACTTATCTATAGTGTGATCCGAGGAAGGGATTAGCTGCTTTGTGATTTATGAATACCATGTGTCATCCATCAGATCGGGTCTCACCTACTAATCGTGAGACCTGGTCTCATATAATTTTTTTTCCATGTCAGACTACTCGACTGGCGTTGATCCGATTAGAATCTCAGGTCCTTGCTTCACGAAAAAGGGGCCGCGTCCACCAAGGTGCTAATCTCCTGCACCACCCACCGTAATTCCCTCCCTAATCACTCGCTCGTATCCTATCTCTCGGTGCTTCGCCGTGTTACCCATCGGATGGCTGCCGGAGTTGGACCTAACGCTCGGAGACATGCAACGGCTTCTGGCACTCCCGACTTCTCATTGGCATTTATGTTCTTTGTCTGCATGCTAGTATTCTCTCCATACGAAAATACTTGTCATTAAAATGGATAAAAAGAGATATATCTAGAACTAAAATACATCTAGATACATCTTCTTTTATTTGTTTTGATGACAAGTATTTCGGAGGGACTACTGTCTTGGTCATGTATTAGGGGTTATGAATCATCAAACAATTTTGTAGCTGGACGATTTACATAATTCAATCACCCTTATATATGTAGGCAGGCAATCATGTTTATTCCCTAGTTTCAAACATTAGTGCTTCAAATTAAGATGTGAATTGTTGACAAAACAATCTTTTATTGCTGCATGCATATAGAGTTTTCACAAATATGATCCGCCGTTGGCTGTAGATTCTTCTTGTAAAATTGCATGCTTCCAACTAACAATTATAATGCACCCACTGTACTTTTTTCCTGCTTCTTACCTGGGTGCTTATACATTGTAATTATTTTGTTTTGGCAGAGTAGAAAAATGCTTCCATGTATCAATAGCAACTCGATTCTGTTTTGAAAGTTAGCGACACAGAATATGCATCCTTATCTTGCTACTAGGCTAAGGTTTTTATCCATTCTCAATTTCCTATGTTTCATACCAACATTGACATGTTAATTTTCCATGTTTTCATGCTTCCTCTAATTTTATCAGAAACAACCCGTCCCATTTGGCGACACTTTTTGGTATCATTTCATTTTTAAATTTGCATGTTTCCAAGTAATGCGCCCTATGAACCCAGTGCAAGTTTTCATGTTTCTCACCGGGGTGCTTCTACTTAGTAAACATATGATTTTGTTCATCTACGAAATTGCATCCATCCATCAAGTGATAATCGTTCAATTTGTACGTTACCGACACAACAGATGCATCATCATGAGGGTGCCGATCTCACTTTCTTATCTACTAACATTGATATATTCGGCATACAAGTTTCCTAATGTTGAGTTCCCATATTTTCATACTTACTACATTCTTGTTGTATTTTGTTCATACTTACTACATTCTTATTGTATACTCAGTTCATACTTACTAAATTGTGTGCTTCCTTCTTTCTCATCAAATGCTTTAGTTGTACAGATTCCCAATAATGAGCAATGTGTTGAGTACTAGACCAACCGGGTTCTAAGTTTTCGGTTCTACGACGAGCGACGCAGAGCTCATGGCACACGCGGATCTTGTCATGGTCAGATTAGCTTGCCGCTATGTTGACTACGACGCGATGAAAATAGTGTTGTAATAGTATTTTATTTTGGTTGTAAAGTGAATTTGTAAATTTGTGTTACATCATATTAGTTTGTATCAATGCATCATCATACATGTCTTGCTTCAACGTGATTTCTTTGTGAAGCAAAAATAATAATTCTTTTCACGAATAAGATTGTTTCGTTTGCAATTTTATTACTACTTCGGTTGGAAGCAATTTTGTAGTTGATGGAAGCAAGAGGTTGATGCTTTTGAAACTAGTGTAATTATTTTTCTATTTGATGGAGACAACTCACTGTTTGGTTGGACAAATTCTCTACCCAATGGAACAATGCTTCTGACACAAAATATTTGTTACTGGGAGATAGTTTCAGATGGAAGCAAATATTACAAACGAAGCTGGAAAGAAATATTGGTGTGTGGAAGATACTCAATGTCATACATAATGTTCCTTGAGAGAGGCAAATCCGGTATATGCACTAGCAGCAAATTTTCCAAGTATCTAGAAAAAAGTTGAATAAGTTTCCAATATAAGTAAGTATACAAAGCATTATAAAACTATGTATGAAGAAACTAAATTTATAGTAATTAAATAAAAAATGCCCACAAAACATAGTTTTTGCTAGGTACTACCTCCGTCCGGGTTTTTAGGTCCGGCCGACTGAAACACCAGGACCAAGGCAACTGCATGCATGTGTTTAAGGCAGTAATTAAGTGCGCCGATTTATGTGACTGCATGAACGTGTTTAACTGTAATTGGCCGGACACCCTGTCGGCCATAACTGCCTCGCGCATGCACGGGCTGGCCTCAGGCGCGCATGCAGGCATCCTTCCCCGTGCATGGATTGCGGCTGCCTGGCCAATGGGATAGATGAATGCGCCATTGATTGTGCATGGGAAATTCAAGCGGCCTTCAGTTAACGGACGTGCTTTCGTTGCTCAGGGGACTAAAAATCCTGGACGGAGGTGTAGTAAACAATTGTTTGGATTGAATCAAATTTCTATCACAAAGAAGCAAATTATTCTTTACATGGAAGCATAATTTTTGGGGGATCCACGGGGAACGTGCATGATGCATGGAACATACTTTGTTGTGCTGTAAGCAAAATAACGATGTAGGAAGCATGGACATAGCTAGATGACGGGGAATGCAATATATCAACGTGATTGATTTTTTGCTGTTGAGGATTTATCTCTCAGTGTAACAGTTACAAGGATTACAGTAGGACTATATGTGGCCCCCTCATATGAGTGCACCAACCAAAGGTGGCGACCCTGATCAAGCAAAAGGACATGTCTAGCTAGTTTATGCTACTCAACATTAGATAACCTAGACTCATGAACGCAAAAATTGAAAATAGTTTTCAGGACCTAATTTCTTTCACCACTCCTCCATAGTTTCCTCCCGACGCCTCCTTGATATGGGAGCGACTACAATAGAAAAACAGCCTAGGATAGAAAAATAGAAAAAATGAATCTGTACCATCAGAAGGAAGATTGATGGCCCAGATTCATGTGGAGCGAACTGGGCGCACAATTTACAAAAAGCTCCATCGCTGCTGGTTCATTTGTTACCGATCTCCTTTTCTCGCCTAAACAGAGTACCCATATGCAGTAGCAGGCTAGCAGACCTAAATCCTCCCCACAGCGGCGGCAGCGGCGGCGGCGACAGGCCAGATCCGTCAACTAAGTTGGGCGAGTATGCACAGATGAGGTGATATTCTATCTCTCCGACGGCTCCTGCCCGATGTGTCGCCGGCAACCCAGTTTGAAGCCGACCAGATCGGAGCTCGCGGAGTACTAAGATCGGCGCCGCTGTGTGCTTGTTGCAGCCTCCCATGTCAGGCTCCGGCAACGTCTGGTTCGTCGCCTCCTCTCTATCTCAGGAGATCGGAGCTCGCGTTCTCCTCCACCTCGTCGGCTGTAAGCCCGTGGTCGACTCCTCGGCTCCTTCACGACCGGACCGTGTGGCGTGGTGCGAACCTACAAGGCGTCACCACCTCAGGTAGTTAATTTACCCGGTAAATACTACTTTTCTTGTACTTGTTCATGTTAATTCTGCTCATGCGTGAATGATGCATTTTTTTAACTTCGATTTGATGATGTGTTGCTACTGTTCTTGGTGCCTTAGCAGTCTATTTTCGACATTTTGTTTCACTGTTACTTAATCCAGAGAATCAGGTTGGTTGATGGGTAGATTCTTCGATTTAAAATTTAGCACAATTCACTGAAAATATTAGTATCCACGGTTGTTCTGTTTATCGTCTTAATATGCATTCATTGAGTGAAAAATTGATGGGACAGTGAGCTCTATCTAACTGTGAAGATTACAACTACCAATTCATATAATAAATGTATTGTACTGCTACAATTTACCAGTTCTAGACACACTATTCTGTGCTCTGGCCATTAGTTTTGACACATGGATGGATCATGGACGGAGCTCATGTGTTTTTGTCCTGGTCATTGATAGGTCAATGATGGACCAGCATCCAGGAGGAGAAAACGACTGCAGGGACTGGATTCATGCAAAAAACTCATATGCCTTGACAAGAGATGTGGTGGGCTATTCAAGGTATATAATTGTAAATGTGCTGTCAGAAAAGAATGGTACTCCCTCCGTTTGTTTTTATAAGACGTTCAGACAACTTACTTTGTGCTGTTTTTTAGCAGTGTCTGAAAGTCTAAAACGTCTTATAAAAATAAACAGAGGTAGTACATTCGATGATATCATACTTACATTCCTATTATTTTTGTGTGCCAGACAAAGCCTATGAACTCTACCTGGAGAACGTAAGGAAGTTTGGCATCCAATGGTGAAAGGCCCTCGTGGTGAAAGCCCTGAAAAAGGTAGAAACATGATTCATATGTGTGGTTGCATTGACAGATCATGCTGGTGTGGTGCCTTCGACTGCACATACTGATGTTGCCGGTGGTGCCGATTTGCCTATGGCTGTTGTGCCTATATGCGAGCAGGACACACACATCCCAGAAATGGTCAGGCAGAGGTACAAGGGTAAAGCTGTGGCAGATGATAGCTCGGACACATCAAGCAGCGACAGCGACGGTGACTTTGCTGACCGGCATGAGATGCTCGCTTGCCGGCGTCAGATTGCCGAGTTACGAGGTACATTGCAGCCACTGGTTGGCAAATATGCATTCTTTTCATATATGGCAGACAGTGATGGTTTCTGAATCTTATGTAGTGAAAACCCTAGATGGAAATCAGGTCAATGACGTTGGAAGACAAGTGCCAGTCAGAATTGGAGATGGCGTTGAGAATGGGAACAATGCTGGTTTGTGGATTGATACATTCATGGTTTTCAGTTACCTGTAGTTTATAACAAAACGTATTCAAATGATGTTTGCCCCGTGGATCCTAGTTGCTGCAAGATTAGACGTTTTAGATTTGTGAAACTCTGCCTGGAAGGTATTCCAAGATTCATCTGAGCCGCGGCGGACTGCAAACATGGCCCTTGTATATATGTTGCTTGCATGCCGCTCAATCGCTAGGTTTGTTCTCTGCCAAGACATATGCTGTTCTGTCAGCATCAATTACATATGGGGTTCTCAGACGATTGGTCAAATGATTCTGCATTTGCATGTTAGCTCAAGTTTATTTGAACTTTATGTATGTAAGTATTTATATTGCCTAATTTTGCCGGTGGTTGCCAATCTCACTATATGACTAGAATGCACTAGTGTCTTTTCACAAGATAAATAATGTTTTATAATCTGTTTCAGTATGAGTAAGTTAGGATGATCCACAAAATAGCTGGCTTCTCTGCTAGTTCTAGCATAGAAGCATACTTTAGGTTGTGTTTTGGGATCAATTCGATTCATCTATATTTTTCCTTGCATGTGGTATGTGCAGCACACTGTGAGATGGCATTGTTGATGCATATTCATTCGATTAGATCATGGGTAATATGATTAAGTATTAATGTATGACACTTGTACTGACCTGTGCTAACTTAATCTTATTTTTCATTAGGTACGATCTCTTCTGCCACAAGAAGCTCGATGAGCAATAAGCACTGGGATCCCATAAGCACTAGTAACGGAGGCAAAGGCTATAACTTTTGTGTTGTATACCATCAAGTAGCAAAAGTTGATGCTGTTTGGCAATGCTTGTTGAACAATGATTATTTTAGTCCATATTTAGCCTGGCATCTGATGTACCAAAAATGATCCTCTCAAGCTATGTAGCACTTGATATGTACATGTATGTTCTGCTGCGTTCGGTCTGGGATCGTGCAGTTTGAAATGTACGTATGTTCGGTTATGATTTGAAGTGGATGGATTAATGTTTCGTGTACTGTAATATCTTTGATGATGTTCACATACTTTTGGTGACCAACATGTTCAGACTTCTTGGATGAATCGTGATGCAGCAGATGCTACAAATGAAATCAAGTATACATGAAATTTCGCACAGTACATATGCATGTGCAGTTTTTGTAAACATAAGGGGAGATGGGCATACATACAGGTCTGAAAATTTGTCTTATTTATGGACATAATGATGATACATAGTCATTTGAGGTGGTTACTGCAAAAGTTTTGTTCTATATGTAACTAGTAGTAGGGGGTTTTCGAGAAATGTACACTGAGAGCCCTCCACCTAAATCTGTGCCACTCAACTTCCATCCAATGACCCAGGATTGTTTTTCTATTGTAGTCGCTCCCCCTTGATATGCTTCACCACGGTCGACCAGTCGGATGCACTAACTAAATCCTGGAGTCCGAAGTTTTCCGTAAGAGATAAAGCTTCGCGACAAGTGATCACCTCCAAGCTCGCCGGATCAGTTAGTCCCCTGATAACAAATGTCGAAGAGCCAATATATTCGTCATTGTGGTTCCTGCACACAACTATTGCAGTGCCCCGGCCACGTGATACCGCCGCATCAACATTTATTTTGTATTGTCCCGCTGGCGGAGCTATCCACTTCTTCACGTGTTGGATCCGTTGTTGGGGTGGCGCTCCTCCTCCCCGAACTTTGCCATTGCTTTGAATCTCATCCAACTCTGAAATAAATTGAGAGATGAACAAATGTGTGGAAAGCGGGTTCGATTGATACCTTCATGAATTAGTTTCCTCCCTGTTGTCCAAATAGCCCACATCGTGACTGATACTTTAACGAACTTTTCATGCGACAGTCTCTCAATCATTGCAAATAGCCAAATCTTAGGGTAATTGATGGAAGCAGAGATCCATGCATCATGAATACTGCCAGGCCCATGTTACCTTAAACCCATGTACTAAGTACGATGGACACGGGGACAGTTATGACGGAGCACTCAATTAATTAACAAAACAAATTAGCAAAACTAATAGGCCTAACTACTACTTACATCGGACGTTGATACGTTCATTTTGTATCATATTTTCCTACTGTTATTTTTACTATTTTGAAGTTATATTCCACTTTATGATGTAATTCTAATGCCTTTTCTCTCTTAATATGCAAGATACACCAAAAGAAGGAGATTACTAGTACCTAAATTTCTGACCTAAAAAAGTTACAGCGGAGATAGCTATTCTCCGCAGCTCCAGATGAACCAAAAATTTACGGAGAATTAATTTGGAATACATCAAAAAATATTGAAAGAAATAAGTACCAGATAAGACCCTCGGTGGGGCCACAAGTCAGGGGGCGCGCCCTACCCCCAGGACATGTTTCTCGCATACGGAGAAAGTGAAGATGTCGATGTAAAGAGTTACGTCCACACAAGACCCGTTGTAAGTAGTTACATCGATGAAATCTTCATCGGTGCTCCAAGCAATTTTTGATTTCAATTAAAGGATATGTGTAATACATTAAATTGGCGGCGCGGTAAGTTGGAATTGGTCCAAGAAGGTTACTGTGGCGAATTCTATGATGAAAGCTAAGTATGTTGTCGCTTTAGAAGCAACAATGGAGGGTGATGAATCAAATAGTTCATTTATGAACTTGGTATGATTCCATAGCTCAGACTAAGGAATCAAAGATCCTACGAGTGATTCAAGACATACAAAGCTAGGTCCATGCTAATTATGATTTTTTGTGGAAGCATGAAGGTTCATGGGAATGCAAAGATACACTCGGATATGAGCTTGTCATATTTGAGAAGATGAAGGCTATAACACAAGCAAAATATGAACTAACACCAAATTGCATGCCATTGGTGTAAAAAGAAGATGTGCTAACTAGATTATTGACTCTAGTGTAAGTGGGAGTCTGTTAAAAATAGGACCTAGAGACAATAATGTTGTATTATTTATTTCCACGTTTATAATTAAGAGTTTGTATTATATGCTATAATTGTTATGATCTTGGAATAAGCGATTCAGTGGAAAACTCATAAGCATGTGTGGAATGATAAACGGTAAAAATTAGATTCCTAGTCTTGCCTCAAGGACTAGCTCAAGTGTTGTTTATGATCATGTTTTTCGGATCTTGGGATATCGTTAAGTGTAACGATAGTCCCAAAACAAATTTGAGAGTATGACGTTAGAAAAACGATCATATTGAATTGACCCAACTTGTCGGTTATACTCTAAGATACTATCATCACAAGTCAATCATTATAACACAGAGAGTTAACGTATGCTTTAGTTCCTTAGACCATGAGAGTGTCTCAGCCACTTCTCACCGTACGATGGACTTTGGGGTTGCTCAAATGTCATATGTAACATGGTGATCATAACAACAACTTACAAATTCATCAAAAAGTTTGACAAGGGGCTGGATAGCTCAAGAGTGGGATTTGCTCCTCCGACGATGGAGAGATATTCTTAGGGCCCTCTCGTTGTGATGACATCCATCATCGTCTCGCCAGACACAGGTGCAAGAAGAACAAAGCCGGTAACGAGGAGACCGGTATAGTGACCATGAGAATGACTCAAGAGGATACCGATACATCTCACCTCGGATTTTGTAACGTATCACGAAACAAATGGAATGGCACATGATAACCAAAGGTTCACTCAAATATCCTTCGTGTATTCATAGGGATCAATATGGATGTCCATGGTTCCCTAATTGGTCATTGAACGAAAGGAGTTTTGTTAATGTCTATGTTTTACCGAACCTATAGGGTCACAAGATTAAGGGGATCATGATCTGTTGAGTGTTAGTGGGGTGAGATTTATGAGAAAATATTCTCAAAATAATTTTGAGAATATAAGAAATAGTTTCGAGAGAAACCAGAAGCATTTCGGGGTTATCGAAATTGTTTCGGGGAATACCAGGTAATGTGAAAAATGTTATATAGGCAGAAATAGTTTCCGGGGACTTAATATAAATAATAGAGGGCTCTAATATAGATTGAGAGGCTCCTAGGATTTATTTAGAGCGAATGGGATAAGGAAAATATCAATTGGCCTATTAGTGTAGAGCTAATGAGCCTTGAAGGCCCATGTGAGGATGGCGCCCCCTTTTAGCTTATTGGAGAAGCTAAGGGGGTGTAGGGGAGTTGAAGGAGGACTCCTCCACCTTGGTCAAGACCCAAGGAAGGGTTTTCCCTCCTCCAAGTCGTCCTAGCCCCTCCCTCCACCTATATACATGTGAGGGGCCGCCCCATTTGAGATACACAAGTTCTCCCTTACCTCAGTTGTGCCCTCTCTCTCTAGTTCTAATTTTTTTATCTAGACTTGATCTATATTATAGCTAGTTCTAGTTCTCGCTAATCCTCATAATAGGGAAGCCCCGTGAGGTTCTCTTCTCCCTCCTCTAATTCTTCGGCAACGATTAGCTCTGGACGACGAAGTGCTACCGGATCATGAAGTCAGTACGCTTGCAATCTGTAGAGAGATCGTGCTTTTGGTCTTCTGTTCGGGGGATAACTCGTGAATGGTTCAAGGGACTTCATCAACGATCTACATTGCAACTTGAAGTTGGTAACGATCCGATCCAAACTTCTATTTGCATCACTATAGTGTTATTGGACCGTGATCGTAGGACAATTTTTTTTGTTTTCTACTAGGTTTCCAACAGGTGCGTCTCGCTGGGTGTCGCTGCTCGAGGTCAAGATTGCGACACGGGCACCTCCCATTGAAGTCAAGATCGGGAAGGGGCGCTGCCGCTTGAGTTCGCATCCGGCCATTGGCAGTTTCAGGAGGACTAGTTCGGCGGAACGAGAGGTCAGGGAGGGGACAATGCACTATGAGAGTATGGGCTGCTAGGCATAACACTGAGAACATGCTGGAGTTGTCTATGCACCATAGGTTGGGCCTCTGTGCACCTTGGAGATACATGGGGTCTTTCGGCCCAATCAACCATATGGCTCGAATTTTTCTACCAGAGTAGCAGTTCATCAGACAGCTCAGTTTGACACATACATAATTAGACATATAATGGACGGCCAGAAATGCCTAAGCCCAACACATCCGATCGAACGACCAAAAGTGTTAATTACGTGAGAGGGATGGAAATTAGTTTGTTTTTACTGTTCTAAATTGAACGATGAGTTATATGTTTTGTATATCTCAAGCTCCCATACTTTATCGTTGACCCCCCTCTGAAACCGACCAAACACATTGCTATCGACCGAGCATTTGATCTTTTTCCTGCATTACTCGACCATTTGATCATTTGCCTCACACTACATTGGCTTTGATAATCTGACACATATTATTTTGACTTATTAACGATATTTCATTCTCACTGCTGGAGCCCAAAGGCGCTTTCACACTCTTCCTTGGACACATCGGGTCATTCCCCAACTTGTTTTGCCCTTCTTCCTCGCGTGGATTGTGTCGTCCTGTGTTCTTTCCAAGATCTGTCAAGCACAATCCCACAAGAAAGCACGAAGGGTGGTGACACACGCCTTTGACTGCACCTTCTTGCCCATGTATTGTATGGTGCCCTCAACATTGCAAACTCAATAGAAAATTAATCAATGCAGACGCAAAATCAAGGAAATTGACGAATAATATTATGTCTCCAAGTTTAACTGTACACCCGCGTATTCATTTGATCCATCAATTTATATAAAAAATCAAAGCTAAAATTAGATTTGGGGTAAAGAACTTGAAGCCATGGAAGCTTCACTGCGACCGGCCAGCATTTACCATTGTGTGCTGAGCTGCAGGGTCATGCCACAAGGCTGAGCCTCATTGGCCAAGTCCACCCTCGTTGCTCATGCGACCAAAATGTGACCCCTCGCCGAGTTCCTCCTTGCTCAACGCGGTCATCCTCATCGTCAAAGTGCCTCCTGGAGCCCCACCCCATGGCCTTTACGTCACCCATCCTGAAAGCAACATCATGTTGTAGGGTGGAACCCTAAGTGTAGATCTTTCATGAATTGGAGGGGGAATCCCCAAGAACAAGATGAACACAAGAGAGAAAACAAGAGGAACACTCAAGAACAAGTCCAAATCACACATCCACTAGACTAACAATCACACAAGATCTACAAGGTACATGAACAATCAAAGGGAAATAAGATACATGGTAGAGTTCATCCCAAATCCTATGAAGGAGATGAGGGCTTGATGATCCTATGATGGGGATCCTTCCCCAAGGAGGAGATCTTGATGTTTGGTCACTCCAAGAGGAGGTCTTGATCTCCTAGTGGAGTGGATCCATGGAGCAGAGCTCACAAATGTCTATCAAATACTTTTCTATCCTCTAAATGAGCTAGGAGATGCCCTTATATAGTTTAGGGACGAAATAAGAGAGGAGGGGGGATACAAGGGCAAAAAGCCCAAAAGGCACGCAGGCCTCGGAGTGGTGCGGGCACCCGGGGGACTCAGGCCCGGGCACCCGGGGTCGGTGCAGGGGGCTGGGCGGCTTCGGCCGGGCACCCGGGGGCGTGCTGGGCCAGCGCGGGAGGTGGCCCGGGCACCCGGGGGCGTGCTGGGCCAGCGCGGGAGGTGGCCCGGGCACCCGGAGTGGGCTGGGCTAGCTCGGGGGAGGGGCCGAGCACCCGGGGTTGGTGGCCCGGGCACCCGGGCAGGCTAGGCTGCTCCCAGCAGTGGGGCCGAGCACCCGGGGCCATTTGGCTGGGCACCCGGGCGGCCACCGCCAGTGCCAGCAAGGGGCCGGGCACCCGGGGCCTTCCTGGCCGGGCACTCAGGAGGCTCAGGGCTTCTCCCTCTTCACCCTTCTTCTTCGTAGCTTCGCGCTTCCCTCGCTCTTCTCCCTCCTTCTTCTCTTCATGCGCTTGTGCCTCCGTCCTCGCCTCTTCACGGTCTTGTTCTTGGTACCTACGAGTGCATAGAGTTTCCATATGAGGTAGAATCCGACTCTCCAGTGAATCCGAATGAAACTCGAAGCGGAATGAGTTAACCTCGGGTTTGACGGTGCGTGCACGTGCTCTTGTCATCGGTTCTCGAGGTGCTTGACGAGTTGTAGTAGAGTCCATGGGGATGAGCGAGGGATGCTCCGCATCATCTCCCCCCCCCTTGGGAGAGATCCGCCCACGGATTGTGATCTTCATCACCATGGGAAAGAAATGGCGTCTCCGTGTAAAAGTGGACAACCACCAAGCACGTATCATGTTGAAGCTCGAAATGGTCACTCTCCAATGCCGCACCGTCTTGTAATTCCTTCAAAAGGAGCAAAGATAACAAGCACATGGAAAAACAAATGTGGTTGGCATTAAAGCAAAACCAAGCATTCAATAGGTGATTCACCCAACAAGTGTTGTCATCAAGCATAGCATATGGTTTGACAAAGAAGTGTGGCATGGAATGTAAGCATCTAAATTGAGCACATGGAAAAGCATCATGGAAACAATCACGCAAAGGTGAGGAGAAGGTGCTAATAGGTTGGACATGAGAATAAGCATCTAACTCAATGTCATAGCAAGCATGCATAAGACTCTCAATGGACGGTCTATGGTAGACATAAGAGTCATTCACAACACCCAAGAAGATGATATGACTAAACACATGCAAGTGCAAGACAATCCAAGCATAATGTGCATAGGGTGTAGTGAAAAACGAGTGGCACTCAACACAATAGAAAGAGCAATTGTTCATCATGTGTGAGGCAATCAAGGCAAGCATGTAGCAATCAATGGGACATGACATATGTGAAGGAATGACATTGTTGCAACCAAACATGTGATAGGAGCAAGTAATCCAAGAAGTGGATGCAACATGAGAAAGCATAGAAATCAAGTCATGCAAACTAGTGGAGAGAAGATGCAACACACTAGAGGAAATCATGGCAATCATGTCATGTGTGCAAGTAGTAGGCATAGGCAATGCACATGACATATCGCAAGCACGATTGCAAAGCAAGATATCATCATAGGAATGGAGCACATAGCAAACATGGCAATAACAAGCAATATCTCCACCAAGCTTGCAAATACACATGCACGTAGTAGAATCAATCATCATGTGTAATTCAAAGCATGGGTCACAAATGCATGGCAAAGGCATAGGAATGAGCATATCATGCAAAGTGAACATGGCAATATGGGCATAAAGTGAGAAGTGGTAAATAACCCATAACCAAGTGAGAGCCATGTAGAAGAAATGCACGAAGTCCTTGCGCAAAGAGAGCGGTGGGAAAGACAATCCAAGGGACCCCAAGTCGTCATTGCTCTCTAGAGCTCGTTTTGTCAACTCATGGGATTGCGAGGTTGACAAGTATTCATGGGTGCCTACACAAAAGAAACACAAACCAAAGAAATTGTGTGCGTGATAAATGTACACATCATCCATCATGATGTGTATGTGCACATGTGAGTTAGCACAAGAATAGCATCGCTCAAAGAAATTGGATGCATGGTATAAGAACATGTCATCCATCATGAAAGAATAGTTGTTATGTATGACACGATGGGGATGCAAATTTAGCATAGAAGTATATGGCACATCAATAGCATGTTTATTCATGGGAAGCATATTGTGCAAACAAGTAGTGGGATCATGCAATGTATAGGATGAATCAAAATCTCCTAAAATGTCTTAGGAAACTATGGGGGTCTCCTCATGAGCAATAGTGGAAACATCATATGGAGAAAATGGAGAACATCCAAAACAATGCATATCCGAAGCTAGGTGGTCATGGCATGGCATATGAGATAAATGATGCAAAGGGAGCATATCAATATCATCACAAGAAAAACAAATGTCAATAACCATGGGCTTGTCATCTATGCCATATGTGCACATTGGGTTAATTTTAACGGCATATGCATAGTCACTACGATGAGATTGCAAATATGACATATTGTTGATCTCATGCATAGCATATGACAAGTCAAGCGGATTGGCAAACATGATGTGACCTAGAGAATTGTCACAAGAAATCCTATGTAACATGGCATCACAACTAATAGACTCCACATGAGAATCATCATACTCATCATAAATGGGCAAATCATCGCATGGGGTAATCGCACTAGCATGAAGCATGGAAATAGGTGGATCAACATCATGCAAGCAATCAATGTCAAGAATGTCCACTAGTGGGACTAGAGCATCACCTTCACCTATATTACCTTTTTCATTCCACTAAGTGGTGTAGTTGAGGTGGCAAAGACCAAATGGTGGTCATCATCTTCATCTTGATGGAACCATGTGGGGGGTGCATCATATTCCACCATGGCCATCGTCTTGTCCATAGGAAGGACGAAGTCGTCGCAGATCGGCGCATCATCATATATGGGACCTAGCACCAAATGAGAAGACACAATAGAGGTAGAGGTTAAGTTGTTAAAAATCGAAATGGCCTCACATGCTGTATCAACTACCTCACTCTCTCTATGTGGTGGTGGCTCACTCCCTCCCTCAAGGTAGGTGCACTCAATGTCACATATGGTGGAGTCACTCAAATCACTCAAGTGGTGGTGTTGGTGGCTCTCCTCACATGGTAATCGTGGCAACTCGTCATATATGGGGCTAGTGGTGAAGTCACTCTCACTCTCAATATGGTGGCACAAGTCACTCAAGTCATAATACCTCGCCGTGGTCAAAGGGAAAATCCCATGCTCAACCATCTCGTCGTCGTCGCCGTGGATGAAGGCCAAAGATGGCACATCATCGCTCTCCTCCATGACCGAAGGAAAATCCCATTCTCGATCATCTCGTCATCATCGCCGTGGAGGAAGGCCAAAGTAGGCATACTCGTCGGAGGTAGGCGAAGATGCCATACGTCCAAAGGCGAAGATGCCTTGATGACACTTGACAAAGATGCCGAAGTGGTCGTAGTAGTCATAGCTCCGTCTTGGTGGTGCTTGTCTCGCGGTATTCTCTTGTGCTCATGAAGTTTGGCCGTAGCTTGATGTAGAGCTTTTTGGGACTTGTAGGTGTACGCATCGCGAGCATCTTCATCTTGATGGTGTTGTAGTGCTTGAGCTCGATGATGTTCCGAAGATTGGCCACTTGAGTATCGCCGCCTTGAAGATGACAAAGGGGAAGAAGACTTGTAGTTGGCCATCATGTCTCGTACTTGATCCCTTTGTTCGGCCAACTTGGTATCGAGGTAGTCTCTTGTCCGTGCTTCAAGTTGATGAATGTTGGCGATGAGTCGCTCAATGCCTCGCGTTGCTCGTTGTAGTCCGGAGATGGGTATTTTGGTGATGTAGTTGTTCATGCCGTCGTTGTCGTGGAAGACCGGAGATGAAATGCCTTGCCTATCCATCACAAGACTCGAGTAGAGGTGAGTAGGAAATGAGATAAACAATACCAAGTTACCTTTTCCCAAAGTTGAGGATGTATCCCGTTTCACTCAATGTGAGATGAAAGAATAGTGGAATTGGTACCGGACTTGTTCACTCACACCTATCAAGTAAAGCTTATAGTGGAGCTCGGTGAGGATAGTGGCACAAAAATTTGATGCAAAATGTTAGCAAGAGTCAATAATGTTGGAAAAGATTCACAAATTCGCAAGTGAAACAAGTAGACCAATAGCAATATGTGGCACACGGAAACACACACACGGATAGATAAATGGGGTCGTGCAACCAAGGAATGAGCACAAAATGTGGAATCCACAGAAAACACTCATGTTGCACAACTCAAGAGAGACGCTAGCATGATTGCTCAATAGGCGGATACGACACTTGTGCACAACCTATAAGATGCAAATGTATGAGCTTTCGATCCCAAGTATGTTATGTGTATGATGTTCCCGAGGCTCTTCTCAAGATGATCCAAGATGATAGGATATGACAATCTTATGTGCAATGTAGTATGATGCTATGGCTCTTGCTCACAAGCTCTTTGCTCTCTTTTTTTTGCTTAAAAGCTTTTTCTTTTTTTTTCTTTTTTTTGATATGGCCACTTATACGAAATGCACAAGCCAAAATAGCAATTGTTTATATGCGGGAACGATCTTGTGACACAAGGGATGATATGATGATACCAAGATGACACTAATATGATATGGTAGGTATGCAATAGAAGGTACGGATCACTAATGTGCACAAGTAACGTTGCCGGCAATACTCAAATGGCTAGTCTCGATAGGAAAGTGACGCAAAAAGGGCTATGGGTTAACAATGTAATGGCAAGAATGTACAATGAAGGGATACCATGATACCAAGGTGATAAGGAGGTTACCGTTCTTGCTTACGGTTAGGTTGTCAAAATGGTGAACTGGTCGATGTTGATGACGACCTCGTGGCGATGATGAGTGGCGGTGTTCTTGATGTAGATACCAAGATGATGTAGACCCGTCCCTAAGTAGCCTAAACACCTTAGGAAACGGTAAAAAACCGCAAACTCAAAATCTCAAGGAAAATGTCAAATGGTGGTAGCGGAATGCGATGGTGGTTCCGGAGTTAGCGATGTGGAAGTGGTGGTGGTGGTTGATGACTAAGCGACTGTCCCTAAGTAGCCTAAACACCTTAGGAGACTCAAGTCACCACTCAAGCAACCACAAATGCTATATGGATAAAAACGGGTTAGGTTGCGGAAAGCGATGGTGGGTTTGCATATGATATGGTGGATGGCCTATGCAAAGATGCAAAAATGCTAATTTTTTGATGGAGTCAAATGGTGATGGAACCTATCTAGATGGATGGGGGATGTCAATAGATACTCAACAAGTTAAAGAACGCGAAAAGACTCTGGGAGTGAAAGTTATGGCCGAAACAGGAAAGTGCACGCGACTGATTCTGGGGGGGTGCGGGTGCCCGGGGTGGGAAGGGGCAAACAGCCCGGGAGTGCGGGCACCCGGGGTGG
>NC_041391.1:541866758-541921520 GCF_002162155.2 Triticum dicoccoides
GGGTGTCGGGTTTGGGCGGAAATTCGTGGCAAAATGGAAGAAATTGGTGGATTTTGTAGGGGGGAAAGGTGGAGATGGATGGGGGAATGCTAGATCCACTTGAAACCAAGCAAATCCACGGATCAAATCCAACAAAATCTCAACAAACCAACAAATCACAAAAAAAATTGGGGCTATTTTTGGTGGGGAATTTTCGAAATTGGGGAAGAACACACACAATTAGGCTAGAAAACAAGATGGGGGGCTCCAATTTCGTGAGAAACCATGGCTCATGATACCAAGATGTTGTAGGGTGGAACCCTAAGTGAAGATCTTTCACGAATTGGAGGGGGAATCCCCAAGAACAAGATGAACACAAGAGAGAAAGCAAGAGGAACACTCAAGAACAAGTCCAAATCACACATCCACTAGACTAACAATCACACAAGATCCACAAGGTACATGAACAATCAAAGGGAAATAAGATACATGGTAGAGTTCATCCCAAATCCTATGAAGGAGATGAGGGCTTGATGATCCTATGATGGGGATCCTCCCCAAGGAGGAGGTCTTGATGTTTGGTCACTCTAAGAGGAGGTCTTGATCTCCTAGTGGAGTGGATCCATGGAGCAAAGCTCACAAATGTCTATCAAATACTTTGCTATCCTCTAAATGAGCTAGGAGATGCCCTTATATAGTTTAGGGACGAAATAAGAGAGGAGGGGGGATACAAGGGCAAAAAGCCCAAAAGGCACGCAGGCCTCGGAGTGGTGCAGGCACCCGGGGGAGTTAGGCCCGGGCACCCGGGGTCGGTGCAGGGGGCTGGGCGGCTTCGGTCGGGCACCCGGGGCCTCAAAGCCCGGGCACCCGGGGGCGTGCTGGGCCGGCGCGGGAGGTGGCCCGGGACCCGGAGTGGGCTGGGCTGGCGCGGGGGAGGGGCCGGGCACCCGGGGTTGGTGGCCCGGGCACCCGAGCAGGCTGGGCTGCTCCCAGCAGCAGGGCCGGGCACCCGGGGCCATTTGGCCGGGCACCCTGGCGGCCACCGCCAGCGCCAGCAAGGGGCCGGGCACCCGGGGCCTTCCTGGCCTGGCACCCGGGAGGCTCAAGGCTTCTCCCTCTTCACCCTTCTTCTTCGTAGCTTCGCGCTTCCCTCGCTCTTCTCCCTCCTTCTTCTCTTCATGTGCTTGTGCCTCCGTCCTCGCCTCTTCACGGTCTTGTTCTTGGTACCTACGAGTGCATAGAGTTTCCATATGAGGTAGAATCCGGCTCTTGAGTGAATCCGAATGAAACTCGAAGTGGAATGAGTTAACCTCGGGTTTGACGGTGCGTGCACGTGCTCTTGTCATCGGTCCTCGAGGTGCTTGATGAGTTGTAGTAGAGTCCATGGGGATGAGCGAGGGATGCTCCGCATCACATCACTTGGTGGTATTTGGAGTAGAGGGAGCAACCGCGACGCCCTTGTTTGGTTGAGTGTGAGGGGAAATGATGAAATGACAAAGTAATGCGGGGGAAATGATAAAATGACGGAGTAATGCATTAATGCCTTGGTATTGCACACCTCACCCATCATAACAAATCGGAAAACCCATATACCGATAAAAAATGAATCCATCCTGAATTTACAGTTACTAGCAAAAGAGCCCGTGCGTTCAACGGGATAACAAAATCGTGGTGTTCAAAGCAAGTTTCAAATATTCACACTTCATGTATATACACGTATTTGAATATTTGTGCACCACCGGCACGCATGCGAACATAAAACACGTGCATTCTAACATGCTCAAAATGGATTCATGTTGAACTTGATCTTTGAGGTGTGTGTTTTTAGTACGTCCTTGATGCGTGTTTAAGAAGGAAAAGAAAAGGTCAATCTCATGATATATGAAAAACCAGAGGGCCCTATGACATACGAATAATTCGGAGGAACACTCGCTTGTTCACGGGGTGGGTAATTTACTTCAACTTTAGGGGGGCAGTTTCGATGAGAGACGAAGAATTTAAAGAAACAATTAACAAAGTTTTTTTTATTTATGGATGGTGGGGTGGGTAATTTATTTATTTATGACAAGTAAAAGACTTTATTTCTCATAGAATGGTCATATCATTTACTAGGAGAAGAGAAATAAAATCTTGGGTAGAATTCTCCCACAGTCCAGACAATCGGCTATCAAATGAATATCTAACTAAACTATCAGCAACTTGATTCACTTCCCGGAAACAATGTTTATAACAATTTTTTGTGAAATCCATAGCCTAGAACCACAGCCACATCATCTCCAAGATAGTCATCCATTGATTGCATTGCTTCCATCGTGAGCATGCAATCAGACTCAATTCCAACACTATTGCAACCAATGTTTGCTATGAGATATAGTCCATTCCTGATGGCCTGAACCTCTGCTGATTCAACATCACGAATGTGTGTTAGAAACCAGTTTGCCACTGCAACAAAGTCACCATGGTCCTCGCGCACAACAACGCCATATGCGCCTGATACAATATTTTCATTGAAAGTTGAATCGACATTTATCTTGACCAAACCGTGACTAAGTTTTGCCCACATATGATCACGCTTCCAAACCGGTACCTGAGAAGTCATTGACTATGAAATTTATAGCTAGAACTCGAATAGATACTGTTGTTTTCTCCATTGTTGGACTCAAACTCCCTTAACCATCTGCCGATGTTGCCACCAGATGTACCACACCGCTACAAGGGTCAGTTCCGCCGCTGGGAGATCATTCGAAACATCAACAGTTTTGGAGAGAATTTAAGTGTTATCGATCCCGGTCGATCATCCAATATAGCTCTATTAATAACTTCTAGCAGACCAAGTGCATCACATATTTCTTTGCGCTGATTGCACTGAAACAAACAATGTTTAATATCTTCAGCTCCAATTGCACAAGTAGGACACTGGGTAATTTACTTCAACTTCGGAGGCAGTTACAATGATAGATGAAAAATTAGAGAAACAATTAACGAAGATTTTTTTTTCACTTACGGGTGGCACGGTGGGTAATTTATTTCAACTTTAGGGACAATTTCAATGACATGCGAAAAAATCAGAGAAATATTAACGAAGAGTTTTTTTCACTTAGGGGTGGCATGGTGGGTAATTTACTTCAACTTTATGGGCAGCTTAGGGTAGGTGGACGGACCAAAAATCGGAGAAATGTGTCGTCCTTTATTATTATGAATAATTTAGGGGAATGCTCGTTTTTTTCATTTTTACAGATGGTGGGGTGGGTAATTTACTTCAACTCTAGGGGCAGTTTCAATGAGAGACAAAAAAATTTAAATAAACAATTGAAAAAGAGTTTTTTTTTTCACTTTTGGGTGACAGAGTGGGTAATTTACTTCAACTTTAGGAGCGGTATCAATGACAGATAAAAAAAGAAATAATTAATGAAGAGTTTTCTTTCACTTATGAGTGTCATGATGGGTAATTTAATTCAATTTTAGCGGCAGCTTTAATGATCAGGAAAAAAATTCAGAGAAACAATTAATGAAGAGTTTTTTTCACTTATGGGTAGTATGGTGGTTTATAGGGTAGGTGGAAAAATCGTGGAAAATACTTTTTTAGGTATAAAAAGATAGATATATTTTTTTAGCAGAAAGATAGATAGATATAGAATAGGATTTGCGTTTCGCTTTTCAGCATACAAACGATTATTTTTTGGCAAAGCCGAAACAACCGATTTAAGGCCCAGCCCACTTACAGCCCAGCCGACCAGGCACTCCGCGTCCACACTCCACACCCCATTCTCCAAAAAAAAAAAACTCCACGCCCACGGAGTCGCGCAGGCGCGCACAGGCACAGCCACCGCAGCGCTGGCGAGCGAGACGCGCATGCCCAACCCTAGCGAAGCGAGTTGCGAGCACATCCCTGTATCGCCACGCCTCCGGGCTCCGGACCCGCTCCGCCGTCAGACGCCTGACCTACTCGCCTAGTCCTCGTCTGATCTCCGCCGCCTCCGGCACCGCCTGCCGCCCACCGGCCCTCGCGTCCAGGGCTCCCGGCGTTCTCCATCCCCGGCTCCCCCCACAGCCTAAAAAACTGCAGGTAAAATCCTCGATTGATGTTGGCTGTTATGTGCGGTGTTGCTAGTCTGCTAGTGCTGGATTAACACAATTGGAGGAACTTGCGGCTCTAAATCTAGCTCTGTATCTTTCATGTTCCTTTTTTGTGTTCTTCAGAAGTTCAGGTCATCAGATGGCTGAGACTGTAAGCTGCTTGGGTTGTGCTAAACTTGTAATGCACCTTCCCCAATTAGTACTAAACTGTAATCTTGTAAACTATTGTCGTAAACTGGTAATGCTCCTGCCCCATGGGCCATGGCCATGGGGGATTGTGAGGTTGTGTTCTTCTGCTCTGTTATTATTAACTTACTCCCTCCGTCCCAAAATTCTTGTCTTAGATTTGTCTAAATACGGATGTATCAAGTCACGTTTTAGTATTAGGTACATCCGTATCTAGACAAATTTAAGACAATAATTTTGGGACGGAGGGAGTATTATTTTTAGCCAAGCTACCACTAGCTTAGCTAATAGTTATACTTGGCGTTTTGCTAGCTTCGTTTTTGTGTTGTGTATAACAGCCCTGCCCCGTGCACTGTTGTATAGCATGTTCACTTCTCAGCTTTTCACACATCATGTGGTCTGCTTGCTCCCAACCCCTCACTAGTTTGTGAAGTTTTCACAAAATGTTGTTCTCTTGTTTTTCCTAAATTCGTGTCAACTTTGGTTAATTTGTGTAAACCGAAACCATGCCCAAGCCCAATGCATAGAGTTACTCCTCCTTGAAAAAGCTGTCTATGTTCCTCTCTTATGCTCAGATCCACACTATCCCTTCTTGAAATTAATCATGGTTGTGGACAGGATGGAGTCAGCATCCAAGGAGAAGGTGACAGCGTCGAGGTGCTCCACACACAAGGAGGAGGGAACACACATCTTTGAGATCGCCGGGTACAGCCTCAAGAAGGATATGGGTGTCGAGAAGTTCGTCCGGTCGGTCACCTTCACTGTCGGTGGGTACGACTGGTCCATCAGATTTTATCCCGAAGGTACCACCGAGTCGCCCGAAGGGTGTATGGGGATCTGTCTTGAGCTCATGAGCAGCAATGCCGAAGTGCGGACATTCTTTCGGCTTGGATTGGTAAAGCATGAGACAGGGTTGATTGGCTCAATGTTTACGCCAAACAATAAGGTGTTCAGCTCCAAGACCAGGAACAGTCGTGAGTATCATCTGTTCATACTAAGAAGCAGTCTTGAGGCGAAACCAGTAAAGTACCTTCAGGATGATTTTCTCATAATCAAATGTAATATTACGGTAATCAAAGAATCTGAGGTTTATGAAACCTTGGGGCACTCTGAAATTGAGGTGCCACCGTCAGACATCATGGAGCATCTCGCAAACCTGTTGGACACTAAGGAGGAAGCAGATGTCACTTTCAGTGTTGGAGGCGAGACCTTTCAGGCGCACAAGATTTTGCTTGCCATGCGATCACCTGTCTTCAAAGCAGAACTCTTTGGGCCGATGAAGGAGAAGAGGATGCAGTGTTTGACCATCAAAGACATGCAGCCCGCTGTTTTCAAGGCTCTGCTGCATTTCATTTATACAGATTCATTGCCTGACTTGGATGATCTTGAAGGCGATGATAAGTGTGAAATGATCCGGCATTTGCTGGTAGCTGCAGATAAGTATGCCATGGACAGGCTGAAGGTTATGTGTGAAAACATCCTTGGCAAGAGTCTTGATGTGGAGAACGTGGCAACTACATTGGCTTTAGCTGATCAGTATAGCTGTGACAAGCTTAAAGATGTTTGCATTGAATTTATTGCCTCTTCAGATAAGATGGATGATGTCGTGGCAACCAAAGGTTATGCAAATCTCAAAAGATCTTGCCCGTCTGTCTTGATAGATGCTTTAGAGAAGAGAAGCAGGCCTCGCATATAAAGCAGCTCATGCGTACTAAAATCAGTTACATGCGGTTGTTGAGGTTTCTTATGTTATCTGCACCTTTCCTGAAACTTTTCGACGCTCAAATAGTGTAATAGCATGTGTGAACTGTTATCATCTCAAAATGAATGAATGTTAGTATGTTACATAACAGTATCTTGTTGCTTTGGGAACATAACCACATTACATCATAAATAACAACTACATTATACAACCGTGCTGTTAACTGTCTTCCTTTGGGAACTGGAAGATGTCACATCATATACAATCTGGTGCATATGAAAAGAAAAAAACTCGGCGTATAATTATTCAAGGCCCAGAAGCTGTGAATACATTCACGTGGTATTCATATTTTCGGAAACTTATATGATTGGTTGTATATATAACATTGTGAGGAATGAATGTTCCTGATTTTTTATTGATCCACTGCAACCCTTAGATGTACTTATATTTGTCTGGGATACTACTGAACTGAGCCTGGAGGGTAAAGTTTACTCAATTTATTCGGTCACTTGATAAACTGTTTAATTTCAATTAACCATCTTACTCCAAAGGCCAAACCAGGTTTTACTATCCCAGATCAGGACTAATGCACATCAAACTGGAAAGGTAGGTACACTTGTTTTACTGATGTAGTCTGTGTTAATCTGTACATTATCAGTTGTAAAGACTAAAGAGTAAGTAAGAATGGTAGAAGCTCAGCATTAAGCATCTTGAAGCTTTGCTTGTGTTTATAATTATGAAGCTTTGCATAAGCCCGAACAAAATCATACATGAATCTCTTGTGTTCTGAGCTAAGCAATGCCAAGAAAATAGTTTTGAGGTTAACTTTACGGAACAGCTTAACACACGGAACCTTTTGAGATTATTATTCATTTACATAAACATTCAGTTTACAACAGCCCGGATGCAACAGGAACACAATGCCGGTAGATCGTGAAAGCAGCGGGCTCACCCGATCTATGACAACATATGGGTCACCTTCTTATGAGCATTACAGAACACCACCTAATACTGTATTTGGCATATCTTGACTAACACGCACGACGTACACTGTTAATTCTGGAGCTTCGTGGCTGATTCTCATCCTTGGAACGTACAGTAGTATAAGGGCATCTCCAACGACTGCTCCTTAAATCAGATCCCGCATCCGTCCGTGGACCAGTGGAGAACAGCCCGAGGAAACTGATATGGGAGCCGGCCATTCAGAGCTAGCCGCAAATGTCTTGTTACATTTAAAATGAAATTTAACAAAAGTGAACAAATTTGATGGAAATTTAAACAAGCCGGATGATTTTCAAGCTTGAATAATTTTTACACAAAACTGGATTTCATCCGATGAGCTAAAAGTCATTAAAAAAATAAACTATCAGATACTTAATGGTGACCTCATACGCCATGCCTGGTTGGCCGGCGGCACCTCCGTCGCCGTCACCAATTGTCGGAGTCGTCGTCGTGGGGCTTCGGGCGGCACTAGAGCACGTGATCACCACATGGGCTACTACCTCCTAAAAGTCTCGTCTTGGTCTACCATACTAGTGCTTCGCAAGAGAAATTTAGTAGCAAAAACGGTGTGACTAGGTATGGCGGGTAAAGTACATAAACCTCTACAGAGTGTATAAATCAATTATGATTAGCTGAGTCCTCGGCTACGGACAAATTTGTCAAAAACTGTGAGTTTGATCTCATCACCTCTTGTTAATTAAGGGAAACACTTCACATCATACTGATAGAAGCTAATCATCAAACCGATGGACAACCGTTGATTCTGGTTCCATCCCACGGCCACGACCATGCACCCAATCCCACGTAACATCCCATAATTCGATACCTACCTCCCCTGATTTCTTGGTTAGGATCCTATCTCTCTCAAATCATCTCTTTCCAACTCACGTTCAGCTCAGCATCCAAATCCAACGTGCCGCCCAAGGATCACTAAGATGCCGGAGGGGCAAGAAGTCCATGAACAATGGCCGCACGCAGCAAATGGTGGAGCGGGGCAATGGCGAGGATGAAGAGGAGCGGTGAAAGGGGGTCGCCCTGTCGGAGGCCACGACGGTGCCAGAAAGATTGGCCGAGGCATCCATTGAGCAGGACCGCAGAGGAGGCCGTGGAGAGGATTGAAGTAATCCAATCACGCCAACAAGGGTTGAATCCCATTTCCTGAAGAAACTCTAACAAATATTCCCAGGACAGGGAGTCGAAAGCTTTTGCAATATCCAGTTTGAAGAGCACAGCAGATTTACTGGCCCGATGTAAGGCAGCCCTGAACGTACATGAAGCTGTCATGTACTCCCTCCGTCCGAAAATACTTGTCGGAGAAATGAATGTATCTAGACATAATTTAGTTCTAGATACATTCATTTTCATCCATTTCCGCGACAAGTAATTCCGGACGGAGGGAATATACATTTACCCTTATGAGTAGATGGATGCGGCGATTCGGTGCCCGAGCTCTGATGCTCCCGAAATCGCCGCGGTCCAGTATAGTCTCGGGATGTGGAAAATTCGGTCTGACAGGGACGCGAATAAATCTCGTAATGTGGCGTACAGGTCGAATACGGTACAAAACAGTGGTCTAGGAATGGGCCCAATTCGCGAGTAACGTGGCCTTTCTGATCCGTGGATCAGAACGTTAGCTTTTCGGCTGAGCCAAGCACAGGTAGGCCAAGACCCGAAAGGAACTGCAGGCAGAGGGGCGATTCCTGAGCGACCCCGCCGGCTTTCCCGCGTTCCGCCGGTGGATCGGCGGCCTCGCCGTCGCTCGAGTGTGGGTAGGGCCTGATCTACCGGCTCGACTTGTGTATAGCCGTAGTTAGGTCGTAGCTAGGGTTCCGGCGTCCAGCCGTTCGTCCTTGGGGCGCGGCGGCGGCGGCTGATTGGTTTGTCTGCCACTGATCCATCTCCAGGGGGTTGAATAAGGCTTCCTCCAGCATCTACTACGCCTCTGGTGGCACGTCCAGCGCCAGATCCGTTGTTGATTCCGGGTGGATTGGGTCTACCGGAGTTCCTTCTTCCTCGCCAACTGCATCGGCCATCTACTGACAGGGTTAACCCTGAAGCACCTGGGGGGAAGAAAAGGTCAGTTGACATAACTCGGTTTGCTATGCTATAGCATGAACATAATACCTGCTTTTTAGCCTGGGAGTTACTGATTTTTTTGGTTCAGGACGCACCTAGAAACTGGTAAACAAAGAGTAGCTGAAATCCAGACGCTTGTTTATGTGTGATTCATTGGCATATTTCCATGAGCATGGATATTAAACCCCATGTTTAGCTTGTGAGTTAGTTTAAAAAAAAATTCTTGACGCACCTATATAACTAAAAAATCGAGATGAATTGCTGATGCTTGTTTATATGTGATTCATTGGCATATCAACGCTACGGTCAGGAAGACGAAAGTTTAAAAAAATGTGTTTGCTACAGTTGCAATTTTTTTGTGATAAGCAGTAATGTGTTCAGGTTACGCCAGCTCACCTCCAGACAGGACGCCGTGTCCTTCTCGCATGACGAACTGTTATATAATTGTTTCAGAGTGTTGAATTTTTTGGTGGACTGTGCATGCAGGGGAAGCCAGAAGCTGAGAACAGAAGATCTTGCAGGTGCCCTGCATTGGTGTGGATGTCGCGGGCAGCGGACAACTGCTGGTGCATCACAGAGCACCGCGAGGGGCACAACCACTCCATGTCTCTTATGATGGGTGAAAAGGTGCACTGGCCGTCACAACAGCCACATCGATGTGTACACTAAAGATTTGATTACACAGCTCAGGGGGAATAATGTAAACCTTGGAAAAGTGTACATCATCATAGGCAGTTTTTTCGGGTCTGTTCAGAAGGTGCCATTGACAAAAAGGACACTGAGGAACATCTGTCTTAAGAAAAGCCACGAACAGATTGATGATGATGTGAGGAAGACCTTGGAGGTTTTTGCGGACATATTAGCTGGTGATCCCAGCTTCACTTACCGGGTTTTGGCGAACAACGATAGCAGAGTGAAGAACCTGATGTGAACAAATGGTAGCACCCGGATGCAATACCAGTTCTCCGCCGGAGCAGGAGAAGAGTTTCAGGTACGCCCCAGCATCCATAAGTACTAGCACTATTGCTGGATTATATTCTGAATCGGTGCCTGACTCTGTGAAGTGTGCATCTGACAGATGGTTCAAGTTTTGGATCAGCGACAAGCGCGTGGAGCACCAACTTGCTGGCAGTTGATGATACCCAGGATGACGAGGAGGTGAGCTCAAGTGTGTCATATGCATTGTAAATGATTCTGACTCTCCGGGATCTGTCTGAAATTACCCAATCTGGGTGCCATTATTTTGACAGGGTGAAGTAATACATCAGGAGCCCAACCAGGAGAAGCTGCTGAATGTGGAGATGGAAGACAAGGGCATGGATTCTGGTCTGGAGGAAGGTTTCGGCGACCATGATCCTGCTGCTGTTGCCGCCTCGGTGAATCTGACGAGGACCATGGGTCGGGAGTGATCTGTGTAGCAGGGTGATGCTGAATCTGACGGAGAAGGTGAAGTAGACAGTAAGGCAGCGAAACGGCTGAGGACGCAAGATTAGTCTAATTAAACCTAGCGTGCCAGTCTATCAGCATGAAAAAAGTGTAGTTTGAAAGGAAGCGGAGTTTCTACACCCAGGAGCAAATGCTCCTGGTGTGAACAGTGAAATAAAAAAAAATCAAAAAAAAGTTAAAAAATTCTGAATTTTTTTGTGGCATACTTATACAAATGTTTGTTGTGCACGTAAAATTTCATCGCGAAATCACATTGATGAAAGGTGTGGTAAAAAAAACAAAATCGATGCTCTGAAAATGTTACTTACAAAAGCATTTTGGAGCTTTGATTTTGTTTTTTTCGGCACGACTTCCACGAATGTGATTTCGTGATGAATTTTTTCATGCACAAGAAACACTTGCGAAAGTATGTCATAAAAAAATTTCAGATTTTTTTGAATTTTTTTTCTATTTTTTTGATTTTACTGTTCACACCAGGAGCATTTGCTCCTGGGTGTAGAAGGGTACTTTCGAGTTTGAAAGAGAAACTTAAACGGTTTGTTGAAGTACCTCTGCGTTCCTACTCAGTGGGTTGGATCTCTGATTTTATCAATTCAAACTCTAGTTTGTGCCAAGTTTATCTTGCTAGCTGGATTTATGTGCGGTGAACTGTGCGACTAATTGTTGATTTATTTTGGTGTTAACGATCATTGGTTAGCTAATTATTGCATGCAAATTATTCGGAGAAAAATGTTTTGCATTCTTTTTCCTGTTGTTTGAATTTTTCCCCAGTGGTTAGTATTTGGAAAATCTGACAGTGAAAATATGGCTGGCCACTTCAATAGATTGGATTACTGTGATACAAAGAGCCGACGGCGATGGGTCGGACTAGCTCAGAAAATCACCTGAGCCGTTCCCGCAGATTCTGCTCCGCCTTACCCAAACGGCTGGAACGAGATCCTCTAACGTAGCTCAGACTACTGCAGAGGGACGTACTACGTGTATCGACCGTTCATGCATCAGCCCCAAGTGCAAAAGTAGCTAAAGCGCCCAGCGATGCCTAAAGCAGCCTGGCCCATAAACAGAAGCCCAATCGCGTAAGGCAAATAAAAATATACAGTCGCCGTCGCGGTTCATTCGTCTTCACCGTTTGGTCGTGCTCGACGCCGGCGGTGAACCGAGCTCCACCGAGGGGGGAGGAAAGGTGACTGCTGCTTTCATTTTTGCACCTCCTTGGGAGATCGACTGCTCGCACTCACGCCGGCGCCAAGCTGGAAAGGCGTCTGCTGCCATGCCTGCACCACGCCGTCAAGGTCGCACCAGGCACCACCCACGGAAGCGCCAAGCAAGTGCGAATTTGCTGAGGTTGAACCACCGCAAGAGAGGGAGGACAGACTCTACTACCATGGCTGCACCTAGCAGCCTTTAAGTTTGTTCAACTCTTCATATGTACAGATAGCAACTGGAAGATTGTTTCTCGACGACGTGCTGCAGACAACCACGGCTGTGAGCTGGTTGTGCCGGTCGCCCATGTGGGCGTGCTGCGGCCGTGGCGCTGGTAGCAGCCGGCCTCCCTCGCCGAGAGCGAAGGAATGTCGACGACAAGTAAAGATAAATTTCCAACGATTTTACTTCAAGTGATTTGGGCTGCTCATGGGCCACACAGTTGGCGTCGCTGATTTTCCTTTGCACTTGATGCCGTCGGATGGTGCATGAACGGGTGATATGCATAGTACGTCCCTCGGCGCAAGGGAAAAGCACGGCTAGCCCACACCGTCAGGTGAAAAAAATCAAGTTTTTCTTCCCCGACTCGCCTTCCACCCCCCGCGCTCTCGGCCACCACTAGCTGTATCCCGGCGCCGCCCGCCGCCCTTCACCGCTAGATAGTCAATCCCCGCCGGAAAAAGAGCAAAGGTTCGCCGAGGCAGCCCCTCCACCAGCAGCTGGGCGTTTTTGCCGCCGGCTCCGGCCGTGGAGGAGTAGTTTAGCGGCGGGTACACGCCCACCGGGCGCAAGATGTTCGGCGATTTGCCTGCCTCGGCGATGGACTCGGACGACGAGGAAGCGCTCGCCGCGCTGTTGGAGGAGGAAGCCGAGGCCGACGTCCAGGAAGAAGAGCATCTCATGGTGCTCGCCGCCCCTCGCCCAGCTGCTGGCGAGCAATGAAAAGCCGCGGCGAGGTGGCTCGGCGCCGGGGCGGGTGAAAGCAAAGAACCGGCATCGTCTCGAAGGCTACTGCATGCTCTACTCCGACTACTTCGCCGATGCTCCACTTCACGGCGACAAAACATTTCGGCGCCATTATCGGATGAGTCGAAAGCTCTTCCTTAGGATTGTGAATTCCATTCAGGAGTTCGACAGCTACTTCAAGTGCAAGATGGATTGCACTGGCAAACTTGGATTCACCTCGATCCAGAAGTGCACGACGGCGATGAGGACGCTTGCATACGGAGCTCCCCGTGATTCACTCGACGACTATGGGCGCATGGCCGAGTCCACCACCATTGAGTGTTTGTACAAGTTCTGTCGGGCAGTGGTGGCAGTGTTTGGACCGCAATACTTGAGGACACCTGACGGTGTCCTGGACTAGGGGGTACTCACCACGTCGTCTCCCGATCAGTTAGATTGGGCCGAGGACCCCATGGCCGTATACTCATGGGCCAGTTCGGACAACCCCTACTGCATACAAGGAAGACTCCACAAGACTTGGCACCCAAGACAAGGACTCTCCTAAACCCTAGGCCTCCGGTGTCTTATATAAACCGAGGCCAGGCTAGTCAATAGACAATCTCATATTCATTACTATCATCTCATGGTAGATACATGTATCTGTACTACACCCCATATGAATACAATCAAAAGCAGGACGTAGGGTTTTACCTCCATCAAGAGGGCCCGAACCTGGGTAAAATCCCGTGTCCATATTACCATCGCTCCAAGACGCCTAGCTTAGGACCCCTACTACGAGATACGTCGGATATTGAACCGACATTGGTGCTTTCATTGAGAGCCTGTTAGGCGATCGTCGCGGATCGATGGGGATCAGGTGATATTTTTCTAGTTAAATCTGTTCCACATGAATTAATTTCTTTGAGAGTTGTTCTCAGATCACTATTTTATTCCACATGTTTCTCCGATGTCTTTTTCGATCTCAAACTAAATCAGGAGAATTTATGCACCAGCCACCACCGATCATCAAAACGTCTGCGTGGCCGAAGACCGTGTGGAGGCAACATCCAAACTAGAGCAAGACGAGCTGTCCTCGGGCCATGTTCAATCCCCTGTCTCGAACAACCATAAAGCACGAGCTGCCTTGTTCGGGCAGCGAGCGTGCAGGGATAGTCCTCTGCCTTATCTTTTTTTATTCAAGTAGCGGTGCTGCCCGCTGGCCGGTTGTTACCTTGTGCAGAGGAGAATATTACTTATAAGTGAATGCTAGTCTGCAGCAATGTTCAATTAGTCCAAGGCCGCTACCTTCAATCTGGGCTAGCACGTGAAGCACTAAAACGCTTCGGAGAGCTGAAGATACATGGACACTGCTACTAGTGCTCCTACAATTCCACAAGGAAATACACGCGGAGGACTCCATCCAAAAATACAAATTGATTATCACGTCTTTCATAGACTGATTGGTCTTCGTACAAGGCGACACTGGTTCTGGCTTTTTACCTCGGATTTTAACGCCTCATCGTTCGAGCAAAAAACATCATGTTTTATTTTTCTAATTTCCTGTACTGTATATGTTAAATACACACAAGATATTTTTCTCCTAGTTTGCATGAGTTTTTTTGTGTAGATTTCTCTATCAGTTACAATTCGGTCCGTCGAGCGCATCAACATAGTGGTCCTTCCTACAAACTGGCTTCCTCCATAGTTCGGCGGACACCATGTCTGTAGCCCAGCTTGCCAGATGAACAACAGCAACAAATACTTCTTTGTTCTTATGATTATCCGGGTTCAGGTGCAATTTTTCCATTTATTTGTTTGTACAATTTATACATCAAGAAATCCTTTACTTCGGATTTGCACTGTTTGTGTGCGCAGGCCGACATCGTTGCCGCAGGGACCCCGACGTTTTTAGGCCACCATCAAGCCGCGTCGACACGTTCCCGGAACAAATACGGATTGTGTTGTGCTGGCGTAATCTCCCCGCATATTGGGACATGCGTTGGCACCTACGTGATGTTACTTCGCCGAGCCAACCTCGGCATCCAGGCTATTTTTTCTTTAATTCTATATCTCCTTAAATTAATTAAGTAGAGGAGATTTATCATTATTATTATTCATCATTACTTTTATTTGCATTATTTTACGTGTGTAAGTATTCGAATTCGACGGCGTCACACATTCACCTTGGCGTGTCGACGCCGTCGTTCTGCCTTCGTCAACCAAATTGTGTTACCACTTTGGCGCAGGACAACACACCTTTTTGTCGGCATCACCGCACCATCACTTCCCAACCTACTCCGGGGACTTCGGCATTACCCCGCCGACCTGCTCCATCACATCGGCTAGACTGGGGGCTCCACCTCTTCGGATTGCCGAGCTCTTCGCTCGGCCACCTTGGGACCGGCTTGGGGGCTGGAACCTCGTCCCGTCGTAAGCTCGGGCCACATCATCTATGCCGAACACATTAACTAGCTAAGTTGCTTTTTTGCTCAGTTTTTTCAATTTTTTACTCTTGTTCGCTTCGACCAAGCATTATACTTTTGTGGCAAAAAGTTGCTTGTGAAAAACGTTCCTTGTCATAACTTTGTTTGTGACACACAAATTCAAATACCCCGTTTACTTGGGGGATTCCTTTATGAAGCCTTTCTTCTTGCAAATGATTATACTTATACGGCTTCGTTCCTTGTTTGTGTATTACGCCACAATATGCACCATGTTGACTTAAGCGATTTGCAAGCTGGGTTGCCTTGCTCCTGTGTTTACCCCTACGTCCCGATTGTTCGGCTAGGGAGTAAAGGAAGCACCTCTGCGATTGTCATGATCGGTTCATCCGAGCCGGACCTCAGACTGGGTGAAGCCGAAAGCTAGCGCTCTTACTGTTTTCAATAATGGTCAGCACACAACGGAACTCATGAGTACAAAAAATCTATTGCACAAGTCTCACAATAATAATGAGCAACCGAAGAAAGGTATCGGTGGGGGTACTATGTTCTTCGAAGATGCTTCTTACACTTCGTCGGTAATATAGCATAAGTTCCCTGAGCGCGCTTTGTCTGTTACAGCCTTATGGCCTGATTGCCTGGTTATCGGAAACAACATCGATATTCTCGACAGGTGGAGTACATAACACTTTTCGGTCCTTGATCGAAGAGGGAGAAGCTGACGGTCAGTTAAGACGCGTATAAAGTTCGGGTGAACACAGATATGATACAAGTACTTCGGTACATAATATCATTATACATAAAATTCTTTTACCCAAGTCACTCGGGGGCTCTTAAATTTATGTGAGCTGTTTTATAATAAGTGTTCTTCTTCTTAGTCGTTGCAAAGTCTTTTTTCTATCACTCCTTTTTTCGACACGAGTGTGTGGTCAATAGCCAGGGAGCCTAATTTCTCTCTCAAAGCCGCTAAAGTTTGCTAAACTGGCCTAACGAGAAGTACTCCGCCTTCAGGATAGGGGATTGAAGCCGTAGGCTGACCCGCTTGAAGTCTTGAGATAGGGTGTGTCATGTTAAAGCACGACAGAAGCACTTTTTTTTTCTTAGACCAATTTTCTGATTGGTACCGAACAATTGATCTAGTTCGGACGTCGAGTTTTTACTGATGTTTTTTGGTTTTCCAATCCTATGGCCCTTTTCAACTATTTGTGTGTTTTCCGCATAAGTCTCGCAGTGCAACGCTGGACACCTTTAGAGATTCGGCAAAAAATCTTGGATATTGCTATATATGCATCAGTTTCGAATTGTGTCTTCGGTCAATAGTTGGGTTGCCCGGCTCATGTGCTTGCCTCCTACGTTCCGCTTTGTTCGGCTAGGTGTGCAAAGGGAGAACCACTGCGATTGTGCTTTCAGCTCGCATGGTTAAGCACCTCAGTGGAGAAAGCCGAAAACTGACTGTCACAATAAGCGTAAACTGGTCAGCGGTCAATGACTATATTAAATGATGAGCCGTTAATAACATTGGCCGAAGTGTTTACGGCTTGACCTTGGCTGTCGCCGAACACTAACCGATGGGCTACTTGCTGGCCTCCCAACTTTAAGCTCCTATGACTAAGTGAAAGTTATAAAGCCCACATATCTAATTGCCTCGTTTCCGCTAACACAACCACCTTCGGGCACCGAGACGTCAGCTAAGGGTTGTTTTGTTATTAAGGAAACACCCTGCGTAGCATCTACAAGGGGGTAGAAGCCGACGATGGGCCACTTTCAGATGATAAACGGTCGCAACAGGAAGTGAAAATTTGGATTCATTTAGACCACAGAGTTTGGAAGCTTTCCCCAAACTAAATCCTCAGTATTTTCCTCCCACATTGATCGGAGCTGAGGTTTCATGATCATGCTTAGCATGACAACCCAAAGAAAGGAACCGATAGCGGGACTATTTTCTTTGGACGATGTTTCTTATGTTAAACAATAATATAACATGTCTCTCTGCGTACCTTTGTTTATAAAACCGTATGTACGGATTGCCTTGTTTGTCGTAAATCTTTGCCCTCATAAAGGCTTTATAAAGTAGGAGAAACACCCCTCGGCTGCTGGCCGAGGAGGTTGAAGCCGATGGTCGGTCAACAAAGTTTTGTACAATGTAGATCGAAGCATTAATGACGTAAAGTACTTGGATACATAGAGTCATTACATATAATTTGTGATTTTACTATGGATATCGATCCTTAATTCGGCCTCCCGTGCACGCATTAAGGCTTGGGGGCTACTAGGCTTCGGGCTTATTATTTGCAAATATTAAAAGGGCACATCGATCCCCTGATCTGGTGTTGCCACCCGACCAGTGTCTCGGGGGCTACTGCATTGACAATCCAATGCAGAAAATTTAAAGTGCAATATAGTTTTCGAGGAGATTATTATCCTCAGGTTGGTCGGCCGCACCCAACCTGAGTCTCGAGGACTTTGCACACCGCGTTTCTATTCCTAAGTATGTTGTCGAGCTTGGAATTGATCCTCGGGCTGATTTTATGAATCGACCCGAGTCTCAGGGGCTACTAGGGTCAGCGGTTTGATTTTTTTCTTCAGGTGCATCCCGGATATTAGGCTAACACACACCTTGAGGGCTAATGGCTATACATCTCGCCAGAGATTACATTACACAATTCGGAATTAAATTCATAAAAATCATCCCATGGCCAAGGTGGTGCACCACCTCGGAAGTAGTCCGACATAAAGCACGGGTGCCAGTGGATGGCTCCATAGAGGGCATTTCTGGCATTAAGCTCGGCTAAACTCCTGCAACTTTTTTGAACCAAGGTGATCTATGACACCTAGGATATAGTCCGGCGTTGGAGCTCGGACATAGTCCGGCGTTGGAGCTTGACATAGTTCGGCGTTTGAGCTAGGATACAGTACGGCGTTGGAGCTCAGAAGCGGTCCGGCGTTGGTGCTCGGCTGCAAAGGGTATCTCAAATGCACTCCGGTGTTGGAGCTCGGATGCAAGAGGATACCGCCCCATGGGAACAACTTCAAACTCAAGGTGTGGCATGAAAAATAACAAGGCATTGATAAAGGCCGATAACTTAAAGGGGCTCCTTAGATACCCGACGTATAAACTCTTCAGATCCACTTCGGAAATCGTCAAGATCAAAGATGAGAAGATTTATTGAACCAGTTTTCAAGACCGACGACCGAAGATATGAAGAACAGTCTGGAAGAATCAAGGAGCGTCCCCAACTTGAAGACCGGTTCAGGGGGCTACTGGCGGTGTCCTGGACTAGGGGGTACTCACCACATCGTCTCCCGATCAGTTAGATTGGGCCGAGGACCCCCATGGCCGTATACTCATGGGCCAGTTCGGACAACCCCTGCCGCATACAAGGAAGACTCCACAAGACTTGGCGCCCAAGACAAGGACTCTCCTAAACCTAGGCCTCCGTTGTCTTATATAAACCGAGGCCAGGCTAGTCAATAGACAATCTCATATTCATTACTATCATCTCGTGGTAGATACAAGTATCTGTACTACACCGCATATGAATACAATCAAAAGCAGGACGTAGGGTTTTACCTCCATCAAGAGGGCCCGAACCTGGGTAAAATCCCGTGTCCATGTTACCATCGCTCGAAGACGCCTAGCTTAGGACCCCTACTACGATATACGCCGGATATTGAACCAACAACACTCAATGCGGAAGACACTGCTCGGATCCTAGCACAGAATGCAACAAGAGGATTTCCTGGGATGCTTGGAAGCATTGATTGCATGCATTGGAAATGGAAGAACGATCCATTTTCTTGGCAGGGGATGTACAAAGGCGCCAAAGGCGGCTGCAGTGTGGTACTTGAGGCGGTGGCCATACAGGACCTCTGGATTTGGCACTCCTTCTTTGGTATGCCAGGAACTCACAATGACATCAACGTGCTGCAGTGCTCCCCTGTCTTTGCCAAGCTTGTTGAAGGTCATTCTCCTCTAGTGAACTTCGAGGTCAATGGGTGGCACTACAACAAGGGGTACTACCTAGCTGATGGCATCTATCCGAGATGGTCTACATTTGTGAAGACTATCTCAAATGCTGTGCCAGGAGGCAAGAATTCCCACTTTTCCAAGGTGCAGGAGGCTTGCCAGAAGGATGTCGAGCGGGCATTTGGTGTGCTCCATTCTCGATTTGCTGTTGTCCAGTACCCTGCTTAGACCTAGTCGAAAGATCAAATGTGGGAGATCATGACTTGCTGTGTCATCTTGCACAACATGATCATCGAGAGCGAGCAAGAAGAGCCAGTGTCTGACACTGAACCATATTACAGGCAGGGTCCTCTAGCCGAAGTTGATCACCAGCTACCGGCAACCTGGACTGCCTACCTCAGTATGCGTCAGGAGATCTGAGACCCACAGGTGCATCATCAACTGCAACATGATCTGGTGGAGCACCTATGGAGGCTCAAGGGCGACGCCGGGCGCGACGTGTGATGAAATATGAGTTTTTATTTGTTGAACTATATAATTTGTATTGAACTATTTATTGTTGCACTATTTGATTTTCTGTGATGAACTATGTGATAAAAATATATTTATGTTGGTAATTAACGCCGAGCCACGACGAACCACGCCGAATATGGGCCTATTCTCGCCCATATGGGCCCTTTATGAAAGTGGGCCAAAAACTGGGCCAATATCGGTGCCTGGGGGCGAGCTGGAGGCGACGGCTGGATGCCCAATCGCCCCCAGCGTCGATTGTATCGTCGGCTCACCCCTAGAGGGCGATTTTTATGCCTCCTGGGGGGGGGGGGGCAACGACTGCAGATGCTCTAAGACCACAAAATAATCTTCTAGTTTGGTATTTTTGTATGTACAAACATGCAATCCTTTGTTAGTGTAATAATATTAGTTAATGTTAATTCTTGGTGACTCTCAAATTTGTACGCTTCCAGTTATGAGGAATTGTGCTGAGTAGTACAACTTTCATGCTTTGGAGTTTCGGCCGATGCTTCCATATTAAATTACATATGCTTTATTGGTTAGAAAAGTTTGCTTCCATAGTCCCCTTACTTTTTGGTGACTTTGGCAGGCGACATGAGCATGCATCCCCATATTGGTGGCACTGTTAGTTGATTTCAATTTTAGATGCACGCCGTCTAGGGAGCAAACGTGTGCTCCCTAAAATTCCCTAGCACACACCCGTTTTAGGAAAGTTTTTGTCCCCTCTCACGAAAAAGGTAAGCCCACGTGACTAGCCCTCCGTACGGTGCCCAACAACACCGATCCCACCTTATCCTTGTCCCTTTCCCTCCCCCACAAAAACAAAAGCCCCTCACACCCCCACGCTGCCTGCTAGAGCCTATCTTGTTTCTTCTTCATCTTCTTCCTTCCAGATCTAGTTCCATAGCTCCAACGCCATTGCCATTGGCGCACAAAAGAAAAGAGCTGCAAAAAAAACATAAACTCTCATCAAACTCTTACTTACAGGTACCCTGCGCACTACTAGTAAAGAGCAATTGTGTACAAGTTTCAGACAAAAAATTGTGGCCCTATTTTCTGTATTCTGTGGAACATCAAACATCAAGTTATGATGCCCGGGGCAAATGCATTTGTGGTTGCGGGCAAGTTGTTCTCTGATCTAAGCAATTTGCATAACTCCATGTTTTTTCTTTTTTAAAATAGAGATTGAAAAAGGTAGCAACTTGTACCAGGTTTGTAGGCAATTTCCATATATTGTACAACCAACTCATTGTCTTGCTTGCCGAAGAAAAAGAAAGTGGAAGATAGGAGCAACTGCTACTTGGTTTGTAGGCAATTCGCCTACAAGTTTCAGGCAAAAAATGTGAGCATATATTGTGTGGGCATCTCGATGAAGAAACAACCTGCATGGTTTGTGAGTTTATAAAACACCCTAGCCCTAGGAGGGCAGTTAACTGGCTTGTAACCCAAGGAAAAAAGATCGAGAAGGGGTTGGGGCAGGGGGGCATACCAAATCCCATCTAAATCTAGGCAAAAAACAAAGGGGGGCAGAAAAATAAAAAGCTCCCAGGGACTGTGTGAAGTTTACCTTGTGGTGGCTGTTGAAACTTTTCTTGCTTGAGATCGAATACATTGATTCAAAAACCATAAAGTCCTGCCAAGAAATGTAGAACAAAAATTGCATACAAGTTTCAGCCTGAAACTCCAAATTTTGGCTGGAATAAACCAATTAGTTGGGAGGCTCTTTGGGAACTGAGATATGTTTACCTGAGAAAATTGTCTGTATGAAAGCAAATTGGGCACCCATGTTTTACCAGTGCCGGATCTCAGGACCGTTTTCCAACCACCGACATGAACGAAATCGAATTTCATTGCGTGAAATTAGGATTTCATGAGGGAGGAAAAGGGGGTGGAGACTTGTACAATGCATTGGTGGGATGAAGGTGCTAGCTTGGCTGAGATAGGAAGTTTCGATGTGTATGTAGATTGAATAGGGGGACTGTTTTCCCATAAACCTGTTGGATTTGAAGATCAAAAAACAAGAACTAGTGTTATGAGGGTTAGTGCAGACAAAACACAAAAAGTTGCTTGGCTCTTTATAGCTATGTGATATTCCTACATGAAAAAAAGTCTAATGGATCTTGCTTGGGGATGGCATCCTTTGTAAAAGTTAGTCAACAAAAAAAATCAACTACTATGGATTTTTGGGCTAAAATCAGTGCAGTCGGTGGGAAAAAAGAACACAACTATGTTGCATCCGCCCACGTGTATAGAAAAAAAAGTAGGTAATACGGTAAAGAAATCAAAATGCAAGTCATGTTCAGGAAATGTAAGCAAGATCCTAATTAACATGTTCAGGGAAAAGGCAGGCAACTCCCTACTTGTTGTAGGCCACTCTAATTTTGATTGTAGGCAAGTCTATAACCAAAATACTGTAGACTTGAGCTATTAGTCATTTATAGGATCAAGAAGATGTAGACTTGATATATTAGATTTTTTGATTGTAGGCAACATAGTTAGTAGTAATATCATTTTACAATTTATTGATCTCGGCATTGACGAGTTTAATGTGTATACAACCATTATTAAAGCAAAAAAAACTGAACCATGTCAGGCAACTATGTAACAAAAACATTAGAGAAAACTTTAGGATCGTTCATTATCCAAGTTATTTCGAGGCAAAAACCTACAATTTGTCAGGCAAGTTTTGGCAAAGTAAAAACCATTAACCAAAATCTAAACTATGTCAGGCAATTAAGTAAACAAAAAAATTACACAAAAGTTTAGGATTGTTCATTATCTGAAGTATTTCACCCCAGACACAAAAGAGCTCAAATCTTACATAGCAAGCGTTAGGCAAGTTTGGTGAAGGGGAAAACACTCAAAGGACAAAAGGATCTGGCAAAATCATGCCATAAAAAGGCAACCCATAGCCTGGCCAAATCCACCTCCCACCCTCCAAACTTGCCTGGAGATCAGGCAGCTCATAAGATCAGGCAGCTCATGAGATCGGGCAACTCATGGCCTCTTTCCTGGCAACTCCCAACCCCCACACTCATACACCGCGTATTCAGGCAAATCTGGTACCACAGATCAGGCAACTCACTGGCACTCACTTGGAAACTTCCAACCCCAACAACATACCGTCGATCTCTGGCAAACTGGTAACGCATATCAGGCAACTCGTGGCCTCTCTCATAGTGACTTCCAACACCAACCCTCTAGGTACTGTCTACTGCGAGTAGAATCTTATCACCAAAAAATCAAAGACATCAACTCACACACACCATATTTCACCCCTCGCAGATTCACACATGTATCCACCCCATCCCCTTCCCCTAAAAATGTCACCGATGACAAAATGGAAAAAATGATCGACCCTTGCGACCAAAATCCGCCTGCCGGTGGCCGTGGTGTATCACACAAGAAAAATCAACCCACCCCCACATGAAATCGACACTCCCCTATCAGAGAACCTTCCCAGGGGTGCCCGTAGAGAAGCGCATGAAAAGAAAATGAGGTAGAAGACGCTCACCACTGATTTTGATCGGAGATCCCCCTTCCCGCTTGCCGGAATAAGTGCACCATCAACTACGACCGTCACCCTCCTCCGCCCTGCTTCAAACGAGATAGGGGAAGAGAGGCTCTATAGCCGCGCACGCGGTGTGCCTCTACGCCTCACTCTAATCCCTTCTAGGGATCCACCATGTGCCTCCCAAACTCTGGCGGTTCGGCCATGGTGGCGATGGATTTGGGCGACGGTGGAACCGTAGAGCGCCAAACACTCGCCCTCTGGATCCCAACTACATGCGGGTGGACACATGGCGATCAGGATTTCCAATTAGATCAGATTCAAAAACAGGCAAAGTCACATAGTTTGCCTAAAAAACAATAGGCAAGTCACATAATTAATACTAGCAACTCAATTCAAATGTCAAGCAAGTCTACTAAAATTTCAAACAAACCATGTGGGTGTTTGAAAAAGGGAAAATAAAAAGAGCTTTCCTGCAACTAGTGTTGACTATGTTACTTGCTTGGCATTTGAATGTGACTTGCATGTTCTACATGTGTGATTTGCCTGACACACAATGCCCTCCCTACCCCACTGACCAGTTGCCCCTTGACATAAAACCATTGTGCAAGTCGAAAAACAAAACCAAGCAACTACTTATCAATTTTTGTGCGAAGTGTTGTGAAGAGGGGGGGGACCACACTAGTGTAAAGCTCAAAAAACCGCAGATCTGGCAACTCGTACCACACATCTGGCAACTCATGCCCGCAGATCTCGCAACTCGTAGCCTCTTCCTGGCAATTCCCGCCCCTCACCCCTCTCAAACATCGCCAAAAAAGGTACTATGATATTTAACCCTTTCTACTGTCTAGTATATATCCATTTTAAAAATGCAAAATTTTATAACTACTGCAACACCAATCAAATCAACAACCTAGGAAGCACATCATACACATTGGTTACATATGCTAGCACCTATGATCCTTATTCCGGGCCCAAATGTGCTCCTAAAACACCAAGAATAAAAACACAACAATCTAGCCTCCTCAATGTATGCAGATGCAATCCTATGCTGGATCTTGGATAGTGCATAGAAGTGTCCAACCTTGGACAAAAAAGGTGCACTATCTATGGTTTAATCATTGTATCAACTCAAAAAATCATTCCAGTGTGTTGTAACATGTGCACACATTCAAGAAAAACAGCCCACATCGATAATACAACCTCCTTATTTTGAGGAACTGTTACACGACCATCTGCAAGTTCGTACTAGTATTTTAGGCTCCTCTTCTATCCCACTGCATGCAAGTTCTCCCAGCTCATTGACCAACAATGCACAACAGTAGACAAGGAGTGCTAAAAGCTAGCAATTCCCAATTCCTAACACTATCAGTCACTGATAAAAATGGCATGTCAAATAAAAAACTAAAGACACCATGAGCAGAAATTAGGGGCATTTGGTCAGTCAACTCAAGTAGGAAAAAAGCACTTGCCAGATTTGAAGGGGATTCCTGAAGTGGTGATTTTCCACTGTGAGCAACTCATGCACTGCTTCCTACGCGTCGACATCCTCTATCTCGAGTACTTGAGGTACACAACCTTCTTCATCCGCAACGGCGCCTGTAGGAGGGCTGCCTGGAACAAGTGCTTCCATATGGATGCTTGAAGGAGTTGACGCCCCGTTTGTATACACGGAATGAGTCCTCGAATCCCTTGTGCTGCTCGAGGAAGGACGCTGATGACCCACAAGTATAGGGGATCTATCGTAGTCCTTCCGATAAGTAAGAGTGTCGAACCCAACGAGGAGCAGAAGGAAATGATAAGCGGTTTTCAACAAGGTATTCTCTGCAAGTATTGAAATAAGTGGTAACAGATAGTTTTGTGATAAGATAAATTGTAACGAGCAACAAGTAACAAAAGTAAATAAAGTGCAGCAAGGTGGCCCAACCCTTTTTGTAGCAAAGGACAAGCCTGGACAAACTCTTATAATAGGAAAAGCACTCCCGAGGACACATGGGAATATCATCAAGCTAGTTTTCATCACGCTCATATGATTCGCGTTCGGTACTTTGATAGTTTGATATGTGGGTGGACCGGTGCTTGGATACTTCCCTTACTTGGACAAGCATCCCACTTATGATTAACCTCTATTGCAAGCATCCGCAACTACAACAAAAGTATTAAGGTAAACCTAACCATTGCATGAAACATATGGATCCAAATCAGCCCCTTACGAAGCAACGCATAAACTAGGGTTTAAGCTTCTGTCACTCTAGCAACCCATCATCTACTTATTACTTCCCAATGCCTTCCTCTAGGCCCAAATAATGGTGAATTGTTATGTAGTCGACATTCACATAACACCACTAGAGGTTAGACAACATACATCTTATCAAAATATCGAACGAATACCAAATTCACATGACTACTAATAGCAAGACTTCTCCCTTGTCCTCAGAAACAAACGTAACTACTCACAAAGCATATTCATGTTCATAATCAGAGGGGTAATATTGTGCATAAAGGATCTGAACATATGATCTTCCACCAAATAAACCAACTAGCATCAACTACAAGGAGTAACCGACACTACTAGCAACCTACTAGCACCAATCCCGGACTTGGAGACAAGAATTGGATACAAGAGATGAACTAGGGTTTGGAGATGAGATGGTGCTGGTGAAGATGTTGATGGAGATTGCCCTCTCCCGATGAGAGGAACGTTGGTGATGACGATGGTGATGATTTCCCCCTCCCGGAGGGAAGTGTCCCCGGCAGAACAGCTCTGCCGGAGCCCTAGATTGGTTCCGCCAAGGTTCCGCCTCGTGGCGGTGGAGTCTCGTCGCGAAAGGTTCTCCTCTATTTTTTTTCTCATCGAAAGACTTCATATGGGAGAAGATGGGCGTCGGAGAGCCACCAGGGGGCCCACGAGGTAGGGGAGCACACCCAAGGGGGGGGGGCACCCTCGTGAGCAGGGTGTGGGCCCCCTGGCCTTCATCTTTGACGATGATTTTTCTTTATTTATTTTAAAGTGTTCCGTGGAGTTTCAGGACTTTTGGAGTTGCGCAGAATAGTCCTTCAATATTTGCTCCTTTTCCAACCCAGAATTCCAGCTGTCGACATTCTCCCTCTTCATGTAAACCTTGTAAAATAAAAGAGAATAGCCATAAGTATTGTGACATAATGTGAAATAAAAGCCCATAATGCAATAAATATTGACATAAAAGCACGATGCAAAATGGATGTATCAACTCCCCCAAGCTTAGACCTCGCTTGTCCTCAAGCGAAAAGTCTATAACAATAAATATGTCCTCATGTTTAGAGGTAGAGGCGTCGATTAAAATAAAATACGGACATGAAGGCATCATGATTGTTGCATAACAGCAACATATATAAATTTTGTCATATGATTACTCATGTTCAAGTGATGATCTTTTCACAAAGCCGAAGTATGAATCAGAAACCTTATTGGGCACCAACAGTTATAATCTCAGTCATTGAAGCAATTGCAATTTATCATAACATCGGAAAGAGTCTATGTCAGAGCTTAAAAGCAAGTCCACATACTCAACTAGCACTTAGTCCTTCATAATTGCTAACACTCACGCGATACTTGTGGTTACAAAGTTTTAATCGGACACAGAGAAAGATAGGGGCTTATAGTTTTTGCCCCACAACCTTTTACTTCAAGGGTAATGTCAACAATAATAATTCACGCTCCCCCACATCCAATTACACACACACACACACACACACACACACACATATATATATATATATATATATATATATATATATCATGTTCTTTCCAACATGCTGAGCTTGCCAAAGGATAAAATGAAAAAGGAAGGGTGAAGATCACCGTGACTCTTGTATAGGGTAGAGGATAATAATAAAAGATAGGCCCTTCGCAGAGGGAAGCAGAGGTTGTCATGCACGTTTAGGGTTGATGCACAAAATCTTAATGCAAAAGAACGTCACTTTACATTGCCCCTTGCATGTGAACCTTTATTATGTAGTCCGTCGCTTTTATTGCGTCCACAACAAGTTCGTGCAAAGTTTATTTTCTCCGCACTAATAAGTCATGCATATTTAGAGAGCAATTTTTATTGCTTGCACCGATGACAACTTACTTGAAGGATCTTACTCAATCCATAGGTAGATATGGTGGACTCTCATGGCAAAACTGGTTTAAGGGTATTTGGAAGCACAAGTAGTATTTCCACTTAGTGCTGAGAATTTGGCTAGCATGAGGGGGAAAGGCAAGCTCAACACGGTAGAGGAACCATGACAACATACTTTATCTCAGATGTAAGAGAACATAACTCATTATGCTGTCTTCCTTGTCCAACATCAACTCTTTAGCATGTCATATTTTAATGAGTGCTCCCAATCATAAAAGATGTCAATGATAATATATCTATATGTGAAACCTCTCTTTTCTTATTACTTCCTATTAATTGCAATGATGACCAAAGCTATATTTCCCAACTCCCAACAACTTTAAATCATCATACTCTTTCTATGTGAAGTCATTACTTTCAATAAGATCAATATGAACTCTTGATTCTTTTTATTCTTTTTCTTCTAATCACCCAAGATCATGGCAAAATACTCAAGCCCTTGACTCAACACTAATCTTTATTATATAGCTCACGGAGCTGATTACAAAGAAGGATCATAAAGCAAAACTCAAAACTAGATCATGCCATGACTTTATTCTACTAAATCAAGATAACACTAATAGGATCGAACTAAGAAAAATGGTAAAGATAGGAGTTATGATGATGATACGATACCAGGGCACCTCCCCCAAGCTTGGCAGTTGCCAAGGGGAGTGCCCATACCCAGATGATTATGTCTCCTTCCTTGTTGTTGGCGGTGGAGGTGTTGATGATGATGCAAGCTTGTCATCCACATTCCATGGCATAGGCTCACCATCATAGAAGGATGATCGAGTCTCCGGAATCCTCAAATCTGCAGCCAAACTCATCCTTTTGAATCTATATTCATACTCACAGTTTTGGTTTTGCAGATCATAGATTTGGGCTTGGAGGTGCTCGATCTTCTCATGTAGCTTATAGATGGCTTCCTCGGTCTTCTTGGCATTCGGCTCATAGTTGTTGGTGAATTCCGCGAGCATCTTGTGGGTAGCGTTGATTCCACGCTCCACCATCCCCTGGCACTTGAAAACTTGTTGCTCCATTGCTTCGAGCCTCAAGTCCACACTTCCGGTTCCCTTTGGTCCCTCAACATCGCAGATGTGCAACAACCCATCATGCATCTCAATGGTTTGGGGGTGTTGCAGCACCTCTGCGAGGTAAGGGTTGATAACCTCCTCGAAGAACTTGTCCTTGGAAGCACTTGGGGTCGTCATGATGATCTAGACCTGTCAGAAAAATAGCTCGAAATAAGAACAGGGGAGATTTGCATGATACGAGAGTCAAAACCTTCGGGAGTATATATAATGAATTTTTATCAACCAAAATACGTATCGTGCAAGGAAACGGAGTCCGGAGGGCACACGAGGTGCTCACGAGGTAGGGGGCGCGCCCAGGGGGTAGGGCGCGCCCTCCACCCTCGTGGAGGCCTCATGTCCTCCCCGGACTGCTTCTTATTTTTCTATTTTTCTAAATATTCCAAAACGGAGAAATATTGCCTTAAAAATTGTTTTGGAGTCGGTTTACTTACCGTACCACATACCTATTCCTTTTCGGAGTCTGGAACATTCTGGAAAGTGTCCCTTATGTATTCCTCCGGGGTTACGATTTCAATAACATTAGTTTTGACATTTATAGGATTACCTGAGATATAGTGTTTGATTCTTTGACCGTTCACCACCTTCGGATTTGTGCCTGCGAAGTTGTTGATTTTTATGGCACCGGAACGATAGACCTCCTCGATAACGTAAGGACCTTCCCATTTGGAGAGAAGTTTTCCTGCAAAAAACCATAAACGAGAGTTGTATAGCAATACATAATCACCTACATTAAACTCACGCTTTTGTATCCTTTTGTCATGCCACCTTTTAACTTTTTCTTTAAACAGCTTGGCATTTTCATAAGCTTGGGTTCTCCATTCATCAAGTGAGCTAATATCAAATAACCTCTTCTCACCGGCAAGTTTGAAATCATAGTTGAGCTCCTTAATAGCCCAATATGCCTTATGTTCTAGTTCGAGAGGTAAATGACATGCTTTTCCATAAACCATCTTATACGGAGACATACCCATAGGATTTTTATATGCAGTTCTATAGGCCCATAATGCATCATCAAGTTTTTTGGACCAATTCTTTCTAGACCTATTGACAGTCTTTTGCAAAATTAATTTGAGCTCTCTATTGCTCAATTCTACCTGACCACTAGACTGCAGGTGATATGGAGATGCAATTCTATGATTAACGTCGTATTTAGCAAGCATCTTATGGAAAGCACCATGAATAAAGTGTGAACCACCATTAGTCATTAAGTATCTAGGGACTCCAAACCTCGGAAAAATAACTTCCTTAAGCATTTTAATAGAAGTGTTATGATCAGCACTACTAGTTGGGATAGCTTCTACCCACTTAGTAACGTAATCAACAGCGACTAGAATATGAGTGTAACCATTAGAGGCAGGAAAAGGTCCCATATAATCAAAGCCCCAAACATCAAATGGCTCAATAACAAGTGAATAATTCATAGCCATTTCTTGACGTCTACTGATATTACCAATTCTTTGACATTCATCACAAGATAAAACAAACTTACGGGCATCCTTGAAGAGAGTAGGCCAATAAAAACCGGATTGCAATACCTTATGTGCAGTTCTATCTCCAGCGTGATGTCCTCCATAAGCTTCGGAGTGACACTTGCGTAGGTTCTGTTCCTGTTCATGCTCAGGTACACAACGTCTAATAACACCATCTACTCCTTCTTTATAAAGATGTGGGTCATCCCAAAAGTAATGCCGCAAGTCATAGAAAAACTTTTTCTTTTGTTGGTATGTGAAGCTAGGCGGTATAAATTTAGCAACAATAGAATTAGCATAATCAACATACCAAGGAGTGCTACGAGAAGTACTTATGACATTTAATTGCTCACCAGGAAAGCTATCATCAATAGGTAGTGGGTCATCAAGAACATTCTCTAGCCTAGACAAGTTATCTGCAACGGGGTTCTCAGCTCCTTTTCTATCAACAATATGTAAATCAAATTCTTTAAGTAAGAGAACCCATCTAATGAGTCTAGGTTTTGCATCTTTCTTTTCCATAAGATATTTAATAGCAGCATGATCTATATGAATAGTTACTCTAGAATCAACAATATAGGGTCTGAATTTATCACAAGCAAATACAACCGCTAAAAGTTCCTTTTCGGTAGTAGCATAATTTCTCTGAGCATTGTCTAGAGTCTTACTAGCATAATGGATAACATTCAATTTCTTATCAACTCTTAGCCCTAGAACGACACCTACAGCATAATCACTAGCATCACACATAATTTCAAAGGGTAAATTCCAATCAGGTGGCTGGACAACAGGTGCAGAGACTAATGCTTTCTTAAGTATTTCAAATGCTTCTACATAATCATCATCAAAGACAAATGGTACAACTTTTTGTAATAAATTAGTCAGAGGCCGAGAGATTTTTGAGAAGTCCTTGATGAACCTCCTATAAAATCTGGCGTGACCAAGGAAGCTTCTTATACCTTTGATGTTCTTGGGACATGGCATCTTTTTAATAGCATCAACCTTGGCTTTATCAACTTCAATACCTCTTTCAGAAACTTTGTGCCCCAAGACAATACCTTCATTAACCATAAAGTGGCACTTTTCCCAATTCAAGACAAGATTAGTTTCTTCACATCTCTGCAAAACTCGAGCAAGATTGCTCAAGCAATCATCAAAAGAGGAACCATAGACGGAAAAGTCGTCCATGAAAACCTCACAAATTTTCTCGCAAAAGTCAGAGAATATAGCCATCATGCATCTTTGAAAGGTAGCAGGTGCATTACATAAACCAAAAGGCATACGTCTATAAGCAAAAGTACCAAAAGGGCATGTAAAAGTAGTCTTTGATTGGTCTTTAGCTGACACAGGTATTTGAGAAAAACCAGAGTAACCATCTAGAAAGCAATAATGTGTATGTTTGCATAATATTTCTAGCATTTGATCAATAAAAGGTAAGGGGTAATGATCTTTCTTAGTAGCCTTATTTAATTTGGGGAAATCAATTACCATCCTATAACCTGTGATAATTCTTTGCGGAATCAATTCATCTTTATCATTAGGGACAACAGTAATACCTCCCTTCTTAGGGACACAATGGACATGACTTACCCACTGACTATCAGCAACGGGATAAATTATACCTGCCTCCAGAAGCTTGAGTATTTCTTTTCTTACCACTTCTTTCATTTTAGGATTCAAACGTCGTTGAGGATCACAAACTGGTTTGGCATCAGCTTCCAAATTTATTTTATGTTGACATAGAGTGGGACTGATGCCCTTAAGATCATCCAGAGTATATCCAATAGCTGCACGATGCTTCTTCAGAGTTTTCAATAATCTTTCTTCTTCATGCTCTGAAAGGTTAGTGCTAATAATACCAGGATATATTTTCTTTTCATCAAGATAAGCATATTTAAGATTATCAGGCAACGATTTAAGCTCAAACACGGGATCACCCTTGGGTCGAGGAGGATCCCCTAGGATTTCAACAGGCAAATTGTGTTGCAGAATAGGTTCCTGTTTAAAGAATACTTCATCTATTTCCCTTCTTTCATTCATGAACATATCGTTTCCATGGTCTAGCAAATAGTGTTCTAAAGGATCACTAGGAGGTACAACTATAGAGGCAAGACCAATAATTTCATCCTTACTAGGCAATTCTTCCTCACGATGTTGTTTACTAAATTTAGAAAAATTAAACTCATGAACCATATCATCCAAGCCAACAGTAACAACATTCTTTTTGCAATCTATCGTAGCATTAACGGCAGGCAAGAAGGGTCTACCAAATATAATGGGGCAAAAGCTATCTTGTGGAGAACCAAGAACAAGAAAATCAGCGGGATATTTGGTTTTCCCACACAAGACTTCAACATCTCTAACAATTCCCATTGGAGATATAGTATCTCTATTGGCAAGTTTAATTGTAACATCAATATCTGCTAACTCAGCAGGTGCAATCTCATGCATAATTTCTTTGTATAAGTCAATGGGTATAACACTAGCACTAGCACCCATATCACATAAGCCATGATAACAATGATCTCCTATTTTAACAGAAATAACATGCACGCCTACCACAAGTCTATGTTTATCTCTATCACAGGGTTTAGCAATTCTAGCAGTTTCACCAGTGAATTGAATAACATGTCCATCAATATTAACAGACAAGAGATATTTAACAATAGCAACATTGGGTTCTACTTTGACTTGCTCAGGAGGTGTATAAGTCCTAGTATTGCTTTTACGAACAATAGTTGAAGCTTTAGCATGATCCTTCATTCTAACAGGGAAAGGAGGTTTCTCAACATAAGAAGTAGGAACAATAGGATCATTATAAGTGACAATCTTTTCTTCAACTTTAATAGGTGCAACTACTTTTACTTCTATGGGAGGATGATATTTAAACCACTTCTCCTTGGGGAGATCAACATAAGTAGCAAAATATTCACAGAAAGAAGCTACTATCTCAGAGTCAAGTCCATATTTAGTGCTAAACTTACGGAAAATATCGGTATCCATAAAAGATTTAACACAATCAAACTTAGGTGTTATACCTGACTCATTACCTTCGTCGAGGTCCCAATCTTCAGAGTTGCGTTTAATTCTATCCAATAAATTCCATTTAAATTCAATAGTCTTCATCATAAAAGAGCTAGCACAAGAAGTATCGAGCATGGTGCGATTGTTATCAGAAAGCCGAGCATAAAAACTTTGAATAATTACTTCTCTTGGGAGCTCATGATTGGGGCATGAATATAACATTGATTTAAGCCTCTCCCAAGCTTGAGCGATGCTTTCTCCTTCGCGAGGCCAAAAATTATATATATAATTGCGATCACGATGAACAAGATGCATAGGGTAATACTTTTGATGAAATTTCAATTTCAATCTTTTATAGTTCCATGATCTCGTATCATCACATAGCCTATACCATGTCAATGCGTCTCCCTCCAAAGATAAAGGGAAAGCCTTCCTCTTAACGGCATCATCGGGTACACCTACAAGCTTAAATAGTCCACAAATATCATCCACAAAGTGTAGATGTTCGTCAGGATGCTTTGTTCCATCTCCTGCAAAAGTGTTAGCTAGCAGTTTTTCCATCATACCCGAAGGAATCTGAAAAGAAGTTTCATTTTCAATAGGTTCAGTAGGTTCAGTAGGTTGAGGAGCAACTCTTGGCTCAACTGGACGAGCTGAAGATACCCCAAACAAGCCCCTCAAGCAATTACTTTCCATAGTAACAAGTGACAGAAAATTTCAGCACACTAAATAAATTTTTCCTTACCAAATTCCACCTACCAAAGGCGCTTCACTCCCCGGCAATGGCACCAGAAAAGAGACTTGATGACCCACAAGTATAGGGGATCCATCGTAGTCCTTTTGATAAGTAAGAGTGTCGAACCCAACGAGGAGCAGAAGGAAATGATAAGCGGTTTTTAGCAAGGTATTCTCTGCAAGTACTGAAATAAGTGGTAACAGATAGTTTTGTGATAAGATAAATGGTAACGAGCAACAATTAACAAAAGTAAATAAAGTGCAGCAAGGTGGCCCAATCCTTTTTGTAGCAAAGGACAAGCCTGGACAAACTCTTATAATAGGAAAAGCGCTCCCGAGGACACATGGGAATATCGTCAAGCTAGTTTTCATCACGCTCATATGATTCGCGTTCGGTACTTTGATAATTTGATATGTGGGTGGACCGGTGCTTGGATACTGCCCTTACTTGGACAAGCATCCCACTTATGATTAACCTCTATTGCAGGCATCCGCAAGTACAACAAAAGTATTAAGGTAAACCTAACCATAGCATGAAACATATGGATCCAAATCAGCCCCTTGCGAAGCAACACATAAACTAGGGTTTAAGCTTCTGTCACTCTAGCAACCCATCATATACTTATTACTTCCCAATGCCTTCCTCTAGGCCCAAATAATGGTGAAGTGTTATGTAGTCGACATTCACATAACACCACTAGAGGTTAGACAACATACATCTTATCAAAATATCGAACGAATACCAAATTCACATGACTACTAATAGCAAGACTTCTCCCTTGTCCTCAGAAACAAATGTAACTACTCACAAAGCATATTCATGTTCATAATCAGAGGGGTAATATTGTGCATAAAGGATCTGAACATATGATCTTCCATCAAATAAACCAACTAGCATCAACTACAAGGAGTAATCGACACTACTAGCAACCTACTAGCACCAATCCCGGACTTGGAGACAAGAATTGGATACAAGAGATGAACTAGGGTTTGGAGATGAGATGGTGCTGGTGAAGATGTTGATGGAGATTGCCCTCTCCCGATGAGAGGAGCGTTGGTGATGACGATGGTGATGATTTCCCCCTCCCGGAGGGAAGTGTCCCCGGCAGAACAGCTCCACCGGAGCCCTAGATTGGTTCCGCCAAGGTTCCGCCTCGTGGCGGCGGTGTCTCGTCCCGAAATGTTCTCCTCTATTTTTTTCTCATCGAAAGACTTCATATGGGAGAAGATGGGCGTCGGAGAGCCACTAGGGGGCCCACGAGGTAGGGGGGTGCGCCCAGGATGTGGGCCACCCTCGTGAGCAGGGTGTGGGCCCCCTGGCCTTCATCTTTGGCAACGATTTTTCTTTATTTATTTTAAGGTGTTCCGTGGAGTTTCAGGTCTTTTGGAGTTGCATAGAATAGTCCTTCAATATTTGCTCCTTTTCCAGCCCAGAATTCCAGCTGCCGGCATTCTCCCTCTTCATGTAAACCTTGTAAAATAAGAGAGAATAGCCATAAGTATTGTGACATAACATGAAATAACAACCCATAATGCAATACATATTGACATAAAAGCATGATGCAAAATGGATGTATCAGACGCGTGCTCCAGCATCAGCGGCACCAGATGTGGAAGAGCGTGTCGGAACGCACGACCGCATCGCCACTGGAGAAGAACCACACGGGGGCTGGCTCCTCTCCCAGCGTGCGGCCGTGGGGTAGGAGGCGACGTGAGCACCTCTGTTGCACGGGCCAGGCGGCCCAGGCCGACCGCGCGGATGGGGAGCACTGCTGCGATGTTGCCAGAGATGCAAATCTCATACACCCACCCGAACAGCGGACCACGGGCCACAGATGCGGTACGGAGGGGCAGCTCAGTGGGGAATCCGAGGACATGGCCATCATCCGCGGCGACGAGCCAGCGATGCGCGTCGTGGATCTGGCCGTCCGCTCACCTGCTCAATCTTAAAGCCCCATAGGCGAAGGAGAGAGGTTGAGGGGAGTGAGGAAATGGTGGAAGCGGTGGAAGCGATGACTGAGCACGCAGACGTGGGTGGCGGCGGAGGTGCATCCAGAGAAGAAGAGCGAGAGAGGAAGAGCGGCTGCATCGGGAGAGTGTAACGGAGGGGTGGGTGGGTTGTTTCAGAAATCTGGGTATCCGACCATTGGACACCTGACACCCCGATCTGGATCCGACGGCTCCTGCGGGTGTGTGCTCGGAACAGCCAAAAAGTGTAGCTGCACTTTTTAGATTTTGGGTAGATTGTATATGCTTCCTATCAAGATGAGTTGTTGACACCACTTTTTCCATGCTTCCTATTTATAGAATTTCACATTATACTATATATGCTTCTTCGGTCTAGATAATTGCTTCCATCTCTCAACCAAGTTCTGTGAATTTTGAATTTAGATCATATAAACATGCATCCCCATTTTGGCTGCAGTCTTAGTTGATTTTCATTTCCAATTCTCCATGCTTCCAAATTAAATGAGCCATATTGGGATAGACATTTGTATGCTTCCTACTTGTTGAGGTTTAAAACCGTACTTCGTACTCTTGTTACTCTCTCCGTTCCTAAATATTTGTCTTTTTAGAGATTTCAAATGGACTACCACATACGGATGTATATAGACATATTTTAGAGTGTCGATTCACTTATTTTGCTCTGTATGTAGTCACTTGTTGAAATCTCTAGAAAGACAAATATTTAGGAGCAAAGGGAGTATTTCTCATGCATGATGCATACAGTCAATCCTATGTTTCTTGCCGGTCATGATTCTTCACAAATGCTGCTATAATATGATTTTGAACATGCTTACATACTTAGAGATGTTTGTATTCGATGATTGATTGGCACTTTTTAATTTCAGTTCATGGCTTTGTCATCATGAAGTAGGTTGATACAGATTGTGTCTGCAGGAGTTGCCATGCGGTGTTTTGTTTCAATGAGATTGTGAAAGGGCCCAAGCCACGATAGAGAGCCCTTGTTTCGAGATGTGGTTTTTGGAAGTTGAAAATATTTAGGCAAAGTCGCACTGTTGTATGGTTTTTGAAGCAAACAGGACTAATGCATGAATCTAAGAATTTGTGCGGTCAATCTGACCATTGTGTACAATGTGACATTTAAAATTCAGATTGATAATGATTTGTATTAACGTAATAAATTTAAATTATGAGCTCTTGCAGCATGATCATAGTGGTAGTAACCAAATGAGGGGGGAAGCACGCTTGTAGCATGTTCTAAACATTCCAAATAAAAATAGGAAGCATTGTAATAGTCGTGAGTACAAGGAAGCAAATATGCACGTCTTCGGAAACATATTTATGAAAATATGAAGCCATGTAATGTTGTTTATAACATATCAACATATGTTATCTAAAAGGCTACTACCAAAGTGAAAGTTGGTAGCAATTTTTGAGGTCATGCAAATCACATAGAAGAATGAGCGATGTGTTGTGATATTGGTGAATTAATAGGAAAAGCTAACTTAGTTTGAAAAATCAGGCGTGATTCTTGGTAGTAGTTATTCGAGACTAAATCATATGGAACCAAATTTGTAGATACATCTTTTATATGGAAACAAATCTCAACTACATGGGAAGCAAACTTCACTGTATCGGAAATAAAAATGTTGTGGCTATATTCTCCCCAAAATAAGAGGGAATGGATATGCAACACTGTGATTTTCGGGAGAGTACTTTCCTTTAGGAAGCAATTAATGGCCACATTAGCTGGAAACGACATGAGGTACACACTTTCCTGGGAGAAATCCAACAATCTAGACTCTCTATATCCAACGGTAGAATGCTAGTCTGATGGATGCTTAGGAATTAGTAGTCTGATTCCTAGCAGTGCCCTTACCTATTTCCACAATAGGCTCGTGTGTATAAGTCTTGCGACTAATTCTTGTGCGTCTCAGGATAATTCAACATGGTCCAACTATTAGTGCTATTCATTAGCACTGGTCACGTTTAGACCATATACAGATCAACTTTTAGCCATTTTTTGTTGAGTTTTAAAGTTCCAGAAATATGCGTATGTTGATACTTGACATATTCAATGTGTTTACCACATATAAAATTCTCTAATACATGTTTTCTGTGATTGAGATTAAGTTTTCTCGCACAACAATATAGATTTGCGATTGAGAATTATTATTTTCTCGCAAAACAATCTCATTGCGATTGAGATCAATTTTCTCTTGCAAATTATTAATCCAGCTCGCTAAATTATCTTGCAACTTGATACAAGATCATCTCATTTTAATTTGAGGTCTATACAATTCAAGTTTTTCACTTGAACATCAAGTTTGCAACATCATTATTATTCACTACATTAGTAGTATTTTTCTGTTGAATACCGAGATGTATTCCAGCTCTTAAGTTGATGTAATACATTTCCACGTTTATAACGTGTTGAGATTAATTACGTCAATTATTTGCAATTGAGATTTTTTATCTCTTGCAAAGATAAATTCAGTACCTCTACAGTACTGTTTCCATGTCGAGTACAATGTATTCCATATTATCAAGATGTATATTTTTTGATTTATACGTCTATTCGCAATTGAGATTTTCAATTTCTTGCAAATACGGATGCAAAATTCAAGGTGATTTCTTCAAATTGATGCTTCAGATCACAAGGTAGTCATATGGATCTACTGCCTACACAGGTTATCAATGACTACTTATAAAGCCTATATTTTGTTGTTTCGACATTATGATTGCTTTACAAAGTGCTCTCCCACACATTTTACCAAGTCATGACATAAGGCATCAGGAGTGAGTATCTACCGATTTCATCAGATTATACTCCCTATGCTACAGATCTACTCTATTTTGGAGATTATCTTTAAGGTGTCATACTTAGCAATTTGAGACTAATGGTTTCAAGCCAACTTCTTGAAATTTCCATTAATTTTGTAAAATTCATTACAACACTACCCATGATGGTCTTTAATTTACTGATCGTAAATTAATTATCTTTGTTAACCGATGATTAGAGAATTTAGGCATTCACCCTCAATGGCTACCACTGCCCTACCCGGGCCATGGACATCATGATCGCTCTTGTGTCTCATGGGATAATGTGTGCAATCCAAGACCCGTCCGATTCTCCTACGGTTGGAGTCACACCACTAACAGAATAAATATGTTGCTTTATGCATCATAAGCATTATATCGATCCAGATCTCAGCATCTGGTTATTCTGTATTAGGAATCCCTGTGATACAAAGGACCACAAGGAAAAAGGTTTGAAGCTCACTTCAACCTTCAACCCGACCTCACCAATGGTGACGGGACCCTATGGGCACGGAGAACGTGATGGTTGAATATGCCTCAACCAACATGTCTAGAGGATATGAATAGTCTCTCAATCTCCTAAGTGGTCAATATAATATATGCCCATTTTTTATGTTCCAATAAGAACATGAGTATTGTTGTCATCATATATTGTATAACACAATATATTGTATAAGCACTTTGGTACAAATACATTTGTATGTATTTTATATTTCAGACTTTGATTTTCACTTTGAGAATCTTCAAGCCTATATATAGATTTCTACGGGGGTCAGTCTGATGAAAGATGATTTGTGCCTTGTGGACATATGTACCACAAACTCTATACTCAGGGAAGTGAAATGTTTTCACTCTCGTTGAGAGAAAGAAGATATTTTAAAATCGCTAGACGCAATAGCTATTTGTTGGCTCAACTCAAGTCATATTTACTGTCCTTGTGGGTACTCGAGTAACGTCAGGATGCTTTATTGCTTCTGGGTTTAACTCTTACCTACTAAACTATAGAGGTATCCGCCAAAATAGTTTCCATAGTGAAAATTATGATGACAACAAAGAGGAATATCTTCCCTTTACCATATGCAACGGATATGGCAATCGCATTCTTTGTGTATCATCTGGATTCTACTACACATACGACACAACCCGTAGCACATGTTGTGTACGAGATTGTTTCCAGAGTGTCTTGTACATGACAAACTTGGCATACTCGCCTTGGTCATCAAGACATTGGGTTGAAACCAAAACTATCAGCAATTCCAATAGTTTATGATTATTACGATGCTAAATTCTAACAAAATTTGGATTTTATGTGCACTACAAGTGACACAGGGAAGCTAACTTTAAGACTCACACACCTTAAAGTCTACATCGAACCACTCAGACTCCTTGAATGCATCAAGTTGAGGTAAGTGGCTCTTCTCATCCATTGACTAGACTATTCAGGTATTCCATGGCTCTAAAATACATATAGACATGATGGTCTTAAGTGTGTGCTTTATTCACACGAAACCATTGGCTCATTATCCTGACATCGATTTCAATCAAATTGAATGGATAACATTGCAGAGTTCTCCTTGAGTGCCTTCTCTATGGGCCTTGGATTGAAGTTTAGCAATTTGTCCTAATGTCTAGAATCGAAATGGTTTGATAGAATCCTATCCAAAGAGTTAATCTCATTGCATTATCTTTACTTTGGAATTGCAACTTACCAACTTTACATTGGAGTCATGCAGTTTTACACACTCATGACAGAACTGCATAATATCATTCCCCTCTATCTTTGATATCTGGATATCTACAAAGTATTTCCTATCTGCAGTAATTCGGTTGCATACCGACTACTGATAAAGCCTATATTTTGTTGTTTCGACATTATGATTGCTTTACAAAGTGCTCTCCCACACATTTTACCAAGTCATGACATAAGGCATCAGGAGTGAGTATCTACTGATTTCATCAGATTATACTCCCTATGCTGCAGATCTACTCTATTTTGGAGATTATCTTTAAGGTGTCATACTTAGCAATTTGAGACTAATGGTTTCAAGCCAACTTCTTGAAATTTCCATTAATTTTGTAAAATTCATTACAACACTACCCATGATGGTCTTTAATTTACTGATCGTAAATTAATTATCTCTGTTAACCGATGATTAGAGAATTGAGGCATTCACCCTCAATGGCTACCACTGCCCTACCCGGGCCATGGACATCATAATCGCTCTTGTGTCTCATGGGATAATGTGTGCAATCCAAGACCCATCCGGTTCTCCTACAGTTGGAGTGACACCACCAACAGAATAAATATGTTGCTTTATGCATCATAAGCATTATATCGATCCAGATCTCAGCATCTGGTTATTCTGTATTAGGAATCCCTGTGATACAAAGGACCACAAGGAAAAAGGTTTGAAGCTCACTTCAACCTTCAACCCGGCCTCACCAATGGTGACGGGACCCTATGGGAACAGAGAACGTGATGGTTGAATATGCCTCAACCAACATGTCTAGAGGCTATGAATAGTCTCTCAATCTCCTAAGTGGTCAATATAATATATGTCCATTTTTTATGTTCCAATAAGAACATGAGTATTGTTTTCATCATATATTGTATATCAGAATATATTGTATAAGCACTTTGGTACAAATACATTTGTATGTATTTTATATTTCAGACTTTGATTTTCATTTTGAGAATCTTCAAGCCTATATATAGATTTCTATGGGGGTAAGTCTGATGAAAGATGATTTGTGCCTTGTGGACATATGTACCACAAACTCTATACTCAGGGAAGTGAAATGTTTCCACTCTCGTTGAGAGAAAGAAGATATTTTAAAATCTCTAGACGCAATAGCTATTTGTTGGCTCAACTCAAGTCATATTTACTGTCCTTGTGGGTACTCGAGTAACGTCAGGATGCTTTATTGCTTCCGGGTTTAACTCTTACCTACTAAACTATAGAGGTATCCGCCAAAATAGTTTCCATAGTGAAAATTATGATGACAACAAAGAGGAATATCTTCCCTTTACCATATGCAACGGATATGGCAATCACATTCTTTGTGTATTATCTGGATTCTACTACACATATGACACAACCCGTAGCACATGTTGTGTACGTGATTGTTTCCAGAGTGTCTTGTACATGAGAAACTTGGCATACTCGCCTTGGTCATCAAGATATTGGGTTGAAACCAAAACTATCAGCAATTCGAATAGTTTATGATTATTATGATGCTAAATTCTAACAAAATTTGGATTTTATGTGCACTACAAGTGACACAGGGAAGCTAATTTTAAGACTCACACACCTTAAAGTCTACATCAAACCACTCAGACTCCTTGAATGCATCAAGTTGAGGTAAGTGGCTCTTCTCATCCATTGACTAGACTATTCAGGTATTCCATGGCTCTAAAATACATATAGACATGATGGTCTTAAGTGTGTGCTTTATTCACACGAAACCATTGGCTCATTATCCTGACATCGATTTCAAGCAAATTGAATGGATAACATTGCAGAATTCTCCTTGAGTGCCTTCTCTATGGGCCTTGGATTGAAGTTTAGCAATTTGTCCTAATGTCTAGAATCAAAATGGTTTGGTAGAATCCTATGCAAAGAGTTAATCTCATTGCATTATCTTTACTTTGGAATTGCAACTTACCAACTTTACGTTGGAGTGATGCAGTTTTACACGCTCATGACAGAACTGCATAATATTATTCACCTCTATCTTTGATATCTGGATATCTACAAAGTATTTCCTATCTGCGGTAATTCGGTTGCATACCGATATCAGCACCCGGCATGCATCATTGGCCTCTCAACATATAGTTGGGATCTATGTGGGGAATAATTGTATTACCGTCAATACCTCAAGCCTCTAACATGGGGAGCTATTCAAGGCCAGTATGCTGATTCAGTGGGGAACATTTCTAGGCATTAGGGGGAGATTTCAAGTACCATAAAGAATGCCAGGAAATTAGTGGAATGTTCAACACATTTCTACCTCAAATCCACATACTCAAAGATCTGAACCATGCGTTCAGAAGATTTGCAACGCAATGCAAATAACCTGCCAGATTCATTTAGTGACTATAAAGGTGTCACACAATCCTACAATCCTGCAAAAATATGTCAGAAAGAGTGGAGGTACCAACTAAACCCACTCAACTCCCCATTCAAAGCAACAGGGGGAGAAGTACGACAATAGTACATAAGGATTCAACTTCTTGCAAGCAAGGATATCAAGGCCTCTGAATTAGTAAATGCAAGTCAACTTTACGTTGACAGAAACCTAATGGGTAGTATACACCTAGTGGATGGGAAACCTCCACCAACCCAGGTCATAGTGCTCACAATGACCGGGACATCGGAATACCCGACTCAATGCATTAGGAAATCACGAGCAGTCACTGATACGTCCATTTTGCATCATGCTTTTATATCAATATTTATTGCATTATGGGCTGTTATTACACATTATATCTCAATACTTATGGCTATTCTCTCTTATTTTACAAGGTTTACCATGAAGAGGGGGAATGCCGACAGCTGGAATTCTGGCTCGAAAAGGAGCAAACGTTGGAAACCTATTCTGCACAGCTCCAAAAGTCCTGAAACTCCACGAAACAACTTTTTGGATTTAATAAGAATTTCTGAGCGAAAGAAATAGGCCAGGGGGCCCACACCCTGTCCAGGAGACAGGGGGCGCGCCCCTATCTCCTGGGCCCCCTGGTGGGCCTCCGGCGTCCATCTTCTACTATATCATCACTTTTACCCTGGAAAAAATCATGGGCAAGCTTACGGGACGAAACTCCGCCGCCACGAGGCGGAACCTTGGCGGAATCAATCTAGGGCTCTGGCGGAGCTGTTCTGCCGGGGACACTTCCCTTCGGGAGGGGAAAATCATCACCAACATCATCACCAACGATCCTCTCATTGGGAGGGGGTCAATCTCCATCAACATCTTCACCAGCACCATCTCCTCTCAAAACCCTAGTTCATCTCTTGTATCCAATCTTGTATCAAAACCACAAATTGGTAACTGTGGGTTGCTAGTAGTGTTGATTACTCCTTGTAGTTGATGCTAATTGGTTTACTTGGTGGAAGATCATATGTTCAGATCCTTTATGCATATTATTACTCCTCTGATTATGAACATGAATATGCTTTGTGAGTAGTTACGTTTGTTCTGGAGGACATGGGTGAAGTCTTTCTATTAGTAGTCATGTGAATTTGGTATTCGTTCGATATTTTGATGAGATGTATGTTGTCTTTTCCTTTAGTGGTGTTATGTGAACGTCGACTACATGACACTTCACCATTATTTGGGCCTAGAGGAAGGCATGGGGAACTAATAAGTAGATGATGGGTTGCTAGAGTGACAGAAGCTTAAACCCTAGTTTATGCGTTGCTTCGTTAGGGGCTGATATGGATCCATATGTTTAATGTTGTGGTTAGGTTTACCTTAATACTTCTTCTGTAGTTGCGGATGCTTGCAATAGGGGTTAATCATAAGTGGTATGCTTGTCCAAGTTAGGGCAGTACCCAAGTACCGGTCCACCCACATAACAAATTATCAAAGTACCGAACGCGAATCATATGAACGTGATGAAAACTAGCTTGACGATAATTCCCAATGTGTCCTTGGGAGCTCCTTCTTCATTATTAGAAATTGTCCAGGCTTATCCTTTGCTACATAAAGGATTGGGCCACCTTGCTGGACTTTATTTACCTTATTTACTTATTGCTCGTTACTATTTATCTTATCACAAAACTATCTATTACCTACAATTTCAGTGCTTGCAGAGAAAACCTTACTGAAAACCGCTTATCATTTCCTTCTTCTTCTCGTTGGGTTTGACACTCTTACTTATCGAAAGGACTACGATAGATCCCCTACACTTGTGGGTCATCAAGACTCTTTTCTGGCACCGTTGCCGGGGAGTGTAGCGCTTTTGGTGAGTGGAACTTGGTAAGGAAACATTTATATAGGGTGCTGAAATTTTCTGTTACTTGTCACTATGGAAACTAATCCTTTGTGAGGCTTGTTTGGGGTATCTTCACCCCAACCAGAAGAGCAAAGAGTTGCTCCTCAACCTACTGAATTTTATGAAAATATTTACTTTGAGATTCCTTCAGGTATGATAGAGAAACTGCTAGCTAATCCATTTGCAGGAGATGGAACATTGCATCCCGATTTACACCTTATCTTTGTGGATTATTTAAGCTTGCATGTATTCTCGATGATGTTGTCAAAAGGAAGGTCTTCCCTTTATCTTTGAAGGGAGATGCATTGACATGGTATAGGCTATGTGATGATATGAGATCTTGGAATTATAAGCGATTGAAGTTGGAATTTCACCAGAAGTTCTATCCTATGCATCTTATTCATCGTGATCGTAATTACATATATAATTTCTGGCCTCGCGAAGGAGAAAGCATCGCTCAAGCTTGGGAGAGGCTTAAGTCAATGTTATGTTCATGCCCCAATCATGAGCTCTCTCGGGAAATGATTATTCAGAATTTTTATGCTCGGCTTTCTCTTGATAATCGCAACCTGCTCGATACTTCCTGTGCTGGTTCTTATATGCTGAAGACTATTGATTTCAAATGGGACTTATTGGAAAGAATTAAATGCAACTCTGAAGATTGGGGTTCTGACTATGGTAAGGAGTCAGGTATGACACCTAAGTTCGATTGTGTTAAATCTTTTATGGATACCGATGCTTTTTGTGGATTTAGCGCTAAGTATGGACTTGACTCTGAGATAGTAGCTACTTCTTGTGAATCCTTTGCTACTCACGTTGATCTCCCTAAAGAGAAGTGGTTTAAATATAATCCTCCTGTTGAAGTGAAAGTAGTTGCACCTATTACAGTCAAAGAAAAGACTATTACCTATAGTGATCCTATTGTTCCTACTGCTTATGTTGAAAAACCTCCTTTTCCTGTTAGGATAAAGGATCATGTTAAAGCTTCGACTATTGTTCGTAAGAGTAATACTAGGACTTATACACCTCCTGAGAAAATTAATGTTGAACCTAGTATTGCTATGGTTAATGATCTCTTGGATGAGGACTTAGATGGGCATGTTATTTATTTCTTGGGTGAGACTGCTAATATTGCTAGACCTGATACTAAGACACGTAAACCTGTCGTAGGCATGCCTGTTATTTCTGTTAAAATAGGAGATCACTGTTATCATGGCTTATGTGATATGGGTGCTAGTGCTAGTGCGATACCTTATGATCTTTATAAAGAAATTATGCACGACATTGCACCCGTTGAATTAGAAGACAATTATGTTACTATTAAGCTTGCCAATAGGGATACCATTAAACCTATTGGGATTGTTAGAGATGTTGAAGTTTTGTGTGGGAAGGTTAAATACCCTGTTGATTATCTTGTTCTTGGTTCCCCACAAGATGATTTTTCCGATTATTTTTGGTAGACCCTTCTTGAATACTGCTAGTGCTAAGATTAATTGTGAAAAGAATATTGTCACTATTGGCATAGATGGTATGTCTCATGAGTTTAATTTTGCTAAGTTTAGTAGACAACCTTGTGAAAGGGAACCACCTAGTAAGGATGAGATTATTGGTCTTGCTTCCATTGCTGTTCCTCCAACTGATCCGTTAGAACAATATTTGCTAGACCATGAAAACGATATGTTTATGAAGGAAAGGGAGGAAATAGATGAAGTGTTGCTTAAACAGGAACCTATGCTGAAACATAACCTTCCCGTTGAAATTCTTGGGGATCCCCCTCCACCCAAGGGTGATCCCGTGTTTGAACTCAAACCATTACCTGATAATATTAAGTATGCTTATCTTGATGAAAAAGAAATATATCCTGTTATTATTAGTGCTAACCTTTCAGAGAAAGAAGAAGAAAGATTATTGAAAACTCTGAAGAAGCACCGAGCAGCTATTGGATATACTCTGGATGATCTTAAGGGCATTAGTCCCACATTATGTCAATACAAAATTTCAGTGGAGAAAGATGCCAAACCAGTTAGAGATCCTCAAAGACGATTAAATCCCAAGATGAAGGAAGTGGTAAGAAAGGAGATACTAAAGCTCCTTGAGGCAGGTATTATTTATCCCGTTGCTGATAGTGAATGGGTAAGCCCTATCCATTGTGTCCCTAAAAAGGGAGGTATTACCGTTGTTCCTAATGATAAAGATGAATTGATCCTGCAAACAATTATTACAGGCTATAGGATAGTAATTGATTTCCGTAAGTTAAATAAAGCTACTAAGAAAGATCATTACCCTTTACCTTTTATTGATCAAATGCTAGAAAGACTATCCAAACACACACATTTTTTCTTTCTAGATGGTTATTCTGGTTTCTCTCAGATACCTGTTTCAGCGAAGGATCAATCTAAAACTACTTTTACTTGCCCTTTTGGTACTTTTGCTTATAGACGTATGCCTTTTGGTTTATGTAATGCACCTGCTACCTTTCAAAGATGCATGATGGCTATATTTTCTGATTTTTGTGAAAAGATTTGTGAGGTATTCATGGATGACTTCTCCGTCTATGGATCCTCTTTTGATGATTGTTTGAGCAACCTTGATCGAGTTTTGCAGAGATGCGAAGACACTACTCTCGTCTTGAATTGGAAAAAATGTCACTTTATGGTTAATGAAGGCATTGTCTTGGGGCACAAGATTTCCGAGAGAGGTATTGAAGTTGATAAAGCCAAAGTTGATGCTATTGAAAAGATGACATGTCCCAAGGACATAAAAGGTATAAGAAGTTTCCTTGGTCACGCCGGTTTTTATAGGAGGTTCATTAAGGACTTTCCTAAAATCTCTAGGCCTCTGACCAATTTATTGCAAAAAGATATTCCTTTTGTCTTTGATGATGATTGTGTAGAAGAGTTTGAAGTACTTAAGAAAGCTTTGATCACTGCACCTATTGTTCAGCCGCCTGATTGGAATTTACCTTTTGAAATTATGTGCGATGCTAGTGATTATGCTGTAGGTGTTGTTTTAGGGCAAAGAGTCGATAAGAAATTAAATGTTATCCAGTATGCTAGTAAGACTCTTGATACTGCCCAGAGAAATTATGCTACTACTGAAAAAGAGTTCTTAGCAGTTGTGTTTGCATGTGATAAGTTTAGACCTTATATTGTTGATTCCAAAGTTACTATTCACACTGATCATGCTGCTATTAAATATCTTATGGAAAAGAAAGATGCTAAGCCTAGACTCATTAGATGGGTTCTCTTGCTCCAAGAATTTGACTTGCATATTATTGATAGAAAGGGAGCTGAGAACCCCGTTGCAGATAACTTGTCTAGGTTAGAGAATGTTCTTGATGACCCACTGCCTATTAATGATAGCTTTCTTGATGAACAATTAGCGGTCGTCAATGCTTCTCGTACTGCTCCTTGGTATACTGATTATGCTAATTACATTGTTGCTAAATATATACCGCCTAGTTTCACATACCAGCAAAAGAAAAAGTTCTTTTATGATTTAAGACATTACTTCTGGGATGATCCACACCTTTATAAAGAAGGAGTAGATGGTGTTATTAGACGTTGTGTGCCCGAGCATGAACATGAACAGATTCTACGTAAGTGTCACTCTGAATCTTATGGAGGACACCACGCTGGAGATAGAACTGCACACAAGGTACTACAATCTGGTTTCCATTGGCCTACTCTCTTCAAAGATGCTCGTAAGTTTGTCTTATCCTGTGATGAATGTCAAAGAATAGGTAACATTAGTAGACGTCAAGAAATGCCTATGAATTATTCTCTTGTTATTGAACCGTTTGATGTTTGGGGATTTGATTATATGGGACCTTTTCCTGCCTCTAATGGTTATACACATATTTTAGTTGCTGTTGATTACGTTACTAAGTGGGTAGAAGCTATTCCAACTAGTAGTGCTGATCATAACACTTCTATTAAAATGCTTAAAGAAGTTATTTTTCCGAGGTTTGGAGTCCCTAGATATCTTATGACTGATGGTGGTTCACATTTTTTTCATGGTGCTTTCCGTAAGATGCTTGCTAAGTATGATGTCAATCATAGAATAGCGTCTCCTTATCATCCACAGTCTAGTGGTCAAGTAGAGTTGAGCAATAGAGAGCTCAAATTAATTTTGCAAAAGACTGTGAATAGATCTAGAAAGAATTGGTCCAAAAAACTTGATGATGCATTATGGGCCTATAGAACTACATACAAAAATCCTATGGGTATGTCTCCATATAAGATGGTTTATTGGAAAGCGTGTCATTTACCTCTTGAACTTGAACATAAAGCATATTGGGCTATTAAAGCGCTCAATTATGACTTCAAACTTGTCGGTGAGAAGAGGTTGTTTGGTATTAGCTCACTTGATGAATGGAGAACCCAAGCCTATGAGAATGCCAAGCTTTTCAAAGAAAAAGTCAAACGCTGGCATGATAAGAGGATACAAAAGCGTGAGTTTAACGTAGGAGATTATGTGTTATTATTCAACTCTCGTTTAAGATTTTTTGCAGGAAAACTTCTCTCAAAATGGGAAGGTCCCTACGTTATCGAGGAGGTCTATCGTTCTGGTGCTATAAAAATCAACAACTTCGAAGGCACAAATCCGAGGGTGGTAAACGGTCAAAGAATTAAACATTATATTTCAGGTAGTCCTATCAATACTGAAACTAATATTATTGACACCGTAACCCCTGAGGAATACATAAGGGACACTTTCCAGAACGTTCCATACCCCGAAAAGGTATAGGTATGTGGTACGGTAAGTAAACCGACTCCAAAACAACTTTAATGGCAATTTTTATCAGTTTTGGAATATTTAAGAATTTTAGGAAGAAAGAATTAGTCCGAAAGGGACACGAGGCTCCCACGAGAGAGGAGGGCGCCCCCCTGTAGGGTGCGCCCCCCTATCTCATGGGCACCTCGTGTACCTCCCGGACTCCGTTTTCTTGCATGTTACGTATTTTGGTCGGTAAAAATTCATTATATATACTCCCGAAGGTTTTGACCACCGTATCACGCAAATATCCTCTGTTTCCGTTTTGAGCTGTTTCTGTTTCAGATCTAGGGCATCAAGGCGTCTCCAAGCGCTCCCAAGGACAAGTTTTTCGAGATAGTTATCAACCCCTATCTCGCGGAGGTGCTGCAACATCCTCAAACCATTGATATGCGTGAGGGGGTGCTGCACATCCATGATGTGGAGGGACCGAGGCGTACCGGGAGCATGGAGACAAAGCTCGAAGCCGTGGAGAAGGAAGTTTTCAAGTGTCAAGGGATGGTGGAGCGTGGACTCGACGCCAACCAGATGATGATCACGGAGTTCACCAACAACCACAAGCTAGATGCTAAAGTCATTGGGGAGACCATCTTCAAGCTTCAAGAGAAAATCGAGCACCTCCAAGCCCAGATCTATGACCTGCAAAACCAGAACTGTGAGTATGAATATAGATTCAAGTGAATGAGTTTGGTTGCAGATTTAAGGATCCCGGAGACTCGATCATCCTTTTATGATGGAGAGCCTATGCCTTGGAAGACGGACGACAAGCCTACATCATCAACAACCCCTACGTCACCACCTCCGAGGAAATAATCACATGAGTATGGGCACTCCCCTTGGCAACTGCCAAGCTTGGGGGAGGTGCCCCAGTATCGTATCACCATCACACTCCTATCTTTACCGCTTTATTTAGTTCGATCCTTTTAGTAGTATCTTGATCTAGTAGATTGAAATTTTGTTATCAAGTAGTTTGAGTTTTTCATTGTGATCTCTTTTTGTAATCGAGTCCGTGAGTTATCTATAATAAAGGTTAGTGTTGAGTCAAGGGCTTCGCTATGTTGCTATGATCTTGAGAAAGTAGAAAATAAAAGAGTTCATATTGATCTTATGGATAGTGATAACTTCACAAATAGAAAGTATGAGGCATAAAAATTGTTGAGAGTTGATGAACGTAGCCTTGGTCATCGTTGCAATTAATAGGAAGTGATAAGGAAAGAGGGGTTCACATATAAATATATTATCTTGGACATCTTTTATGATTGTGAAGCACTCATTTAGTATGACATGCTAAAAGAGTTGATGTTGGACAAGGAAGACAACATAATGGTTTATGTTTTCCGACATCTCAGTTAAAGTATATTGTCATTGACCTTCCAAACATGTTGAGCTTGCCTTTCCCCCTCATGCTATCCAAATTCCTTGCACCAAGTAGAGATACTACTTGTGCTTCCAATTACCCTTAAACCCAGTTTTGCCATGAGAGTCCACCATACCTACCTATGGATTGAGTAAGATCCTTCAAGTAAGTTGTCATCGGTGCAAGCAATAAAAATTGCTCTCTAATTATGTATGACTTATTAGTGCGGAGAAAATAAGCTTTGTACGAACTTGTTGTGGAAGTAATAAAAGCGACGGACTGCATAATGAAGGTCCACATACAAGGGGCAATATAAAGTGACGTTCTTTTGCATTAATATTTCATGTATCAACCCTAAACGCGCATGACAACCTCTGCTTCCCTCTCGAAGGGCCTATCTTTTACTTTATGTTTTTTATTTTATGCTTGAGTCAAGGTGATCCTCACCTTTCCCTTTTCATTTTATCCTTTGGCAAGCTCCTCATGTTTGAAAGATCATGATATATATATATCCAATTAGATGTAAGTTAGCATGGGCCATTATTGTTGACATCACCTAAAGGTGAATACGTTGGGAGGCAACACAATAAGCCCTATCTTTCTCAGTGTCCGACTGAAACTCTATAACCACAAGTATTGCATGAGTGTTAGCAATTGTAGGAGACTACAAGATAGTTGATTATGTGAGCTTGCTTAAAAGCTCTATTATTGACTCTTTCTGATGTTACGATAAATTGCAATTGCTTCAATGACTGAGATTATAGTTTGTTAGTTCCTAATGAAGTTTTTGAACCATACTTGACATTGTGAATTGCTTGTTACTTGAGCATAGGAAATCGTATGACAAAATCTATATATGTTGCTGTTATTAGAATGATCATGATGCCCTCATGTTCGTACTTTATTTTTATCGACACCTCTATCTCTAAACATGTGGACATATTTTTCGATTTCGGCTTCCGCTTGAGGACAAGCGAGGTCTAAGCTTGGGGGAGTTGATACGTCCATTTTGCATCATGCTTTTATATCAATATTTATTGCATTATGGGTTGTTATTACACATTATATCTCAATACTTATGGCTATTCTCTCTTATTTTATAAGGTTTACCATGAAGAGGGGGAATGCCGACAACTGGAATTCTGGCTGGAAAAGGAGCAAACGTTGGAAACCTATTCTGCACAGCTCCAAAAGTCCTGAAACTCCACAAAACAACTTTTTGGATTTAATAAGAATTTCCGAGTGAAAGAAATAGGCCAGGGGGCCCACACCCTATCCAGGAGACAAGGGGGCGTGCCCCCTATCTCCTGGCCCCCCTGGTGGGCCTCCGGCGTCCATCTTCTGCTATATCATCACTTTTACCCTGGAAAAAATGGTGGGCAAGCTTACGGGACGAAACTCCGCCACCACGAGGCGGAACCTTGGCGGAATCAATCTAGGGCTCTGGCGGAGCTGTTCTGCCGGGGACACTTCCCTCCGGGAGGGGGACATCATCACAAACGTCATCACCAACGATCCTCTCATCGGGAGGGGGTGAATCTCCATCAACCATCTTCACCAGCACCATCTCCTCTCAAAACCCTAGTTCATCTCTTGTATCCAATCTTGTATCAAAACCACAAATTGGTAACTGTGGGTTGCTAGTAGTGTTGATTACTCCTTGTAGTTGATGCTAATCGGTTTACTTGGTGGAAGATCATATGTTCAGATCCTTTATGCATATTATTACTCCTATGATTATGAACATGAATATGCTTTGTGAGTAGTTACGTTTGTTCCCGAGGACATGGGTGAAGTCTTGCTATTAGTAGTCATGTGAATTTGGTATTCGTTCGATATTTTGATGAGATGTATGTTGTCTTTTCCTCTAGTGGTGTTATGTGAACGTCGACTACATGACACTTCACCATTATTTGGGCCTAGAGGAAGGCATGGGGAAGTAATAAGTAGATGATGGGTTGCTAGAGTGACAGAATCTTAAACCCTAGTTTATGCGTTGCTCCGTTAGGGGCTAATATGGATCCATATGTTTAATGTTGTGGTTAGGTTTACCTTAATACTTCTTTTGTAGTTGCGGATGCTTGCAATAGGGTTTAATCATAAGTGGGATGCTTGTCCAAGTTAGGGCAGTACCCAAGTACCGGTCCACCCACATATCAAATTATCAAAGTACCGAACGCGAATCATATGAACGTGATGAAAACTAGCTTGACGATAATTCCCAATGTGTCCTCGGGAGATCCTTCTTCATTATTAGAAATTGTCCAGGCTTATCCTTTGCTACATAAAGGATTGGGCCACCTTGCTGAACTTTATTTACCTTATTTACTTATTGCTCGTTACTATTTATCTTATGACAAAACTATCCATTACCTACAATTTCAGTGCTTGTAGAGAAAACCTTACTGAAAACCGCTTATCATTTCCTTCTGCTCCTCGTTGGGTTCGGCACTCTTACTTATCGAAAGGACTATGATAGATCCCCTACACTTGTGGGTCATCAGTCACCATGGGTAACGATATTTCCATCAACTATATATTGATATATGGATTCTAGAGAAACATATAACCGAAAGTCTACAATTGCCGACATACATTTATCAACTAGATTGAAAAAACCTTTCAAGTGATTCAAATCCAAAGACCATGGGCATGGCAAAGTGTGAACAACACTCGGACTGAACTCAAGCAAAGGGTATAATCTAGGTAGAAATAATCTTACTCAATAATGGGAAGGTATTCATAAGCAATAACTACACCAGTTTTCTTCTGGAAACAGAATTGAGAACAATGATGTGGTGAAACATAGAGCAAGTATTGTTGCACAAGGATTCATGCAGATACCCAACTATCTCCAGAGGTGGAATCTCTTTCCGATAACTTATATCACTGGCAGTACAAAATCATCTATCTCTGCAGTTGATAGATGTATTGATTACATATCCATGTGGATCACTAGAATCAGACATATATTATTGGTTCCCGATGGAATCTCAATTCTGAATCGAAATACAAAATGCAACATACATTGTATAAAATCAGTAAGTCACCATACGACTTATTATTGTCGGTACATATTCTACAAGTGATGCAGTGAGATCCTTATACATAAGGATTACTCCTACAATTATGATTATCTATGTTTGTGTGTCTGCAATGACAACACACGTAATCATCTAAATTACAGAGTTTAAAATGAAGGATTTGGGTAAACCAAAATACCGCTCGTTACTACAAATTGAGCACCTTCATTCATACATTATGGTATACTATGTTGTCTATATCCATATATATTGGAGAAATTCATTGTGGACAAATCTTATCCATCCATAACTCTCATGGTCGTTCATTCTCTAGACGTAGAGAAAGATCTATTTAGACCAAGAGATGATGGAAATGTGATATTGGGACTCAACGTTCCATAATGTCATTGGATCCACCAAACACAGTTAGTTGGTACTCAAAAATATCTTTCGATATCTCCAAGGCATCAAACATCTTGTCCTAGTTTTTCAGTTTCACAGAAATGTGAACACCAATATCATTGGATACATCGATCAGATTCCCACTATGTCAGATCATAGACAAGCTTAGCGTTCCTACTAGGTGTGGTAGCCCCCTCATGAAGAGTCTTCGAAACAGACCTCATGGCTACATCCACCAATCATTATCTCAACAATAATGTTTCTTTTGTTGCCCGGATGCAAACATCTTACATAATAAACAATATCACTATATTGCATATCTTGCAAGTCAAATCATGTGACTAATTTGCTCACGAAGTCCCTACCAACTTCTATGTTCTAGAAATATGTTTATGGAATTGGTATGTGACGGCTTCTAATTTTGCAAGAATCAGGGGGAGTATGTTCCTGAATTGTTCTTGCTCAATGCACCATATTATACTCCTTTTCCGTTCATGAGTTTACTATACAGGTTCTCATAAAGGTTTTCAATTAGGTAATACCAACACAAGATTGTATCACTACTAGGAAAAGGGCTATAGATAGGATTGACACTAATGGCGCACCTGGGAAGCAGTGCGCCACTACTATATACTAATGGCGCACCAGTTGGTGATGCGCCACTAATGGCGCACCAGACAAAAGGTGCGCCACTAGTGATAATTTTTTTTTCATTTTTACATACATACTAATGGCGCATCCTACCGAAGTGCGCCATTACTAGTTCTAACTAGTAATGGCGCACCAGACCAGGAGTGCGCCAGTACTGAATTTTTTTTTATTCTTTTTTTTTTGCAAAACTACTAATGGCGCACCGTGTCACAGTGCGCCATTACTAGTTTAAACTACTAATGGCGCACCGTGCCACAG
>NC_041391.1:541922153-541926578 GCF_002162155.2 Triticum dicoccoides
ATATTTACTTTTCTGCAAAACTACTAATGGCGCACCACCTGCAGGTGCGCCATTAGTAACCAGGGTTACTAATGGCGCATTTGTGGGTGGTGCGCCATTAGTAACCTGGGACCCCAACAAGATATTTTGGACAACCCCACACCTACCCACTCACTTTCCCCACTTCATTCCCTCCACCTCCTTCTCCAAGCTTTCGGCTGCCTCCTCCTCCTCACCTCATTTCCACCATAGATTCATCAAAATTAAGTGGTGAAATTACCTTTTTTTGATAGGTAAGTAAGGGGAAAGCTATCTTCATGATGTAGATCTACTTTCTTTCTCCCTAGCTCGCTCCAACAACGTGCACATGCACTTTTTGTGGCCTAGCTAGATCTATGTATGTTTGTGGTGTTGCATGTGTTTGTGGTGTTGCATATATGTTTGTGTTTGCAGGTACCGGTATTTGAAATGCGATAGTTGCCAATATTTTGCCGGAATGTTGATTCATTTCCGTTTCGGCGAGAATTTTGGCACTATGCATTCTTTTTGGTCCTATTCTTAGGGAAGGTCATGCCAAATTTTTTCTTGGTTCTAAAATATTGTTTTGCTCTACCCCGCAGGCGACCATGGTCCGCACGATGACCGAAGGCATCGTGAATAGGTTTTTGAGCTCCGCGAAGGCCGAGATGCTTCAAAAGAACGAGACGGAGATAAGATGTCCGTGTCGAAGATGCAAGCTGAAGAGCCTTATTGCGGAACTGGATTCCGGGCAGGTGCGGGACCACCTGCTCTTACGTGGTTTCATGGATGGCTACCGGTGGCAAGGTGATGAAGATGACTATGAAGTCGTCCATGGGGGCCGGGCAAGAAATGAGGAAGGGCAACAAGACAAGTACCACCGCGGCGAGGGCGGGCGAGAAGACGAAGAATCTCCAGGACATGATCACGACGGTGATGCTGTACATAGTCATCATGTAGAAGATGTCGTACATGATAATGAGGAAGATCAAGACGAAGGGCATGATCATGAAGATGAAGATGCCGGAGCAGACGACGATGGAGGCTGGGTGCAGGACCCTCATATTCAAGAGTTGCTTCTCAAGCAGACGGATAACGCAAGAGCTGCCGCCCGAGAGAAAGCCAAGCTGGATCAACTGGAGATAGACGCGGTTACTCCATTGTATGAAGTATGCAGGCCCGAGGATACCCGCCTGAAAGTAACGCTCATGGCTCTGGAGATGAAGGTAAAACACAAAATGACCGACGCATGCTTCGATGAGAACATGTCATTCTGGCACGAACATCTTCCCAAGGGGAACAAGTGCCCGACCAGTTTCGAGGAGGCGAAGAAAGTCGTGTGTCCTCTGGATTTACCGCACGTGAAATACCATGTGTGCATGAACAATTGCATCATTTATCGGGACGAGCACGCGGAGTCTACCATATGTCCGGTGTGCGGCGTCACTCGATACAAGGAGAGGAAAAAAGCTCCTCGAAAATCGGTGTGGTACTTTCCGATCACTCCTCGTCTGCAGCGGTATTTCGTGGACCCTAAGGTAGCAAAGCTCCTGCGTTGGCACGCGGATATGGAGGAGAAGAAGCGGGAAGATGATGGAAATGATCCGGAGATAAATAAAAAAGACAAGATGCTGAGTCACCCTAAGGATGCGAGCCAGTGGCAAGCGTTAAACTTCGAATACCCAGAATTTGGGAAGGATCCAAGGAACATCGTGCTGGGCGCGAGCACCGATGGAGTCAATCCGTTTGGCAGCCAGAGAAGCACACATAGCACCTGGCCTGTGTTTGTGTGGATGTACAACCTTCCTCCCTGGTTGTGCATGAAGAGGAAGTACATTCACATGAGTATGCTAATTGAAGGGCCAAAACAACCAGGGAACGACATCAATCTGTATCTGGGGCTGCTGAAGGAGGAGCTAGACACGCTGTGGAAAATGCCAGCCAATACGTGGGACGCCGCAGAGAAAGAATATTTCCCTATGAGAGCTGCACTGCTCACGACGGTGCACGACTATCTCAGTTACGGATCTCTCGCGGGGCAGGTAGTCCATGGATTTTCTGGATGCGTAAGGTGCATGGATGACACAACGTATCGCCAGCTAGATAGAGATCCCGGGTCTTCGAAAACTGTGTTCATGGGACATCGAAGGTGGCTTCGCGACGATGACCCGTGGAGGAAACGCAAGGATCTGTTCGATGGTGAAACCGAACCCCGAAAACGCCCGTGTACGAGGAGCGGCGAGGAAATAGACGAGCTGTTGAAAAATTGGAAAGACTGCCCACTGCCGGGAAAGAAGCAAAAGGCGCCAGAGCTGGGAAAGAAGCGAAAGGCACCAGAGCCGTTGCTGAAGGTATGGAAAATGAGGTCTGTTTTCTGGGACTTGCCGTACTGGAAGATCCACCGTGTGCCTCACAGCCTTGATGTCATGCATATCACGAAGAACGTGTGCGAGAGTCTGCTTGGTACCCTGCTCAACATGCCAGAGAGGACCAAAGATGGGCCGAAAGCAAGGGCAGACTTGAAATCAATGGGCATCAGGCAGGAGCTTCACGCTAATGATGATGATGATGATGATGATGATGATGATGAGGCGAAGCAGGACACAGAAAGTCGTCGCAAAGGCAAAAAGGCCAAGAAGACCAGAAATGACTACCCTCCCGCGTGCTTCACTCTAAGTCAGGAGGAGATCAAGCAGTTTTTCACCTGCCTCCTAGGAGTAAAACTTCCTTACGGTTATGCGGGGAAGATAAGCAGATACCTAGACCCAGCGAAGCAGAAGTTCAGCGGGATGAAGTCTCACGACTGTCACGTGCTGATGAATTAGATACTTCCAGTTGCAATCCGTGGGATCATGGACGCGCACGTCCGTGAAACGCTATTTTTCCTATGCAACTTTTTCGACGTCATCTCTCGGAAGTCGATTGGCGTAAGGCAACTTAGAAGGCTACATGAAGAGATTGTGGTGATACTATGCGAGCTTGAGATGTACTTCCCGCCCGCATTCTTCGACGTTATGGTGCATCTGCTGGTCCATATCATGGAGGATATCATCCAACTCGGGCCGACATTCCTGCACAGCATGATGCCGTTCGAAAGTATGAATGGTGTCATCAAAGGATACGTTCGCAACATGTCACGTCCAGAGGGAAGTATAGCCAGGGGCTTTCTAACCGAAGAGTGCATCTCCTACTGCATGAATTATCTAGGCATCGAGAACCCCGTTGGTCTGCCCGTCAACAGGCACCTCGGCAGGCTCGCTGGATGGGGTCACCGTGAGGGTCGCCGCGAAATGCATGTCGACTTTGAGGGTCGACTCGCCGACTTTGAAAGAGCAAACCTAGTCGCGCTACAACACATAGACGTGGTCGATCCTTGGGTGGTAGAGCACAAAACCTTTATTGAGAAGACGTATAATGACCGAGGCCAACAGAGGACGGACGGAGATATAATCAAAGAGCACAACTCATGTTTCACGCGTTGGTTCAAGCAGAAGCTTCTGTCGTACCCTTTACATGAGGATTCTTCCGCGGAAGAACAACTCATATTCGCCTTGTTACAGGGCGCCGAGCACAACCTGATGACCTATGAGGCGTACGATATCAACGGCTACACATTCTACACCGAGAACAAGGACATGAAGAGCGATGGTTATCAGAACTCTGGGGTAACGATGGAATCCTACACCGGCAACGACAAGGACAGATACTAAGGAAGGATCGAGGAGATCTGGGAGCTGAGCTACGCTGGAGAGAAGGTCCCGATGTTCCGTGTCAGATGGGTCAAGAGCGTCCTAAAAGAAGACCGGTATTTCACCACCATGGTTATACCCGAAGCCAAATCCAAGACCGCGGGTGCAAACGTCACCGTGAAAAATGAACCATGGATACTGGCTTCCCAAGTGGACCAATGCTTCTTCATTACGGACCCGTCAAAGCCCAGTCGTGTTGTCGTGAGGAGAGGCAAAAGGAAGATCATCGGAATGGATGGAGTAGCCAATGAGCAAGACTTCGACAAGTACGACGACCCGAATATCGAACATGACGACGACGATGAAGTAGCAGCACACACCACAAGAAGAAGCAGGACCACCCTACCTAAAGGACGTCCGTTCCACAGAAGAACTCCATTTGCAAAAAAGAAGGGCAAGAAGATTGTGAACAGATAGCTAGCTAAGATCGATTGTATTTAAATCGCAATCTTCATTTCTCGATTGTATTTCATGGGAACTTTTTGATATCATGAATATTTTTAAATTTCATGGGCACTTTTTGAATTTATGAGGACACTCGATCTCGATCCCCCTCCATCTCGATCTTGATTCCCCCTCCATCTCGATCTCGATCCCCTCCATCTCGATCCCACCCGCACCCTCCCCCGCTAGCTCCACCGCCGCTGCCGACCCACTACAACCCTCCCCCGCTCCACCG
>NC_041391.1:541926588-541927342 GCF_002162155.2 Triticum dicoccoides
TCCACCACCACCAACGGGCACCCCCCGCACCCTCCCCCGCTCCACCGCCGTCGCCGATGATATTTTCAAGTAACAAATTTGAACATATTTTTTAAAAAATTATTACTGTTTTTATAAAAAATATTACTGTTATGATTTAAACAAGTTTGAGCATATTTAAACACAAATAAATATCAAAAACAACATTTAAAATGTATAAAAAAATATTGGGGAGCCTGGGAATCGAACCCAGGACCTCCTGTTGTGTGTGCTGTGTGTTGACCAGTCGGGCTAGTGGGTGGGTTCTGTTGTAGATAGGGTTAGGCTGTAGATATGGTTAGTGGGCTAGATTAAGACAAAATTCTAATGGCGCACCGAGGGGAGGTGCGCCATTAGAATAGTCATACTTATGGCGCACGGCTGGGTGGTGCGCCATTAGAACCCTCCCCCTAGCTATCCTCCCTCTCCCTCGCCAGATCCCCTTCGACCCTCTCTCCCTCGCCACCAGATCCACCCGCGCGCTGCCGCGACCCATGAAGCCGCCGCCCCGACCCTCACCGGACTCCACCCCCGCCGCCCCCGCGCCCCCGCGCCCCCACCCCCGCTGCCCCGACCCTCGCCGGACTCCTCCTCGCCGTCTGCGCCTTCTTCCACCTCCGGCCACCGCGGCCTCACCGTCTATGGAGGTATCTGCTTGACGGACGCGCTCCTCGACGGCGGCGCGAGCCTCCTCGCGTGGCTGCTGCTCATCGACGACGGTTAGTCTCTGTCCCTC
>NC_041391.1:541927352-541942559 GCF_002162155.2 Triticum dicoccoides
CGTCGCCGATGATATTTTCAAGTAACAAATTTGAACATATTTTTTAAAAAATTATTACTGTTTTTATAAAAAATATTACTGTTATGATTTAAACAAGTTTGAACATATTTAAACATAAATAAATATCAAACAACATTTAAAATGCATAAAAAATATTGGGGAGCCTGGGAATCGAACCCAAGACCTCCTGGTGTGTGTGCTACGTGCTGACCAGTCGGGCTAGTGGGGGGGTTCTGTTGTGGATTGGGTTAGGTGGAATATAACCTGATTGCTCGAACTAAAAAAAACATTCTAATGGCGCACCCCCTGGTGGTGCGCCATTAGTAATCTGCCCCCATCCATACACTTCGTCCCTCTCCCTCTTGCCAGATCGACACTTCCTTCCTCTCCCTCCACCGCGCCGCTCCCTCCCTCCACCGCGCCACCGCCGCTGCCCCGACCCACGGCGCCGCAGCCGCCCACGCGCCCCCGCCGCCTCCCTCTCCCCTTCCTCCCCCTCGAGCGCCGCCTCCCCCTCGAGCCCTCCGTCATCTTCGCTCCGGCCACCACCAAATCTCTCTCGTCGAAGCTGCCCCTCGACGGCGGCTAGCCTCGTCGGACGCGCTCCTCAACGGCGGCGGGAGCCTCCCCGCGCGGCCTGGTTAGTCTCTTTCCCTCCCTCCCTCTCTCCCCCGCTCATCCCCACGCCCCCACGGGGCGGCGACCTAGGGTTAGGAGCAGGAGCTCGCCGCCGCCGCCCCGTCGTGCCGCCGCTGCTGCTTCTTGCGGCCGCCTTTCTCTAGCTCCCCCTCGGGATCTGCGCGCCATGCCGCGGCTGCTGCTGCTTTGTTGCCTCCGCCGCCGCCTGCCCGTGTGGGTTGGTCACCTGCTTCCTCTGCCGGCGCGGCGGGATGCCCAACGTGGGTATGGTTTGGCAGCGCTGTGTTGGTGAGCTGTTGCCTTGTTGGTGAGCTCTGTAGGTTCTGTAGGTTCAAATATGCCTGTGAATTTGTGGGAGAAAGAGAGTTAGTGTAGAGCAGTACATCCAAGAAAATATGCCTGTGAATTGTTATGCACAATGTACATACACGTGTAGGTTCAAATATTTTCTGTAGGTTCAAATATTTTCTGTAGGTGTACTTCAATGGTACATCTACTTTTTTGTCTGTGAATTGTAGTGCTAGTGTACGTCCTGATCCTAAACAAAAAAGTAGAGCCAATGAGCCAACCTGTACATACGTGTACGTGTATACCAAGTAAATATGCCTGTGAATTGTTATGCACAATGTGCAGATGTTAGTGTAGATCAGTACATCCAAGAAAATAGTTCATCAATAGTACTTCAATGCACTAGTAGTTTCCTCAAATCTTAATCAAGCTAAATCGATATTTAATGTGGGCATGTGCTGCCACACTTCTTTTTGTATATATCAAGAAGTCTGGACTGCTTGGTTTATTTTCCTTTGGTTCCTTTTCAGGTATCTGGTCTGAAATCAATTACTTCTAAGCATTTAGCTTTAGCAAGTCAAATTATCAGTTTCATACATTCTTTGATTCCAGGTAAGCATTTTTTCCCTACCTTCTATCTTTTTGCTGCACTGTTATTTATTGTATCCATACTTTCTGTTAATTTTTCCAGAACATAGAGTTCTGAAGGCTGACTATCCTGTCACTTCAAGTGATTGTGGGTTGCATTATCTTATCTTATTATATGTTTTTAGTTGATTATTTTTGTGTCTTGATTTGTTGGTGGGATGATGGTTTGGAAAACTGGAAACCAGGGTCCTTAAAAAGATATTTACAGAAATATAAGCTGGAGCGCTTTTGTCTCTCCCTAGAACTGTTAGTATTTGAGTAGCTAGATGTAGAAGGGTAGGGAACAACACAAACTTGAAAAAGTAGAAGCAATAGCTAGTTTCCAGCTTAGGGACCAATACCAGGTGTGTTGTTCCCCTTTGTTTATCTAGAGCCTGATTCATGTGATGGTGATAGCCTAATAGGCAATAGATTTATTTTGGTACAAGTAAACTGCCTTCCAGCCAACCAGAACTAACATTGCATCTAATTAATAAATTCACCAAATATGCAACATATATCCCAAGAGCCATCCTGTTCTTGCTACACCCAATATTTACTTAGGGAAAAGAAAATGCAAATGGCCATGTTGAAACAGTTTTTCTAGGAAATTTTCATGAAACATCCCCCTCTTTAGTTACAAGCATTGCTGCTCTAATCGGTTGGGTGCGCATTAAAAATTCAGTCTAAAAGTCAGTTAAAGTTTCAGTTTTAGAGTAATTTTCAGTTTGTAAAACTGAGAAGTGTATTTTTCTATTTTGAAACTTAGTGTAACTATTTTCAGTCATGCATGCTGTAACTTGAACTTGAAGAACTCCTTAGATAGTTTTTTAGTCTCCTTATACAAAACAAGCTGAAGTTTGAAACCTATTTCTCCTAAGTAGACACTCAAAAATTGCAGACAAGTAGACACTGAAAATTGCAGCCATGTCAAAGTGTCATTTCATTTGGGAGCAGTAACTATAAGAAAAGGAAGTGAGTTGAATTGCAAAAAAATGGAAGGTGAAATGAAAAGAACATTGCTCTATGTGAAAACTGTATGTGCAATCTACAAATGTGAAAAACTGTATGTGCTGTCATAGGTGCTGTGCTGTCAAAAACTGTATGTGCAATCTCCAGAACAATTATGCTTATGTGAAAACTGTATGTGCAATCTCCAAATGTATCATCATAATGTAGGTGTTGTGTTGTGTTATTCTTCATGCTGAGAACTTCAGCTTTTTCAACTTGCTGGACTATATGTTCATTGGTACTACTTGTGATGATGCTGCTGTACTACTTGGGAATTTTGTCAACTTGTGATGCTGCTGTTGTACCCCGAGAGGCCCTTGAGTTTGCCGGAATGTCGATTAACTTCCGTTCCGGCAAATTCGGGTACTCCATATGTCCTATTTTCAGCAAAGGTCATGCTGAAATTTTCCGTGAATTTTAGCATGACTTTGCTAAAAATCAGACATATGGGGTACTTGCTACTAATGCATGGGCCGGGGTATCTTAGTACTTAATTAAGTAGGATCAACTGCCCCTTTATTCTTGCTGCATTAAACCATAGGTGGCAATAGAGCCAAGTGATTAGGCCCAACTTAGAATTCTCCTTAGCATCGATAAACCCTAGATGATAAACCCAACATATGTGGCAATAGAGCCAAGTGATTAGTGCCAAGTGATTAGGCCCAACCTAGGGTGCCTCGGCATCGATAACCCTAAATGATGAAAACTTAACTTAGCATTTAGGGTGCCTCGGCGTCGGCAAACCCTAAATGATGAAACCTTGGCTTTTAGGGTGCCTCGGTGTCGATGAGAATCTAAATGATGTACGCTTAGGCTTTTCGGGTGCCTCGGCGTCGACAAACCCTAAATGATAAAAGCTTAGCTTTTAGGATGCCTCGGTGTCGACAAACCCTAAATGATGAGACCATGATCTTGTTCCTTGACAATAACCAACTTTTTGACCAAACTTTTTTCCTATTTAGAGAGAAACATGGCCCACAACGATGAGGCCGGCGGTTCGGGCGACAAGCAATTCTGGGAGCTATCCCAGAAGATGGAGGAACAACCTCACCGCTATGAGGACGCTGCGGAAGACACCGATCCTGACTACACAACCCTTAGTGGAGTCGGGAATGACACCACTGATGGTGCCGCCGAGGATGCCACCACTGTTGATGGCGGCGCACACACAGATGGCAGCCAACCGAAGAAGCAAAGGAAGGACCGGCGCCCGAATGCGCTTAGCACCCTCAAGGAGGAATTTACTCAAGTGGACTCCGACGGGCATCAAACGGAGCCCAAACATATAGTCAAGGGGTACTCGCTTCAGCTCGGGTGCATTCTCCGGAGCACCGTCTCGATCAACACCGAGAACCTTAGGCATAAGGACCGAGGGAATTTGCGCAACCTCCTCTTCACGAAGCTGCACGAACGATATAAGTTCCCGCCGATTTTGAAAACACAGGCCTCTCAGGGAATAAAGTGAACAGTGCCGCCCTCACGAGGATGAGCACGGCCCTGTCTACTTGGAGAAGCGCGGTGAAGAGAATGATTGATAAAGGTGATAGTTATGAGAAGATCAAGGCGAAATATTATTCGATCAGCGAAGATGACTACAAGGAGTTCAAGACCAAGTGCGAGAGCAGCGCAACCTCCGAATCAAGTCAGTGGGGGAAAGAAATGCGGGAGTTGAACTTAGAGGAACACAAACTCGGTCCCGGCGGTTACAGAGTGGCGGAGCCTATATGGGACAAGGAGGACGCGGAGCGTGCCGAGCAAGGCCTACCGCCTTCGAGAAATACAGCGGTGACAAGCAGACCAGGAACTTTGTCAGGGCCCAGTACAAGGAGGACCCGATAACAAAGGAGCTTACCACGGATTCGAAGACCAGGGCGCTTGAGCTTGTTCTGGTAAGGAATATACCCCCGCGTAATTAGCTCCATATGGTTGCACTCTAATTAATCCCCAATATTTCTAAATGGTTCACGTTCCTTCCGCAGGAAACTGAAAGTAGTAGCACGGGGTCGTCTCAGAGCTCCCCTTTCGACACCCCTTTAAATAGGGCGTTGAACGTAATGAAAAACAAGGATAAGCTCACTAAGCCGACGTCAGCTGGTCGTGTGGCCGGCAAAGGCTTGTCCACAAAATGGGGGTCATACTATACTGCTGGTGTGCGGAAGGAGAAAAAGACCAGCTCGGAAAGCCAGACGCGCGAGGTTGAAGCACTCAAGGCACAAGTGGCGTGGATTCCGGAGCTTGTCCAAGAGCAAGTGGAACAACAACTCGGAACGAAGCTCAACGCCATGGTGCCTACGTTGATTCATGGGCTGATGACGTGGATTGCGGGCGGCCAACAGGGGCCTCCCCCGGTTCCCAGCTTCACGGCCAGCAACTCGCACAGCACGCAGGCGGCGCCATTGGTGTCTCCGGCGACGCCATTGGTGTCTCCGGCGGAGGCGGCATTTGTGTCTCCGGCGCCGGCACGGGCATTGGAGGTTAATGCACCTAGGTGTACACCGGCCGGCACCTCACCAGCAAGCGCCCCCTCCGTCAGTTGCACGCCCGCCGTTGGCGGTGCCTCGACATTAGCCGAGCTCGACGACATCACGGTAACTAAGCCTCTCGGCCGATGACTTCATCTCCTTGCCTTTGACTGGGCATCCCTGACGCCCTACATGTTTTCGCAGGGCGCCGCCGATGTTCCTTGCACTCTTCTGCACTTCGTGGGCGGCGAGTTGGTCGATGTCGCCAAGGGCAAAATCGTTCAACCGGGCAACCACATGTTCCACGGTAATCCGATGGCACCCACAGTGTATAAGGTTGAAGTGGTTCGGGTGCTGCCAGGCTGCGACGAGCTGTTACCTCCGATTCGACCCGCTGGGGCCGACGAAGAAGATGAGATGACCCTCAGCGCCTGCGTAAACTGGCCCCTGCTTTGGCCGAAGAGCCAGATTCGTTTGGGGGCGGGGGACACCACCCCACAGACAAGACCGCCAGTCGTGCCGGCGCCAAGCCATGGCAAGAACGCCGCAACGCTATCGGACCTGCCGGACATCCCTATGCCGGACATCCCTATGGCACAGGATACAGACATCCCTATGGCACAGGATCCGGACGACGACGACAACGACGACGGTACATTTACCAAAGTCGATAAGTACTTTGCCGAACATGGGTACGCTGACGATTTCTGCGGGCGTCTTTCTCAAGAACCCAACCAAGATGACCGCAATCTAGCTGATACGACGGAGAAATCCAATTGCAACAGGCGTCGTCTGGCGTTCAGTTCTCAGGAGACGCCTCCAGCTCCCGCCTTCACCAAGCCTCAAATAGCTAAGGTGCGAAATATTATCAGCCCCAACACGCTCAAGAAGGCGGTCTGTGAGCAGAACTCGGTCCCATTACAGGAGATCAATAAGAAGGGATGGAAACGAAAGACTAACAAGGGCGCCGGTGCGAGCCAGCCGGCACCGAGTTCGATCCGTGCTCAAGACGGACCACCTTCACCTAAGGATATCTCGAGGAGGGTGCATGTGGTGGGTAGGGCGATGCTACCACCAAATATGCTCAATGCTGCAACCGGCGCTATACGGAGTCTGCACGACAGTGTTCTTTCTTTGGAGAAGCGGTGTCTCAGAGAGAATGATGTGGCATACCCGGTTTTCGTGGCCAAGGTGCCAGAGGGTAAGGGCTTTGTGGATGGCGACATCGGGGGTACGATCGTCCTGCGGTTTGATGACATCTTTGCTATGTTTAACCTTCAACCGCTGCACTACACCTTCGTTCGGCTATTTTCGCTGAGTATGGAGATGCGGATCATTAGAGACAAGACCCCAGACATCGTGATAGTCGACCCCTTCTACATGCGTGCCAAGCACTTGAGCAGCGCTGGGGACAGCCAAGTTGCGAGTTCACACCTCGAAGGCATCATTCTGGCAAACCCAGATAAGGATAACTTCCTTGTGGCTTACTTTCCCGAGTAAGTCATCCCTTAACCGCCCCGTAACATATGATTTCTTAGATTTCGATCGTTCTTTTTTTCTAACATTCCATGTTCTGTGCAGTGACACACATTGCACACTCATCCTCCTAAGCCCGAAATATTCCATGGCCACGTATTTCGACCCGAACCGTAACTCCAAGATAGACTACACAAATGTCAAGAAAGTTCTTGATGATGTTCTCCCCGGCTACGCCAAATCTGGAGGCACCTTCACCAGGGCAGTTCGTAAGTACGGCAAGCACACCTTCTCACACAATACGAAGTTCTGCTGCGTCAAGCAGCCGGCTGGCGGTCAGAAGGATGCCTACTACGCCCTCCATCACATAATGGCGATCGTAAGGGACCATCATCACCTTCTGCTACTAGATAGTCTCAAAGATTGGGCCGCGAGGTTGTCGGCAACCCAGGACGCGGACCTCAGACAAGAATTCTTTCGCATCCAGTCGGAGTTTGTGGACATCATCCATCAAGATGTCCTTCATACCTCGGGGCAGTTCTTCCGCAGATATCAACCGTTCAACAGTGAGATAGATGGAATGCTACAAATGCAGGGTGACAACGACCGCGATTTCATGACCATCACGACAGACGACGGCTTCATCCACGCTCCTGTCCGATGAGTCGAGTCGAAAGTAGTGATGTGTAGTTTTGAAACATTGATTGGCTCATGTTGTAATTAAACTTTAATGAATTCGTATGTCTCTTTGGTTTGGACAGTCGTTCAACTTAGATGTAATCGATGCTATTTATTAGTAGGACCATGAATCGTGCTATTAATGTCTTGCTTTTCTCTTTCGATCCTTTTGTTGCATATTTACATATTTCTTATGTATTGTCTGTTGTTTGGCTTGTGCATAGAGATGCCGTCGTATGTCATGTACAAGGGTAAGGTTCCCGGAGTCTACGACGACTGGGAGGAGTGTTGGAGACAGGTTCACCGTTTCAGCGGTAACAGTTACAAAGGGTACACCACTAGGGCAGAGGCCGAATCTAGATACGCTCGCTATCTAGCGGGAGAGAGGAGGGAGCGTTGGAGGAACCGGATGAAGACCAGTTTGATCGCGATGATGCTTATCGTGATGACTGCAGCTCTCTTCTATGTGATGGTAGTTTAGATGATCGATATCGACTTGTAATGTGAAGACAAACTCGATACTCGCGGTCTTGAGACTTGTAATGTTTTATCTTTGTTCAGTGTTTTGAATTCGGAGACTAATATGATGAATTGTATTCGGAGACTAATCTTCTATTGTATTCGATGAATCTGCTGTTGTTGTGTGCTGCTGTCTATATTTTATCCAATAATATATTTTGTAACCTGTGCAAAAATCAGAAAAGGAAAAAAAATATTCATACTAATGGCGCATCACCTCAGAGTGCGCCATTAGTATGACAAAGCACATGGTTACGTATGCCCCCCGGGAGGCATACTAATGGCGCATGTTCTTACATACTAATGGCGCACCAGTGGTGCGCCATTAGTAAAAAATACTAGTGGCGTGCTACTAATGGCACATCGGTAGTGCGTCATTAGTAGGCAAAACCGGTGCGCCATTAGTAGGCCTTTTCCTAGTAGTGTATGTCATACTTTTCGTTTTCCCCACCGGAATTTTTAGGAAAGTATATACGACATATTTATTGTCCTCTAAACTCTATGGTTCTCACATATTGAGTAAGGGAGACAACAACTATTATGTGTTGTAGCATTTTCTCCTTATTTCCCCACTGGGTTTGAAGGAGTTTTGGCAACGTATCAAATACATATCTCCTCACATTTTTCCCACAGGGTTTTTGGAGGAGCTTTTCAGATGATGATACTACATAAACTAGTGCAGATTAGGGGGAGTGTTAAGAGTTAATTAACATGTGTTAATTATGGGGGAATCTTCCCTTGTCTAACCGCAGGCAATTACCTTCTAGGCAACCGTCGCGTCGGTTTCTCCTTCCCCGAACATGCGCCTCTTGTGAACAGTCATGTTGGTTGCCGTCTGTATAAATACCTTTGTCATCTAATGAAACGACACCCAAATGAACTACTATTCATTACTTGTCTCTCATTTCTACTTTACAACAGTTTCCAAGCATTGCAATACCGTTTTTTCTCACTTTTACCACTTGCTACCTTGCTGTATGAACCCTAGGCCTTGTTTTCAAGCATTGCAATACCGTTTTTGCTCACTTTTGTTACTAGTTATCTCGCAGTTTTTATTTATTCAAATTTTGAAAATATATTTCTACCATCCATATTACACTTGTATCACCATCTCTTCGCCGAACTAGTGCACCTATACAATTTACCATTGTATTGGGTGTGTTGGGGACACAAGAGACTCTTTGTTATTTGGTTGTAGGGTTTTTTGAGAGAGACCATCTTCATCCTACACCTCCTACGGATTGAGAAACCTTAGGTCAACCACTTGAGGGGAATTTGTTGATGTCCTACAAAACTCTGCACTTGGAGGCCCAACAATGTCTACAAGGATAAAGTTGCTTAGTAGACATCACAACCCCCGGCCCCCGCGAAATTGCCGTCACGCGTAGCAACCGTCATCGCCCGCGACAACCGCCATCCTCCACAACATCCGTCTGCGCTTAATTGCTTGTATCTGCGTTGGTATTTCCCTAAGGAGGAGAGGATGATGCAACACAAAAACAGTAAGTATTTCCCTCAGTTATGAAACCAAGGTTATCAATCAAGTAGGAGAACCAAGCAACACTATGTAAACAACACCAACACTATGTAAACAACACCTGCACACAAATAACAAATACTTGCAACCCAATGCGTAAGAGGTGTTGTCAACCCTCCTAGGTATTGAGATAAATTAAATTGTATGAGATTGGATAAATAGATCTAGCGAAAACACAAAATAAAATAAATAAATAAAAAGTGTATCAAGGTATTTTTGGGTATTTGGAATAATAGATCTGAAAACAATATGATAGAAAATAGACCCTGGGGCCGTAGATTTCACTAGTGAATTCTCTCGAGAAAAGAACATACAGTGAGTAAACAAATTACAGTTGGGCAATTGATAGAATATGATGATATCCAAGGCAATGATCAAGTATATAGGCATCACCTCCAACATTAGTAGACCGAACCGATTCTGCATCTACTACTATTACTCCACACATCGACCGCTATCTAGCATGCATCTAGTATTATTAAGTTCATGGAGAAACGGAGTAATGCAATAAGAATGATGGCACGATGTAGACAAGATCTATTCATGTAGGAATAGACCCCATATTTTTATCCTTAATGGAAATGATACATGTGTGTCACTTCTCCTTCTGTCACTGAGATTGAGCACCGCAAGATCGAACGCATCAGAAAGAACCTCTTCCCATTGCAAGAAAAATCAATCTAGTTGGCCAAACAAAACCAAAGTTTCAGAGAGGAAATACGAGGCTATAATAATCATGCATATAAGAGATCAAAGGAGACTCAAATAATATTCATATATAGATATGATCATAAAATCAATTCATCGGATCCCAACAAACACACCGCAAAAAGTCATTACATCAAATAGATCTCCAAGAACATCGATGGAACATTGTATTGAGAATCAAAAAGAGAGAAGAAGCCATCTAGCTATTGCCTATGGACCCGTAGATCTGTGGTAAACTACTCACGCATCATCGGAGGAGCACCAATGAGGATGATGAAGCCCTCCATGATCGTGTTCCCCTCCAGCAAGGTGCCGAAAAAGGGCTCTAGATTGGATCTTGTGGTTCTGGAACTTGCGGCGGCTGGAATTGTTTTTCGTCGACTCCCCTAGGGTTTCTAGAATATTTGGGTATTTATAAAGCTGAGAGGCAGTGGAGAGGGAGCCTGTGGGCCCCACTACCCACCAGGGCGTGCTAGGGGCATTTGGCACACCCTAGTGCCTTATGGGCCCCACGAGCCTCTCCTCCGATACTTCCTTGGCTCCCAAGTTGTCTTCTGGGCAGAAAAAAATCTCCAAAAAGTTTCGTGGCACTTGGACTTCGTTTGGTACTGATATTCTATGAAGTAAAAAACAAGCAAAAAATAACAACTGGCATTGGGCACTGTGTCAATAGGTTAGTCCCAAAAAATGATATAAAGTTGCTATAAATGAATATAAAACATCCAAGAATGGTAATATAATAGCATGGAACAATAAAAAAATTATAGATACGTTGGAGACGTATCAACGCTCTTTACCCCTTTAATTGATTCGTTGGTCCAGATTCCTCTATTCCGCGCCCCCACCGCCGCCGCTCATCCCCTCGGTAGTGGTCCGCCTCTCATCTTCTCTGTTGTGATTGTTTCCCATCTATTTGTTCGATTCTCGTAGTGGCTGAGTTTTGCTGATGTAGTTCATTTTTGTGAGCAGGCGATTTTCTTCGATTTGAAGGCGGTGCTCGCGTGGGCTCAGTGGGCAGAGGAAGGTTTACCTAGGGTTTTGTCCGATTTCCTCATTTTTTTGCTTGTATTCTTGACATCGTCCTTGCTTGTGACGCAAACACCATGTCTTCGCCAAGCAGAGCAGATGGAGGAGATCAAGGTATGTGGACTTCATGCCTCCCCCTTATTTATTTTTTATCTTGTTTTTCTAGTTGTGTTGCTCATCCTGTGGATTCTATTTTTGGTGTGTTATTTCTCAACAAGGTGGTATCTTGTTTTTGCTGTGATTATCTAGTTATTAATTTTGTTTTTGCTTTTCTGAATCCACTAGGTAATTTTGTTGGCACTGGCCCTAATGATGATGTTTATTATTCACGGATTGGATGGTGGTAAAGATGAATGTGGTCAGGCAAGCCTTGAAATGGATTCACCAATTGAAACCTCACCTACAAGTGTGGCCCCTCCTTCTGGTATGTTGCTGTTTGAATCAATGTGTTTCTTGTAAGCTACATTCGTGTGTGTGTGTGTGTGTGTGTGTGTGTGTGTGTGTGTGTGTGTGTGTTGTGAACTGCATTATTATTCATTTGTGTGTTTTCTATATTCGATGTGCATTCTTTCGTTTTATTGTATATACTGCTTATTTAATGTTGTACAAACTACAAAATAATAATGTGTGTGAATTGTGAATTGCATTATTATTCATTTACATACTTGCTATTTTTGATGTGCATGCTTTTGTTTGTTGTATATGGTGTTTATTTGATGTTGTACAAACTGCCGATGGCTTTGTGAAGTTAGTCAACAATTTTTTTTCGAGAATTCTTTTCCTTTATAATGTTTTTGTATGTTGCACTGCATTATATGGATAGGTGAGCTGCATTTTGTTCATTTGCGCACTTAATCACCGTAGTTATACTTCATTTCGACGGGACGATTGATTTTTCCGCCTGGGTTTGAGGAGGTTACTCACTTCTTTGACCATTATTTCGCAGAGGGTGCCGTTGGTGTGAGCTCGGACCAGAGCTTTAGGCGGCCTGTGTTGTCTGAAACACAGTCACAAACTGTTAATGGTACAGAGGAGGTTACGCAGGAGTGGATGGTACCAGCGCTATTTCATGCTTATGAATTGAAGAGACGCAATAAGTCGTTGAGGTTTGAAAGTGATTCAAAGCAGTATGAGGAGAAAGAGAAGCATAGGAGGGCTGTAGATGCTACCAAGAGTAGCAAATTTGGTAATGTCAAGCAGCGTGTTTTGCAGAAGAAGAGTCCGAGTTATGTTGTTGAGCAAGGTTGTACTCCTCAGCGCGGTCCTCGTGTTGCTTGCATGGAAAAGACTTCAGTAAGAGAACTGTTGAAGCTGGTGCAGAGGATATGCAGCGGAAGCGAGCGCATGTCGGTGATGAGCCCGAGCCCGACGACGATGACTTTGTGCTTGGTGATTTTGTGAGGGATGTTCAATCTGGGAGATGTAAAGGTTTTGGTCCATCTAAGAGTCAACATAAGCAGCCGCGTGTTGATACTGACGAAGATGTGGTTGCTGACTCAGGTGGGGAGGCTGATGTTGTTCCAAAGGGTTGTTGAAGTGGTGCCTTTGTTTCTTGCATTGTTATTGTATTTGTCTTGTTTGTCTCTTACTAGTAAGCTTGCACGTGCACGATAGCATAATAATAAAAAAATCTCATCCATCTAGTTTAATTTATGAACCAACAAATGAACATCATATATAAATTTTCAGATGCAAGATTTTACCAAATAGTTATAGAGAACATATTGCAGTTCCGAATCTCTCAAGTATCAAACAGCACAAACAAACATCTGCTCATTGTAATAAATTCCTGGTCATCTAAAAATCTAATAGCCGAAATAAGCCATACTCATCTAAGCATCAAATAAAATTATATTCATTTGAAGCACATTGAGTATTAAAGTGCAATGTTTCGTTTCGTTGCAAAAATAGTACAATATTCCATTCACGAAATCCTCAAGTATGCATACACACAAATATGAAGTACATCCATGTTACATCGCAAAAACATTTGTATTACGTCTTGAAGAAAATACACTCATATTCCATAACAGACAAGCATATTATTCTTGAAAACTTAACACGAGCAATGTCGGATGTATTAATAGGAGTGGATTGTTTTACAACCGGATCGATAGAGCCAGGCTTTGCCTAGCAGAGAAGAAATTGGAGGAGCAAAACCGCAGCCCCATCATCCTGAACAACTCTAACAAAAGCATGTTTCCTCTTCCTCACTAACACTCTGATCATTCCCTCAAAAACAAACTAATCATGATCTTGAATGTGGCAGCGCCGATTCCCCTGTAACATATGAGGTCTCATGCATGTATAATAACCAGTAAAAAATCTCCCACTTGTGTGTCCATTGAAATGTCAGTACAAAAATTAGCAGTAACCAGTAGATGGACATCTTGTTTCTTCAAAACTTATGTACAATAAAACTGGGGATGAATGAACAATCCCGGTAACCAAACCATAGCATTCTCGAGATGACCACCGCCACCGATGGCTTGCCGCCAAGCTTCACCCATGTGCCCTCCACTAATCTCCTGACCAAGGTTCTCCTGCTCAGAAGAGCTATGACTATGACATGCGCCTCCAGTGCTACCACCTATAGTATGGGTGAGGTATCATGTGTGTCGCCCGGTCCTGTTTTAATGTTATGGCCAAAACATATCATGTTCATTTAAACTTGATGTCATCTCTAAGATTACCTATTCACATGGATATGGGATTCATCAGAATTTCAAATCTAGTAATGACATGGTATGAGCATCATATGGAATTCTAAGAGACGGCAATTTCAGTAGAAATACTTATGAACAAAGATAATAAATTATCCTTTTGTACAAACCAACCCAAAATATTTTTCCAACTCCACAATGGTTGTAAATGGTGCTCCATTGGTAACCTCACCCGAGATAATTGAATAGTAAAATCACTTCCAAGTAGCTGAGAACCAAAACATTGGATATCAATACTGAATCATATATGGATTCAGATACTCGAAAATAATATACAGATTTAATTACACATGATCATTCAAGCTAGCTTTTCTAGAGATTGTTTAGAAAATAATTATTCAAAGCATTACAAAGAATTGTATAAAATATTATAAAACACATGATATGCGACATTCATACAAGCTGACCATATACTTTAAGCATGCTCAAGGTAAATCTGTCCAGATATGAGAGTTACATTCATTGAATATAAAGTAAACCTACTATTTATGCTTCAGCACAACTTATCAAAAGGATGACGACCACACCTGGATCATGTAAACTTAGGAGCTTGATGGCGTGCACAGATACAGGCTGTTGCTTGTAGGGTCATTGTTCACGCAGATCTTTGGCGACCTCCTCCACCACCGGCGTGACTCCGTGAGGCCAGCACAAGTGACATTTGCTGTTGCTGGAATGTGATCCTAGTGGCAGAGGGTCTGCGGGCAGGAGGGGACGGTGCTGCCGTACCTAGGTTGATACTTCACAAAAAAAATTTACATGATACAACATATCAGAACATAACGAAGGAAAAGAGGAACTTAAAAAAAAAAAGATGCAAATTGAAATCAAAGGCACATCAGCAATTGTAAGAAAGCGGACAACGCCGAGCGACTGAAGCCAGTGCCGATTGATCTCGCAGCAAAATAAATAATTTCTGCAATATAGATAAGCACGTACCTCAAACTGTTCCGTGCGTGCGTTGGCTGCTGAGCATCCAACCGGAATCGTTCATAGCAGCCAGCCATCTGTCTTTTTGTGTTGCTTCAGTCAGCTTGCTGCAGGATCTCGTTAGGACCAAATTGGATCATCGTGCTTCCCACGATTGTGCTGCCCGAGTGTATGCTGGAGGAGCCGGTCGAGCTCGTCGGGGCGTGCACGACGTGGGCCTAACCACGCGAGCAGCAGGATAAGGCCGCTCCTGGCCGCCGCTTCGTCCCTAGCACCAGCGGCACGCGCGGGCCGCCATCGCCTCGGCACATGCACAAATCCGGCGGGATCTGCCCGCGCCCCATCGGGCGACCCATGCCCCGACGGTAGTGCCTCTCACTTTGTTCACGCTCGTTGGAGCGGCGGATGAGGGGATGGACGCGGCCGACGGCGGTCTTGCGGGGGGCCACCAACGGCGACGTGGGATGGCGCTAGTTGCCAGTTGCTGGACGGCGGCGGCGTGATCTGGGAGAAGGAGGAGGCGACAGGTAGGGGAAAGGATGCAGACGTGCGCTATCGTGGGGCCTACCTTGACGGCCTCTCT
>NC_041391.1:541943250-541969819 GCF_002162155.2 Triticum dicoccoides
TGAGGATGCGGGGGCGGGGGGCGGGGGGCGGGGGCAGAGTTTTCGTCCGCGCGTGGAAATTGCTAAACGTATTTCTCGCTGAGGGTTAGCTTAATCTTTACGGTTAGATCTAATTAAACCATCCTGATCGTAAGGCTGTTATTAGTCCGTGTTGTTATTTGTAACTTTTTTTTTGCGGGCGTTGTTATTTGTAACCGAGGCTGGGTGAACTTACTCCCTCCGTCTCAATTTACACGTCCTGCGCATATATCTAGGTTGTCAATTTTATCACCCTAATATAATCTATATAACATAAAAATTATAACTTTTAAAAATAGAATATTTAAAGTTTATATTGGTATATTTTTTGTAATATATGACTTGTATTAGGTTGGTCAAATTGACGATCTAGGGATACGCGCACGCCCTGTAAACTGAGAGAGAGGAAGTAGCGATGGATATGTTTGCTTGTTTAATAGTAATAATAGTAAGTAAAGATTATGTGGGATGATTTATTAATGTGGACTGCATTTGCCTTTACACAAAAGAACAAGGCTAGTAAGAGGAAAAGAACTGATGATGATGGCGAGAAAGATGATGTTTGGTTTAACAAGACCATACGTTTGTCACTCCCCATTGTGTGCAAAGCTATTGATTTATTGAAAGAACCACACCGTGACCGTGTTCGGGATGCTGGTTTTGGTATTATAACTTGACATTAAAGAAGAATGTGCCCCGTGTGCCTATGTGCTATCTGATTGGAATTATTGACCCTGGCACGATGAAAATCAATTTTAGGGATGACAGGGTTCTTCAAATCACTCGTGCTGTTGTTCATCACAATTTGCGTTTTCCCATGGGATCTCGCACTGCACCTTTTCCTGCTAGTAGTGGCCGTGATGATTCATTGTATGCCCTTCAAGGATGATCTTGGCTTTGACCGTTCATGAAGTATAGGTGTTAAGGACTTGCTTGAACTGCTGGTGTTGTTGTTTCCGGATGAGGACCCCGTGACGGTTGATCTTGCTATCAAGGTTTTCTTCCTCACACTTTATCATAATCTGCTATGCCCTGGGCCTGCAGCTCGTTTGGGCAGGGTTGCTGCCATGGTTGAGAACATGGATTATGCTGCTATGGCGCAGATGGACTTTTGTCAGCTCATTGTTGATGTGCTCCAGTTAGCTGTGGTGAAGTGGCAAAAATGTGGTAGCAAGCAGAATTGTGCAGAGGATTGTGCCATTGTGCCCCTGACCATGTATTTGGATTGCTTGAACCTTCGAAAATTTTTAGTTATGCACACGTTGACGCCGCGAGCGTCATATCTCAACAGTAGAGACCTGATGAAGGTATACAACCGATATATAATTACCAAGGGAAAGATTTATTTGGAAACTTACAGATTTGGTAAGCTGCCGGTTAGTGCATCCGTTTTAATTATTTTTTCCTCTTATTCTTGTTTCAGGAACATCATCTTTCTATTTTTAAGGGGCGATGGGAAATCTGAACCTTCTAGTATTTTTATGTGAACTTCTTCCTATTTTTTACTTTTTTTGTAGTGGAAGGCGTCAGGGGATATCGTCTATAATCGTCCAGTTGCACTTTTATGTGGCAGTTCTGGTGTAGGGCCTAGCAGTCCTGCTAGGTTCCATGAGCCTATCTGTAGCCAGCTTGCTACCTATCATGATCAGCCACGGCCTACCCGGGGTTTCACGGCTGGACGGATCTCCAATACTAGAAGCAGTTTTGATCAGACATTTGTTGGTGGCAGAAAACACGAAGAGATTGATGAGCTTCTTCATAAGGTTATCAAGTTAACATAAGATTTGCCAACCTCTGGTGATAGGTTGAGAAACTGACTGATCTGGAGTGTACAATCCGTATGATGAAGCAAGAAAGAATCAATCACATGCAACAGATGAAAGCAAGAGACAAGAAGGAACTAGCATGTGTAGTTTTGGTTGTCGCATTAGCCCTCTTCTATGTGTTGTTTGCAATGATGATTAGGGGTTTTGTTTGATTATTACTAGCTACATCAGTAAGCAGAGCTCCATCTATTGCTTGTCAACTGTCCTACTCCCTTCGTACCGGTGCATAAGTCACATTACGAAAATCAAATAATCCCAAAACTCGTTCCCTGTTTTTTGCCCTGAAAAAAGAAATCCCAAAACTTGAGACTACTTAGCATAACATGCAATGGTCAATTCTTTGCACGCAATGGTATTGATTAGAAAATAAACATCAAGTTCTCTCATTTTTTCCCACCTTGGTCGCCACTTGCCAGTACGGAGGGAGTATGAAAAATGCTTGTTTCACATTTGGACGCTCCAACCCGTGTGCGTAATTATCACATTGAGAACTGCGCAACCATGGGAATTTGGAGCGACTAGGTACTAATAATTGTGGTTGATTGTATCAGTATTCTAACCGCCTGCCAAGGCGGTTAGATAATCCATCAGTCCCCCACTTTAATTGCCATTCCTCTGCTCCGCATACCCTGCTTTAGTGTCCACCATCTTCGTCGTCCCGGCCAGCCGCGCTACACACTTGCACACACTCTGCAATCTCGCTTTCTTGCGGTTTGTATACGTACCGCATCCATCTTGAGCAACAACAAGGATGAAAGTTCTGCCAGCAGTCTGGTGCCTGATGATAGGTCAACATCGGAATCATCCCGCTCATCTTCCTTGAGTCCGCCGTCAAGCCCAGACCTTGATTTTAACTGGATCATGGAAGGGACACCGCTGCCCGAGTCGTCAGACGACAACCATACAGACGAGGAGCCATCGTCGGAGAACTAAGAAGAGGACGGTGATGATGAGGAGGAGGAATGGTTGAACGAGGAGGAGGACGGCGACAACAATTATGATGATGACGGCGGCAATGATGAAAAGCCAATGGCCAACGACAAGAAGCGTCCTCGCCAAGACGATGTCGTGGGGTCATCCAACAACAACAACAAGAAGAAGGACTAAAGTAACCAGACTGTATATATCTCTATTGTCGTTCGCTCATATTAATTTGTTATCTCTGTTTCCTTTTTCAATCTCATTGCAGATGGTTAGCAATACATATTCGACATATATATTTTACATTATCGCCTGCGGGTTGGTTTGTTGAATTGTGTGCCTTGTCGAGCACACAATTCACAAAAAAAAAAATCATATGCGCGGTCTATAATGGTCGCACATAATCCTGATTACCGACCTGTTTGCCGGGTATCACATACATCTTGTTACACCGAATCATTTGTGTTCTTCTCGATCATCGCAAACAGTTCATCCGACTAAACTGTATGCTTCCTGTCACACACACCTTGATATGGCTGACGTTTATGTTGTTCTAGGTCATTGCAAACAATTCGTATGGATCAACTGTATGCCACGCATCGCACACACACCTATAATCTTAGTCGTGTTTGATGTCTCCACCATCACAAATACTTCGTATTATTTGTGTCGGTTTAACTACAACACCATTTGCGATTTATGCATCGCACACAGTTTCATTGAAGGGTCTCTGATTGTAGTGTTGCGTTAGCAACATCATGCAGTAGTGCCACACCATCATGGATAGGTCTCCGGACCATAGACGCATTCGGATGTGGATGATAGGAAGTCCACTCAGACACACCGACAACACTCGGACATCTTCCCTGCAGTCGGCCCAGCCATCACCACTTGGACAAGGAAGGTGAAGAGACGATGCGGGAGCTGCAATGGCCAAGTACTCTTAAGTCGGACTTTAAGTATAGTCATGGCTACCATTACCTGTAACTGCCGTAGTTGTGGCTATTAACACTAGTAACTGCCGTAGTTATCTCTATTAAACCACCCTTCTTACGTGGGAGTAAAGAGGCTACGACACACTCTATATAAGCTGTCCTCTTCCTCCTGGACAAGGATTAAGCACTCTATGTAACCATACCCCCAAGAGAAAACAAGCCTCAGGAAACGAGACATAGGGTCGTTAATTACCTCCTCCGAGAGGGGACTGAACTCGTAAACACTGAGTGTTATATGTGCGCCGTAGCTAAGTCTGCCCTTCTTTTGTACCCCTAGTACTCATTATTAGGATAGTAACCCCGACAATTATAGCAGTGGCGGGCGCCTCTGGGAGCCTCGCCCACCACTAGTGGACTTTTCCCGCCCGCCACTGCTAGCCATTCCTACAGTAGTGTATGCACACATAATAGTCTAGCGAAGGGCCCGCGACGCCTTGCTCAGGCGACACGGGAGAACTCCAGCGCCGACATCACAAGGCTCTCCTTTCCCCGCTCCTCCACATCATTGCTGCCAGAGGGGCCGCCCGCGAAGCCCGCATGTGCCCGAGGGAAGGTGGCGGCAGGGATTCTCCACTTCTCGCGGTGTTGCGGTGCGGGAGCTGCGACATCATGCTGGATCTGGTGCATTCGTCTCTGGGACGGTGGCTTCACTCGCGGCGACGGGGATGCCCTCCACACGTGTTGTAGTTTCGCCGTGCTGGGCGCTCGGTGCGGCGGACTTACACATCCTGCTCGCAATAGTGGTCTGCCCTGGCCTTGCCACTTCTGCAACATGGTGTGGCGGCTCCCGGCTGCGCGACAATCTTCGGTTGTGCGACGGCTCCCGCTGGCTTGGCAACCTCCTAGAGGTGTCTTTAGTGGGTGACGACCATGGGTGCTTTGTCGGTGAGCTCCGGACCTTTATCCTGGCAGCTCCTCTCCGGCGAGTTGGGGTGGGGTGGCACCCCCCTTTTTGCTCCTTGGAGGTTAGCCCCCACGTGCGTTTGTTGCCTGTGGTGGCTGCTGCACTGGTTGTCATCTTGGTGGCCATGGTTGCGACTCCGGCGGGCGGCAGCGGGGCACATGCTCATAGTAGTGGCCCTCATATGACGACATCGCGGTTGGTGTAAATGGGTGTGCGGGCGAGCGGAGGTGCGAGATGGCTTCGGCCGGCTGCGTGAGAGTGTTCGTTGAGTCTGCTCCAAATGCAAGCTTGCTTGCCTATGGTAGGATGGCGGTGGCGGCGCCTACCAGCGTCATTCCCCTTCTTGAAGGCATCATCATGGAGTTCTTTGACCTGCTCCATCCTCAGATTTGGTTCTTCGGGCAGAAGCCTATACCCGCCTAGGTCGGGCAACAATTTCATCCTGGTGGCGTTCCCTCTTTGGGGCTTTGCTTTAAAGACCGGTGATCCTTCTCCGTGTTTCCCTTGGGCTAAACGTGCACAACATTATGGTTGGCAGGTGCCCAACAGATGATGGGAGTGGTTGGCACTGCGACTCGGGCAACAACGACGATGGTGCCGTGTGAAGCTGGGTTGCAGCTTGCCCTTTAGATGTTAACAGTCCGACTCACAAATGGGTGTGCCTTTGCTTGTTTCTCGCTGTGACAGATAAGTCGCAGCTGCATGCGGTGGGGCCCATGACAACAATATCAGAGGTGCTCTCCAGTGGTTGCGCTGGGCTAGGTTGATGCGAGGCTTGCAACTTTATCCCGTGAAGCGCATCAACAAACTCGAAGATGCCGGTCCTCGACGTCTCGGCCGATTGTTTGGATATGGCCGACGAGGTCATCGGGTGCATTCATTCGGAGGGATCTTGATGGGTCGTCAGTGCTGTAAGTCAAAGTCACCTACTCGGGGAGAGGTGATGATGACATTGCATACAACCTCGACGATGTCCTCTCCTCGATGATGTATGTGTGTGGTCTTGTGGGTGCCAGGTTGCCAGAGTGCCCTATTCTGTGGGTGTGTTGTAACATTTTACGCCTGGGTTTCCGTTAATTAACCACACAACTATCTTCTTCTTATTCAATAAAAATGGGAAATCTTTTGTCTTATTTCAAGAAAAAATGTTGACAAAACAATTTGAATGGAGTGCAGTATGGATCATGATGGAAAACCAAACGCAACACGAATTATGTTGCAAAATAGTTGACGATTGGAGGATTGTTGTGGAGAAAGACAAAAAAAAAATTATTTGTGGGATTGTAACAAGGTTCGTGTTACAAAGCATGCAACATGAGGCTCGTTGCAAAGACTCAACGATTGAATGAGTACCCTGGCGGTTGATCTTTTAGGATCATCTTTGGGCCTAGGTGTAGCGTCCGCCAAATCTTAATCAAATTTATCTAATCATAGACACCCTATCCTTATGAGCACATATGATCAGAGACTGAGCCAACATATATTGAGACTGATGATGTCACCACGAACACCTTGTAAATTGAGGTGCACACCTTACCACGAAAAGAATAGTGTCGTAAAAATCTCGAGAAGTACGAGCACTTATACCAAGTCTAGACCTTGAATCCAGATGGACAAGTTTGACCACAATGAACCTAACTAGCTAAGCTAGCATTGCATTGACAACAATGTTAGGTGTTGCTTGTCCGGGTCTTTAAAGTAGTTTCCATAGAGAAAGGCTAATTCAACCAAATCTCTCCCTAATAATAATAAAGCACGGATTGGGTCTCCGGGTTCACCGTCACAATACACTTTTTTCCTGTGAATTTATACTTTCAGTTTGAATTTAAAACATATTCAAGGTGGTACTAAAGGTCTTTGTGGTTTTTTGCAATTGACTGTTCTAAGTAGCCAAGAGATAAAATGTTTCGTTCCGGTAGTCTAAGTAGCCAAGAGATAAAACGTTTCGTTCCAGTAGAAAAAGAAAAGGTCATGGAATCGAACCCACGACCAGAACAAGAGATGACACATGCCATGATAAAACGTTTCGTTCCGGTAGAAAAAGAAAAGGTCATGGAATCGAACCCACGACCAGAACAAGAGATGACACATGCCATACCAACACGCCATGAGTCTACGTTAACAAAAAAAACTAGAATATTTCCATATGAGGTATAAATTCTGTCCCGAGGCCCAGCTTTTAGGTATTTTTTTGAGGCAAACTCCGAAACTTTATTACGTTGTCACAATGTTTACATGGACGAAAGAAAGTCCGTCCGGCTGTCCCAACCAAACATGTCGGCCAGCCGAAAGGGATAAGGCATGCTTCGCGAGTTTGTGAGCTTCGATATTCGAGCTCCTAAATTCATGGCAAAAATTACACAAAAGGAAATTTGATCTATGCTCTATTATTTCATGTATGATCGCGCCATAAGCTGTAGGATTGTTGGCTCGGATGTCCTCGACCACCACCTTCGAGTCGGACGCCACTTGTATAGTTGAAACATTGAGGTCATCCGCAAGGGCCAACGCCTCCCTGATCGCCATGCACTCAAGAGTGGCCGGATCGGAAATTCCTGCAAAAACCACAGCCGATGCTCCCAGAAAAAGACCATCAGAGTCTCTTGATATTGCCGCAACAGAGCCATGTCTACTACCCCTCCCCACTGCAACATCCACGTTCAGTTTTGTCAGCCCTGTTGGTAGGGGAATCCAGCTTGTCGGGCGAGGAATGGTGAAGCCACCCCGTCTCGTTTTAACAGTTTTGATAGCTTCCAGTTCCCTTATGTAAAACTGAATAAATCCATGTACCTGAAAAGGACTTTGGTATATCTGCTCATGGATCGCCTTTCGGCGCGCTCCCCACAAGGCTCATAGTGTGACCACGAGTGTTGTAAAACTCTCCTGGGATAGTGCCTCATGCATGGCGGAGAGCCATCTCTTCGCGTCCCCTTCTTCATTCTTACTCAGTGCATCGATGATAATCTCAGATGACAAAGCCCACGTACTCCGGGAAACCATGCAGTTTAGCAAAGCATGTCTCCAAGTGTCTTCTGCTCCGCACAGGCCACATGCAGGCGTGTCCGCCATGTTCCAATGATGCAAAAGTGCCCTGGTTGGTGTGGTGTTCTTCGCAAATCTCCATAGGAAAATCTTAAGCTTTGATGAAACGTTGAAGCCCCATAGCTTTGTCCAGATCTCGCTATCAGCTTGTGAGTGGGACGATCCCCCTTGCTCATCTAACCATGCTTCTCTGCTCAGTTTCTTCTGGTGGATCATGTGGTAAGCAGTTCTGACAGAGAAAATACCCCGTCTGTCCTTGCTCCATGCCCAAAAGTCCTCAATCTGTCTAGTGCAGAGAGGAATTTGCATGATAGTTTCTGCATCGATTGGGATAAAGGTAGCCCGAACTAGTTGCTCATTCCAGGAGCATGTCGTACTGTTGATGAGTTCAGACACTTTTTGAGGAGGATGTTGAATCAGAGAAGTTAATGGTCGCTTCATGTGTGTGCGAGGTAGCCAGTTATCGTGCCAGATGTCCGTGGTTTCGCCGTTTCCAATTTTTCTCACAAGTCCCTGCACCATGATATCTCGCCCATCCAGGATTGCCCGCCAAATTTGTGATGGATGATTCCCAAGACTTGCTTCAAAGAGAGATACATCAGGAAAGTAAACCCCCTTGATAATGCAGGCGCTCAAGGATGTAAGGTTTTGTAGCAACCTCCACGCTTGCTTCGACAGTAGTGCAAGATTGAAGATCTCCAGATCCCTGAAACCGAGGCCGCCCAGATGCTTTGGCTTTGTCATCTCCTCCCAGGCTACCCAGCTCGGCTTGCGTTTTCCTCCCTTGCTCCCCCACCAAAACTGTCTGATCAGGGTGGTAATATTCTCACATAAACCTCGTGGGAGACGGAAGCATGACATCGAAAAAATAAGTATTGATTGAGCTACCGATTTGATAAGAATTTCTTTGCCCGCTGAAGATAACAGTTTCTCCATCCACCCTCTTATCTTCTCCCACACCCGATCTCTCAGATATCTGAATGTGCCATTCTTTGAGTGCCCTACATCAGTAGGCATCCCCAGGTACCTGTCACTGAGCGATTCATTCTGAACGTTTAAAATATTTTTGATACTCTCTCTCATGGCTTGTGGGCACCCTTTACTAAAGAAAATTGAGGATTTCTCATGATTTATCCGTTGTCCAGATGCCACACAGTAACTCTCCAGCAAGTTTGATACTGCCACAACCCCTTCAACACTCGATTTAAACAGCAGCAGGCTGTCGTCAGCAAAAAGGAGATGGTTCACGGCTGGCGCCGTGGATGCCACCTTGATCCCTTCTAGATGAGACGATGATGAACTGGATTTCAGTAGGCATGAAAGGCCCTCCGCTGCGATTAAAAAGAGATATGGGGATATCGGATCTCCCTACCGAATGCCTCTGGATGGATTGAAAGTGTCAAGCCTCTCACCATTGAAAAGTACTGAAAAGGATACTGACCGAACCATGCTCATTACTATCTGGACCCAAGATGGAGCAAAGCCTAGTTTTATCATCATCGCCTGTAGATAATCCCACTCTAGTCTGTCGTATCCCTTCATCATATCAAGTTTAAGCGCACAAAAACTGTTAACTTTGGCCTTGCTGCGTTTCATGAAGTGAAGACACTCATAAGCACTGATGAAAAAAAAGATTCACCGATCGTTCAAGGGTGTCTCTTCTCATCGATACGTGGGCTGTGGGCTGTGGCGACACAAAAGGCGATCTAGGTCTTGCGTGCGCGGCCGCCGTCGGCCGCCACTTTGGCGGCCGCGTCGCCGCCGCCGCTTCTCCGACCCCTTCCGGCCGCATGGCGGTAGGGCGATCGTAATCATCTCCAGCCAATTTGCTTTGTAAGATCGGCTATTTTTTCTCCGTCCCGTCCATGAACGCAGCTTCATGCATGGATGTTTTGTCGATTTCCTAGCCGGCTCCTTCAGGTCATCTAGTGTTTTTTCCAGTACGCGGACCATCAGAGTCTTTGCGTTGTTGTGCTGTCCTGCTGGAGTGGCTGCTTGTGGTTGTATGGTTAGTACGTGCAGGTGCCGCTGATTCGGACAGCCTGGACAGAGATCTGGTTTTGTTTTGGGATTGTTTCAAGTAGGTGTGCTGCGCTGAAGCAGCCAAGATAGCAAGAGAGCAAAAACTCAAGTTGAGGAGAATAACTATCTTAGCATATCGGTGGGCTCCCCGGAGGAGTACTGTCGGTAGCAATGAATCACCTTGTTTGGAACTGCCGGGGCGTGGGGAACCGCCGGACAGTTCGTGACTTACTGGCCCTTGTTAGGGCTAATTCACCCCGACTTGTCTTTCTCTGCGAGACGAGACATGATGTTGTAGAAGTGGAGAAACTGCGATGGAGACTTGGGCTCCATGGCTTTCGAGGTGTTGATTCAGTTGGGAAAGGTGGTGGACTTGGTCTGTTTTGGGAGGAGATGCTCCAGGTGACAGTTCTGGAGGCTTGTGCAAGATTCATATATGTACAAGTATTTGATCCTGGAATAGATAAAAAATGGCGGGTTACATTCGTTTATGGAGAACCACGGGTGGAGAATAGAAGGATCATGTGGGATCACCTTACTAGGTTGAGAGGGGTCTCAAATGATCCGTGGCTTGTATGTGGAGACTTCAATGAATGTATGTGGCAGCATGAACATCTTTCGAGTACACAGCGTAGCCCGGCTCAGATGGAGGCATTTCGTGATTGTTTGGAAGTATGCGAGTTGATGGATATGGGATTTGTGGGAGTCCCTTTCACTTACAATAACAATCAGTTCGGCAATAGGAACGTCCAAGTACGTTTAGACCGTGGGTGTTCGGATGAGGCTTTGAGAGACTTGTTCCCAGCCGCTCGAGTGCGACATCTTGTGTCGCCAGTTTCCGACCATGCACCGTTGTTGATCCAGATGGAAGCGCAGGAACCGGACACTCGACAGAGAAGTGGTGCACGGTACGAAATTATGTGGGAAAGGCATTCTACTCTTCCCGGAGTAATAGCTAATGCTTGGTCTAAAAAGAAAGCTAGCAACTTAGGAGAGGTTGCTGCAAATCTCAAAACAGTTATGACAGAATTGAAGGAATGGAGTGGAGAACACTTTGGTCATGTATCTAAACAGATTGAACGCTTGCGAACAGAACTAGAGGATTTGCAATTAAATAATGCAGAGAGAGCGGTGATCAAAGAAAAGATGTTTGTTCTGGACGAACTTTTGTATCGCGAGGAGATGTTGTGGCTTCAACGCTCGCACATCGCTTGGTTAAAGGAGGGGGACAGGAACACACATTATTTTCATAGAAAGGCAGTATGACGGGCTAGAAAGAATTATATCCGGCGCCTGCGTAAAGTGATGGTACATGGAGTTCTGTTCCTAGTGATATGGAGCGCATGGCCAGCTCTTATTTTCAGGAGTTGTACACCAGGGATCCTACTTTGTCATATGAGGCTCTATTAGGGTGCATTGATACAAAAGTTACACAACAGATGAACGATTTGCTTGATGCGCCCTTTACAGAGAAGGAAGTGGCGGATGCATTGTTCCAAATTGGTCCCATTAAGGCGCCGGGACCGGATGGCTTCCCGACAAGGTTTTTTCAGCGTAACTGGAACATACTGAAGGAGGAAATTACAACAGCCGTACTAGAATGTTTTGCAACTGGGAAGATGCCCGCAGGAGTTAATGACACGGCTATAGTTCTTATCCCTAAGGTAAATTCTCCGGCTGACCTGAAGGATTTTAGACCTATTAGTCTTTGTAGTGTCATATATAAGATTGTTTCCAAATGTTTGGTAAACCGACTGCGTCCTTTACTGGCGGACCTTATTTCAGAGAACCAAAGTGCTTTCATACCTGGGAGACTTATCACTGATAATACAATAATTGCCTTCGAGTGTATACATCATATCCAATCTGCTCATCAAAGTCAGAACTATTGCACGTACAAGTTAGATCTTTCGAAGGCTTATGATCGTGTGGATTGGGATTTCTTGGAGAAGGCTCTTTTGAAGTGGGGCTTCTCTGGCACATGGGTGAGCCGTATCATGGAATGTGTTAAATCAGTGAAGTATTCAGTCAAGTTTAATGGGAAATTGTTGTCCCAGTTTACACCGACAAGGGGACTTCGACAAGGTGATCCTTTGTCACTGTCACGCCCAATATGCGACCCTATCCAAAAGGAACTCGATGGTCCCACCAAGGATAGACCCGCATATTGAAACGCTTTTGCAAGGTGGATATCATTACATCAGCATTACATAATAGATGGGGATACATACAAGAGCCATACAATGCCACACGAATACAACATCACAATACATGAGAGCATCATCCGACTACGGATGAAACACAAACAGAAACTCAAACGACATCCACCCTGCTAGCCCAGGCTGCCGACCTGGAACCTATCCCCTGACCGAAGAAGCAGAAGAAGAACTCAACGCAAGCAAACATCGCTCTCGCGTCAAGATCATCGCATAAACCTGTACCTGCAACTGTTGTTGTAGTAAACTGTGAGCCACGAGGACTCAGTAATCCCATTACCATGGGTATCAAGACTAGCAAAGCTTAAAGGTAAAGGAAGGGGTAAAGTGGTGAGGCTGCAGCAGCGACTAAGCATATATGGTGGCTAACATACGCAAATAAGAGCGAGAAGAGAGCAAGAGGAACGGTCGTGAAACTAGCAATGATCAAGAAGTGATCCTGAACCCCTACTTACGTCAAACATAACCCAGAAACCATGTTCACTTCCCGGACTCCGCCGAGAAGAGACCATCACGGATACACATGCGGTTGATGCGTTTTAATTCGGATCTGGTGTCAAGTTATCTACAACCGGACATTAACAAATTCCTGTCTGCCTATAACCGCAGGCACGGCTTTCGAAAGATTATACCCTGTAGGGGTGTCCCAACTTAGCCCATGAAAAGCTCTCGCGATCAACGAAGGATATACCTTCTCCCAGGAAGACCCGATCAGACTCGGAATCCCGGTTTACAAGACATTTCGACAATGGTAAAACAAGACCAGCAAGATCGCCCGATGCGCCGACAATCCTGATAGGAGCTGCACATATCTCGTTGTAAGGGCAACACCGGATGAACACTACGTACAACTAAAACCAGACCTCGAGTTTCCCTGAGGTGGCGCTGCAAGTGGCTCTGCTTCGGACTAACACTTAGACAAGCACTGGCCCGGGGGGGCTATAATAAAGATGACCCTCGAGAGAGCGACTCCCAAGGGAAAAGTAGGTGGTGGTGAGGCAAATAGTAAAACCAATGTTGGGCCTTGCTGGAGGAGTTTTATTCAAAGCGAACTGTCAAGGGGGTCCCATAAATCACCCGACCGCGTAAGGAACGCAAAATCCGGGAACATAACACCAGTATGACGGAAACTAGGGCGGCAAGAGTGGAACAAAACACCAGGCATAAGGCCGAGTCTTCCACCCTTTACCAAGTATATAGATGCATTAATAATATAAGAGATATTGTGATATCCCAACCAAAATCCTGTCCACCATGGAGCAATCTTCAACTTCACCTGCAACTAGCAACACTATAAGAGGGGCTGAGCAAAGCGGTAACATAGCCAAACAACGGTTTGCTGGGAAGGGTGTCGAAGGTTAGAGGTTAATGACAATTTGGGAGGCTTAATGAGCAAAAGATAGGTAGCGCAACAAAGCGATAGAACAAAGCAACTAGCATAGCAATGATAGTAGTGAGATCCAGGGTGTTGACACCTGATTTTGGCAAGATACAGAGTGAAAGGATTTTCAGCATGAAAAGTTTCACATCATCGAGTGGAACAACTTTGATGTTTAGTTTATCATCATCCGACTCCATCGTAGGGGCCGAAATTGTATTCCGAGTGACAGAATTCAATATTCCGAGTGTTTTTTGGCCGATTGTGCTTTCAATACGACCTCGGATGAAGGAGTATTCTAAAGGAATTGTCTTCGTCTCGTCGAGGCAATCGATTTTGATATATAAATCATCTCAATCCGAGTTCATATGCAAAAGTTAGAGGCAATACACTGCAGACTGAAGCAGAATGGAAATATGGCGCGAAGTACCAGACACCCTGTCTGATGGGTCGCGCGAGCAATTCGGTCCTTCAGAAATCCTTGAATCGGGAAAACTTCAACACGGGAAAGTTTTGTCTCGTCGAGCCGATCGATTTTCATATATAATTCGTCTCAATCCGAAGTCGTATGAGACCTGGGGAGACAAATCAAGATCAGGCTATGTTTTTGATCGAGTGAAAGGCTTACCATCCGAGTGAAAACTCACCGGTCGAGTGAAAGCTTACCGATCGAGTAAAAGGTTGAGTGAAAACCTACCGATCGAGTAAAAGGTCGAGTGAAAACCTACCGATCGAGTAAAAGGTCGAGTGAAAACCTACCGATCGAGTAAAAGGTCGAGTGAAAACCTATCGATCGAGTAAAAGGTCGAGTGAAAACTTATCGATCGAGTAAAAGTTTGTCTTCCGAGTGAAAATATAGTCATCCGAGTGAAAGATTGTTTTCCGAATGAAAAGGTCGAGTCGGATGGTCCGAGTGGAAGTTTCTAATATCCGAGTGGATGAGCTCGGATCCGAGTGAAACTGAACATGTGCCCAAAAGTTTATCAAGATGACCTCGGATGAAGTAGTGTTCAATACAGAAGTTGTGCGTATCATCAAGACGGTAAACTTTGGTTTTGGAGTCATCATCATCAGAGATAGTATATGGCCTGCAAATTCACTACAAGACTCGGATAATTCAGTCTACTGCAAGACCGAGTCCGACTGGAAGGTAAAGACGACCTCGAAAAGTATTCAAGATGACCTTATTTGAAAAAGTGATCAACATGAGAGTTGTTCGTATCGTCGAGGCGCACAAGTTTGATGTTTGGGCCATCTCGATCGGAGGTCATATGGAGGCTCGGTGGCCTGCACAAGGAGGAAGACAGAAGTTGGGCCAGATTCAGACTGAATCCAAGTTGGAATAGAACTAGGACTCTAGGACGCGAATTGATGTAATTTTTCTTGTAAGAAAAGCCTAGATGAATCCTTTACTTGTACGGGAAGTCCAACCGCCTCTTATATATGTTGGGGGTGACGGCCGATTGAACAACACACAATCGAACAAATCAATATACTACTTTTTCAAGTCTATGTTTTATCTCTCCATCATTTTTCTCTCTCGTTCTTCGCTGTTCTTCGTGTTTGAGAGCTGCGAATCTCGAGGCTCTAGGGGCAAGCGAATCGACCTAGGGCAGCCCATAGCCGCCGCACTCCCTGATGGGGTCCCTCCCGGGGGTGTGGGGTTTTCGGGTCTGCAAAAGCGCCCGTCGACTGTCTTGCGTATCGCGCTGTCGGTCGGGTCTCCTTCGACGTGAGCTGCGGTGCATCACCCCCAGTGTCGAGGGTACACGTGACGTGTTCGTGTGCCAACACACTTTTTGGCGACTCCGCTGGGGATTCGAAGATCAATCATCAGCATCCACCATGTCCGATCTTCCCAAGCCATCCGAGGTAGACGCCGATAACATCATTAAGCCCAGTCTTGATGAGATATCGGCTGATCATTGCCAAGTCTATGAGGAGTACAAGAAGGCGCGCGAAGAGAAGGATTTGCAGGAGTTCCTTGCAAAGTTCAAGAAGGATCACCAAGGCAACATCACTCTGATTGAAGAAATCAAGTTCCCTCCTCTTCAAGCCGAGCAGGTTAAACCTTCTGTGAGTACTACCTTTTCTCCTGAGCAGTGGGCTGAGATTGAAAGTCGTATTGCTGATGGTAACAATCTAGTCTATCAAACTTTCATAGAAAATACTAATGCTCAGAAGAATACATCTCAATCGACTAGTGGTAATGATGGTGTAGCTGCTAGTGTGCAAAACCCTAATCAGGCTTTACCTATTGCATCGGCGCCTCCCATGCCGATGGCTTATTATCCTACCCAAACAAATCAGATTGTGGCTGCACCCATTAATCCTATTATGAGCATGCCAGGTTCGGTGGCAACGACGAACCCAACCTTACCTACAGCTACAACCACTCGACCACTAGCAAATTATGGGTCGACATACCTGCCACAATTCCTACCTACAGCTAGTAATCATACTCCTCCTATGCCACTGCCACAAGCTTCATCGTCTAGTATGGATGATGGTCTAGCTAATCTTACAGAGGAGATGGCTAAGATGCTTCGAGAGAATTTTGGGGTTGAGTTACCTCGGAATCAGATTTACCAAAAGCCGTACCCCGAGTACTTTGATGCCATCCAGTGCCCTCCAGGATATAAAATTCCAGATTTTGTTAAGTTCAATGGAGAGGGCACAAAAACCACTTGGGAGCATGTTAGTCAATACTTGGCACAATTAGGTGAAGCAGGTTCACTAAATGAGTTGAAAGTGCGTTTATTTCCTTTATCATTAACTGGTACCGCATTTTCATGGTTTTCTTCTTTACCACATGGTTCCATTCGAGTTTGGTCGCAGCTAGAGCAGAAATTTCATGATCACTTTTACAGCGGCGACAATGAACTCAAGTTGTCACATCTAACATCGATTAAACAGAAGCATGATGAATCGGTCTCCGATTACGTCAAGAGATTCAGACAAACAAAAAACCGATGTTTTAGTTTGGTGATAACCGAGAGAGACTTGGCAGACCTAGTGCTGAGTGGTTTGAGAACTCCCATTAGAGAAAAGTTAGAAGGCTATGAGTTCTTAAATATTAACCAAGTCTTACAAAGGGCTTTGGCTCAGGAAAGCCGAAGCAAAGATCTCAAAGAAGTGCATAGATACAAAGCCGATCGTCCAAAGATGAATATGGTGGAATATGATAGTGATCACTCGGACGATGAGGGTGATGTTTTTGCTACTGAATTTGTTTGGCCATCTAAGGCCAAACCCTTTACTTGCAATGATCTGAAACCGATTCATAAGAATCGTGATGAAGATATGAAGTTTACTTTTAACATTGCTAAGTGTGATAGAATATTTGATGCTTTGCTGCAAGCTAAGATTATTAGAATATCTCATACTTTACCGCCGTTTGAAGAGCTGAAACGGCGTGCTTATTGCAAGTATCATAATTCTTTTTCTCATGCTACTAACGATTGCAATGTTTTTCGACGACAGATACAATCGGCCATTAATGACGGAAGATTGAACTTTTCTGAGATGCAAGTTGATAAACAACCCTTTCCAATGAACACCATGGATTTAGAAGGGAAGAAGTTGCTCATTCGGCCGGAGGTAGCCGAATCTGCTAATAAAGCTAATGTCATTGTTGGTGAGCCCAGGAAAGACAAGGAGGGCGACAAGGTTTTGGGGAGACATGTTGTGCTTGATAAGCAACCCGATGGCAAGGAAGTGATCAAGATCACCATCAAGAATCCTACACTCGGGGGGCAAACACAGGTGCAACAGGACACTCGAGTTAAATTTGTCAAGCCCAAGAGTCCAGAAGTTGGCAAATGGAAGAGGAATGAAGCTAAAGTGCAACGCAAGCGGATCAAGCCAACTTTTGATATGTTGCTGTCCAAATATGCTAATCAGTCGGTTGGTTCCAGCACTAACCGGCCATCATACTTGAAACGACCAAGGTCACCATCAGATGATATATTCAGTCAGTATGTGAAACCGAGTGGACCAAGGGCGCAGTTTTCAGAAGAGCAGAGGCAATCTGTGGGGAAGCGACTTGATTACTCATATAATGGCCGACTGAACATTGGTGACTACCAGTTGGCTGGTCAACATATGCGGCCGAGTGGAAACTATCCTAGTGTAAGAATGCACCCAGGTGGAAGCTATCCAAATGAAAAAATATGGATGGGTAGATTTCATCCGAGTGAGTTCCATCCGAGTGGATTCCATCAGAGTGACGCCCATCCGAGTGGATTCCATCTGAGTAAAAAGGTGCGCCCGAATGGAAATTTCATGCATCTGGAAAGTCGAAAAGAATGGCGTGTTAAGTCACCAAGTGTTGCAGCAGTTGAGTTGGGAAAAGGCAAGGAGAAAATGGATGTCGACTCACTTATCTTGGGCACCGAAATATTCCCCATACAGCAGCCGACTTTGCATAACCACTCGACTGAGCCGATACTTGCTATCGCGCCAAAGCACTCGGCTAATGACCATGAAGCAAGCACCAGCCAAGTAAAGGTGAGAGATGCTAAATACACTCGACCAAAGTGGTGTCCTCCAGGGCTAACAAAGACACAGAAGAGGAAACTACAGAGGTTAAGGAGTCAAGAGATGGCAGAGTAGGAGGCCGAGAAGCAAAGGGATAAGTTGTTCAATGACACTCGGCCCATGGTTCCAGCAAAACAAGTGTGGAGGCCTAAACAAATACAAGATACATCAGTTTCTACATCTATCACAAAAGTGCCTACACCACCCAAGGAGGACGATGCGACAACTATTACATCGTCTGCAACACTTCTTACTTCTCCTTCACTCGACCAGATTTCAGAATCGGTCGATCCACGTGAAGAAGAGGCTGATATGTTGGACTATGAGTCTACACCGGTCCATGAAGGTATGGATATCAATATGGTATATTACTTACCTGCTGAGTTTCGTGCTGTAGATGAGGAAGGGGAAGTGGCTCAACTGGATTTTTGCCCTAAAAATGCAATATTCGAGAAGCCAAAAGAACCAGTAACACATTTGAAACCGTTGTATCTCAGAGGTCATATCAATGGATCGCCACTCAGTCGAATGCTTGTTGATGGTGGTGCTGTGGTAAATCTTATGCCCTATTCGGTCTTCAGGAAATTGGGTTTGCCTGATGAAGAATTGATCAAGACCAATATGGTGCTCAACGGGTTTGAAGGCAAAGAGAGAACTGAAGCCAAAGGTGTGATGTATGTGGAGCTTATAGTCGGAAGCAAAACTTTGGCTACTGCATTCTTTGTCGCTGAGGTGCAAGGTCACTACAACGTTATACTAGGCCGTGATTGGGTTCATGCAAACCAGTGCGTGCCATCCACTATGCACCAGTTTTTGATTCAGTGGGTTGATGATGAAGTGGAAGTCATTCATGCGGATAACTCGGCCTGTGTTGCTTTGGCCGATGCATCGGTGGATTGGCAACGTCCCAATGCTACTTGCTTGACGGGACGTGACTTATCAGAGTTTGATTTTCTCAGCGCGACCAAGAATGGTTTTGTGCCCGTGTCTTGAAAGCCGACTGAATGCAATCGGCTCCAAGGTATGATATGTTTAAATGGATCCTAATTCCGAGTGGTTACAAAAACGTCTTGTAAGATATCGGTCCAATGAGGACGATATGTATGAATCTATTGAGGAGTTGGATGACATGGATAAACTTGGGCAAGGTTTTACATCGGCCGATCCGTTAGAAGAGGTAGATATCGGAGATGGATCAGTCAGTCGACCGACATTTGTAAACAAAAATTTGAAAGCCGATTGTAAGGCTAAATTAATCGAGCTATTGAAAGAATATGTTTGTTGCTTTGCATGGGAATATCATGAAATGCCAGGGTTGAGTCGAGAGCTAGTGGAGCATCGTTTGCCTATAAAGGCCAGTTTTAGACCTTATAAACAGTCGGCCAGAAAGTTTAATCCGAAAACATATGATCGGATCAAGGAAGAGATCGGTTGACTGCTTGAAGCTAATTTCATTCGACCTTGCAGGTATGCCGAGTGGATTTCTAACATTGTCCCAGTGGAGAAGAAGGGATCCGGCAAGTTGAGGGTGTGCATTGACTTTAGAGATTTGAATAGGGCTACACCCAAAGATGAGTATCCCATGCCAATAGCCAATATGCTTATTAATGATGCTTTTGGACATAAGGTTATTAGCTTTCTAGATGGTAATGCCGGATACAATCAAATTTTTATGGCTGAAGAGGACATGTACAAAACAGCTTTCCGATGTCCTGGTTTCCTTGGTTTATTCGAGTGGACAGTGATGACATTCGGATTAAAAAATGCTGGAGCCACATATCAAAGGGCTATGAATTTGATTTTTCATGATTTACTCGGTATCATACTTGAAGTTTATATTGATGATATTGTTGTCAAATCAGATGCTTTTGAATCTCACTTGGCCGATTTGCGTTTAGCTTTTGAAAGAATGAAAAAGTATGGACTGAAGATGAATCCTTTGAAGTGTGCATTCGGCGTGTCAGCTGGCAAATTTTTGGGTTTCATTATTCATGAAGATGGCATCGAAATTGATCCCAAAAAGATAGAGGCCATACAGAAAGTGGAGGCTCCAACATGCAAGAGAGATATGCAAAAGTTCCTTGGCAAGGTCAATTATTTGAGAAGGTTCATAGCCAATTTGTCAGGGAAAGTTGATGCATTTACTCCTATCCTTCGGTTAAAGAATGATGTTGATTTCACTTGGGGGGCAAAACAGCAAGAAGCCTTTGATATGATCAAGAATTATTTGTGCACTCCTCCGGTAATGAAAGCACCCAAGCATAGAGAGCCTTTTAAGCTTTATATCGCAGCAGAGGAAGGTGTTATTGGTGCTGTTTTGACTCAAGATACCGAAGGTAAAGAGCATGCCATTACGTATTTGAGCAGACGCTTATTGGACGCCGAGACAAGGTATACATTTATTGAAAAACTATGTCTATGCTTATATTATGCTTGCACAAAATTGAGACATTACCTAGTACCGAGTGCTTGTGTAGTAGCTTGTCAAACCGATGTCATTAAGTACATGTTGCATAGGCCAATTCTTAGTGGTAGAATTGGCAAGTGGGCTTATGCTTTGATTGAATATGATTTGGCTTATGAATCTCTAAAATCCATGAAAGGCCAAATTGTTGCTAATTTCACTGTTGAACATCGGATTAATGACAAGCATGATGTTGATATAAACCTTGTTTCATTAGTGCCATGGAGATTGTACTTTGATGGTTCAGTTTGTAGCAATGGCCAAGGTGTTGATATTGTTTATATATCTCCTCATGGTGCTGTTTTTGAAGCCTCATGCCGCTTAGAATATTTTTGCACAAACAATCAATCCGAATATGAAGCATTGTTATTCGGTTTAGAGATGCTACTTGCTATAGGTGTTACACATATTGAGGCTTACGGTGATTCGTTACTAGTGGTGCAGCAAATATCCAGAGTCTTTCAGTGTTTGGACGAATCACTTAATGTTTATCTTGATAAATGTCTAGATATAATTTCTACTTTGGATTGTTTTAGCATTGCACATATATCTAGACATGACAACTGGAAAGCAAATGAGTTGGCATAGCAAGCATCTGGATATCATGTTGATCATGGCATGTTTCATATCTCTCAAAGACCGATGTCTTGTCTTGCCAATATGGGAGAGGCCGAACCTGAACCCATTGATTCGACCATTAACAAAAAATCTAGTGCAGGTGATAATTCCGACTGGAGAAAGCCCATTGTTGATTACTTGTGCAATCCGAGTGAAAGGGTGGACATGGCTGTTTGGCGTATGGCTTTCAAGTATACAATGAGAGATGATGATCTTTATCGCTGAACAGTCGATGATGTTCTTCTAAAGTGTTTGGATGAGGACCAGGCAAGAGTTGCTATGGGAGAAGTACATGAAGGTATTTGTGGCACTCACCAGTCGGCTCCCAAGATGAAATGGTTATTGCGACGTGCTGGGTTTTATTGGCCGACTATGATTAATGATTGCTTCAGATATTATAAAGGGTGTGAAGCTTGTCAAAAGTTTGGTGATATTCAATTGGCTCCTGCTGCTATGTTACATCCTATTATCAAACCGTGGCCTTTCAGAGGTTGGGGTTTAGATTTCATTGGACAAATCCACCCGTCTTCCTCAAAAGGGCATCGGTTCGTATTGGTGGCAACTGATTATTTCACTAAATGGTCTGAAGCAGTACCTCTGAAGAACATGACACATACGGAGGTAATTCAATTCATAACCGAACACATTATTCATAGATTCGGTATTCCTTAAACGTTAACTACAGATCAAGGTTCATCTTTTATGTCACACCAAGTCAGAGAGTTTGCTGAATCTTATAATATAAAGTTGCTCAATTCATCTCCATATTATGCCAAGCTAATGGACAAGCCTAGTCTAGCAATAAAATTTTAATCAGGCTCATCAAGAAGAAGATTGAGGATAATCCGAGGAGATGGCATGAGTTGTTTTCCGAAGCTTTATGGGCACATAGAATTTCAAGGCATGGTGCTACGAGGGTAACTCCATATGAGCTAGTGTATGGTCAAGAGGCCGTTTTACCTGTGGAAGTAAATTTGAATGCTTTGAGAATAGCCAAACAAAATGATTTATCGGCAGTAGACTTTTATAACTTGATGATGGACAATATTGATGAAGTTGCCGATAAACATTTGGTTGCTTTGAAGTCCATAGAGAGAGACAAGTCGAGGGTTGCAAGAGCTTACACTAAGAAAGTTAAGTTGAAGAATTTTCAAGTTGGTGATCTCGTCTGGAAAGTGATTCTGCCGATTGGTTCAAGAGATAGAAAATTTGGGAAGTGGTCTCCAAGTTGGGAAGGTACTTTTAGGATTGCAAGAGTTGTTCCCGGAAATTCATATTTGGTGGAATCAATACAAGGGGCATTGTTACCCCGAGCTCTCAACGGAAAATATTTGAAGAAGTACCACCCGAGTGTGTGGCAGGAAGCCTGAGTAAGACAATGGCCGATATATGATTATCGCCCTTAGCACAAACATGGCCGATACATAATTATCGCCCTGAGGAAAATAAATGGCCGATGGAGTGTGGACATCGTCCTTAGAACGAACACTATGCATATTATTTTTCGGCGTGCAAGCTTTGCCGAAAAACAGGGGGGCATGTGTTGACGCCTGATTTTGGCAAGATACAAAGTGAAAGGATTTTCAGCATGAAAAGTTTCATATCACCGAGTGGAACAACTTTGATGTTTAGTTTATCATCATCCGACTCCATCGTAGGGGCCGAAATTGTATTCCGAGTGACAGAATTCAATATTCCGAATGGTTTTCGGCCGATTGTGCCTTCAAGACAACCTCGGATGAAGGAGTATTCTAAAGGAATTGTCTTCGTCTCGTCGAGGCGATCGATTTTGATATATAAATCATCTCAATCCGAGTTCATATGCAAAAGTTAGAGGCAATACACTGCAGACCGAAGCAGAATGGAAATATGGCGCGAAGTACCAGACACCCTGTCTGATGGGTCGCGCGAGCAATTCGGTCCTTAAGAAATCCTTGAATCGGAAAAACTTCAACACGGGAAAGTTTCGTCTCATCGAGCCGATCGATTTTCATATAAAGTTCGTCTCAATCCGAAGTCGTATGAGACCTGGGGAGACAAATCAAGATCTGGCTATGTTTTTGGTCGAGTGAAAGGCTTACCATCCGAGTGAAAACTCACCGGTCGAGTGAAAGCTTACCGATCGAGTAAAAGGTCAAGTGAAAACCTACCGATCGAGTAAAAGGTCGAGTGAAAACCTACCGATCGAGTAAACGGTCGAGTGAAAACCTACCGATCGAGTAAAAGGTCGAGTGAAAACCTACTGATCGAGTAAAAGGTCGAGTGAAAACTTATCGATCGAGTAAAAGTTTGTCTTCCGAGTGAAAATATAGTCATCCGAGTGAAAGATTGTTTTCCGAATGAAAAGGTCGAGTCGGATGGTCCGAGTGGAAGTTTCTAATATCCGAGTGGATGAGCTCGGATCCGAGTGAAACTGAACATGTGCCCGAAAGTTTATCAAGATGACCTCGGATGAAGAAGTGTTCAATACAGAAGTTGTGCGTATCATCAAGACGGTAAACTTTGGTTTTGGAGTCATCATTATCAGAGATATTATATGGCCTGCAAATTCACTACAAGACTCGGATAATTCAGTCTACTGCAAGACCGAGTCCGACTGGAAGGTAAAGACGACCTCGAAAAGTATTCAAGATGGCCTTATTTGAAAAAGTGATCAACATGAGAGTTGTTCGTATCGTCGAGGCGCACAAGTTTGATATTTGGGCCATCTCGATCGGAGGTCATATGGAGGATCGGTGGCCTACACAAGGAGGAAGACATAAGTTGGGCCAGATTCAGACTGAATCCAAGTTGGAATAGAACTAGGACTCTAGGACGCGAATTGATGTAATTTTTCTTGTAAGGAAAGCCTAGATGAATCCTTTACTTGTACGGGAAGTCCAGCCGCCTGTTATATATGTTGGGGGTGACGGCCGATTGAACAACACACAATTGAACAAATCAATATACTACTTTTTCAAGTCTACGTTTTATCTCTCCATCATTTTTCTCTCTCGTTCTTCGCTGTTCTTCGTGTTTGAGAGCTGCGAATCTCGAGGCTCTAGGGGCGAGCGAATCGACCTAGGGCAGCCCATAGCCGTCGCACTCCCTAACGGGGTCCCTCCCGGGGGTGTGGGGTTTTCGGGTCTGCAAAAGCGCCCGTCGACTGTCTTGCGTATCGCGCTGTCGGTCGGGTCTCCTTCGACGTGAGCTGCGGTGCATCACCCCCGGCGTCGAGGGTACACGTGACGTGTTCGTGTGTCAACACAGGGTAGCGGTCATCTTACCTGAAATCCCGCAAGGAAGAAGAACGAGTCCATGAAGAAGACGACCGGATGAAGCCAAACCAAGCGTAGACGAACGAATCCTCACGATCGCAACGAAACAGGAACTATCGAAAAGAAGCACACAACATGGTAAACACACCACACATAGACAAGACATGATGCTCAAACAAGCATGCTGCATGACAAGGCTACATCAAGCTACTCATGGCAAGAGATGATGCAAACAAGAGCAACACATCAAGGCAAGTTTAAATGAGGCCGGGAACAACATATAACGATTCTGGTAAGTCCTCATATGCATATTTCGAAATTGGTCCAGATCTGATTAAACATTATGTTCAAGTTATTAAACAGCAAGTTAAGATGCACCAAGATGATCTACACGAGATTCTAGTCAAGTTACATATAAAGTTCATTTAGTTCGGAGCTACGGCCTAGAAGATATGAGCAAAACAAGTTAAACATGGCATTGATGCAAAATGCACTCAAACATCAAGAAAACACCTCAAAACAAGGATGCAACATGATAATATGAAACTACATGCAATTCTAAGCAAGTTCCATATATAGCACACTCAAAACGGAGCAACGGTTCAACACACACACACGAAACAAGTTTAAAGGACAAGCTGTCCAAAACAGCAACTAGGCATATTGCAAGCACCAAAACAACATGCTACATCATCTCAACATGAAAACAAAAGACATGGGCATGATGTGCAGGTAAAGTATTACAAAACATGAACACTGAGCTATCTCTAGAAACTACTAGAACATACTCAAACACACATGGCAAGATTGCAAATAATAACAGTTCAGACTTTGCAGAAAATAACATCAGGATGCAATGTTTAGAGCTATCAAACAACATGTTACAGGAACTTATAATGGCAAACAAATGCATGGCATGAATCTACTAATTGCATAGATCAAAAGTCCTTTACTGACCATAAGCCAAAAAGGATCAGAAAATATGATGGCACCCATGCAAACATGGCAAGTTATATTACAGATTCAAACATGGCAGGAACAGAATTACGAAGGCATGTTGGTGAGCTTGTCCCACTCACCACAGAGCAATACATGGCATGGCATGGCAACCAACAGTAAGAAGACATGTTTGTGAAGCTAAGCATGGCAATAGCAAGTTCATAGGATGCATGGATCACTAGCAAAACACATGGCAACAACTGAACTTAATGTTAACAGGCTGACAGCAACATTATCAAGCAACTTTAGAGCAAGATTACAACAAGCTACAACAGGCTATAAATGCTACCAGGGGCATGGATGGATAGAGCATGACATGAAGAACAAAACATATTTAGTGGACATCTCCAGATTATGCATAGAATGATTTGTAGAAGCAGGTTTACATAGCATCACGAAATAACAGATTCAGCCTAGCAAAACAGCAACAACAAGTACACTACTTAACAAGATCGATTCACTCACCACAAGTCATTGCATGACAAGATAAGCATAGCATCATCAATAAGACATGTTTATGAAATAAACCAAGGCAAGAACAAGTTCATAGCATGCAAGGATCAACTACAACAACCTTGGCAAAATTGAATAACATATAAACAATCTGCCAGGAAACATTTTGAAGCAAAAGTAGAGCACGGAAATGACATGCTAGGCTACTCCATAATTCCAACCAAGGGCTTGAATGGATAGACAAAAACCATATGTTCAAAACACCCTTACTGAAGTATCTCAAAATATGCATGGATCTCTCTGTAGCATCAAGTTTACATGGCATCAAAATAACAGCAGAACAAGGACTAAAATCAGCAACATCACGATGCCTAGTTTGCATGCTTGTGCTAGTCACCACATTGATCACAAAAATACATGATAAGAACCTCTGTAAAAAAGACATAGCATAGATCAAAACACATGTAGACATCAACCTCATGGGATGCACACATTAATCATGGCAAAAATGACAAAAGAGCTTGTTCTGTTAACAGACAACAGACAACATCATGAAGCACTCTTGCAACGATGATTCAGGCATCAAGATGACCTCAAATGAATATGATACAGTGGAATGAAATGAAGTAATCGTTGAGGCGAACAATTTGACATATTACACGCACAAAACAGAGCTACGGATGCAGAGATACAATGCGATGAACATGGCATAAAAATTATTGCAGATTCGGGGACTTTTCAGAGGGGGAAAGTCAACCTTCGCACGGAAAACGATGATGGCCGAAGCATCGCCGAAGATGGCCGCGGGAGGACGACAGGATGACGAGGGCGGCGCGGATCGGGGCCGGGGAGGCCGGATCCGGCAGAGGAGCGGCCGGACCGGGCGCTCGGGCGGAGGAGGCCGGCGGCGCCGGCGC